>NW_006399882.1:8503407-8503956 GCF_000299155.1 Elephantulus edwardii | reverse complement strand
GCTCTGCAACTGCATCCTGGCCCATCCTCACCCTTCTGCCCCCAACCCTCACCTCCTTGTACCCCCAATATGTTTTTCCCAATTAAAAAAAAACACAAATAAACAGACTTTCAAGGGGGAAAAAAAGAGGAACGAACTGGTGGGGGTAGACAAAACAGTGTAACAATGAATGAATGGAAATGCAAAATCTCTGTAAATGTTCATTAAAATTTAAAAAATTTAAAAAAAAAACAGGCCAAAAAATGATATAAATTTAAATTTTTTTTAAAAACAAAAATTGTTTACTACTCCATCAAGATGGAGTGAGAATGGATAACTTTTCCCCCATGAGTGCAAAGGTCTTCCTTTTATTAAATAACACTTTATTGTAAGGTAAAAGCTTACATGGAAAATTAGACCCCTGTTTAACAAATGCTATGCTGGTGTAAAGGACTTCTCTAAAGTGCTAAAGAGTAATGATGTCAGTCGAGAGACTAAAGTACACCTAATCCAGGTCATGGTCTTCACAATTACTTGTATTCATCAGAAAGCTGGACAGTGACTAAGGAT
>NW_006399882.1:8464661-8499882 GCF_000299155.1 Elephantulus edwardii | reverse complement strand
GGTGCTGGAGAAGAGTGTTGAATATACCATGGACTGCTAAGAGAACAAACAGGTTTGTCCTGGAGAGGGTGAAGCCAGAATGTTCCCTGGAGTTAAGGATTCTGAAGCTTTGTCTGACATACTTTGGGCATGTTGCAAGGAGGGACTAGTCCCTGGAGACAGACATCATGTTTGGGAGAGTGGAGGGACGGCGCAGGAGAGGAAGACCCTCGATGAAATGGATAAATTCTGTGAGTGCAGTGGTGGGAATGAGTGTGTTTGAGACAGCGAGGTTGGCACAGGATAGAACGGTGTTTAGGTCTCTTGTACATAGGGTCACTATGAGTTGCAAGCGACTCGATGGCACAGACCAGCAACAACGGCATCTCACATACTTTGGGCATGGAGCCAGCAGAGATCAGTCCTTAGAGGACATAATGATTAGAAGGGTGGAGAGACAGTGCAACAATGAATGAATGAAAACCCAAAATCTCTGTAAATGTTCATTAAAAGTAATAAAATGTAATAATAATAATAAAAAGAAGGGTGGAGAGGAAGACAGTGCAGGAGAGGAAGACCCTAAATAAGATGGATTGACACCAGCGACTGCAATAGTGGTGACAGGTGTGTCTGAGACAGTGAGACTGGCTCAGGGCAGGGTTCAGTGCTCTTGTACACAGGGTCGCTATGAGTTGCAGGCGACTCAATGGCACATAGCAGCAATGCCACTTACTCAGTGAGATTGGCTGCATTTTCCAATGTTGTCATCCTCCCTTACTCCCTTCTGACTGTACTATTTCCATACTCTGGTTCCTACTCCTTTCCCTTCTCTTCTCTGCTTTAGAGAAACTGATGGCCATTTTGGTTTCATATATATTATGACACTTTACAACTTTTTCTCTTTTCTTTTAATTCTTTTATTGTTTTTCTTATTTCCCACCACTAATTTATCTTGCCTAAGATCCAGAAAGGCAATCTAAGAGAGTGTGGAAATTATTGAACAATATCACACACAAGCAAGATTCTGCTGAAGATTATCCAAAAACAACTGGAATCAATAGAGAACTGCCTGAAGTGCAGGCTGGATTTAGAAGAGGCCGTGGTACTAGGGATATTATAGCTAATGTCAGATGGATCCTAGCTGAAAGCAGAGAATACCAGAGGAATGTCTATCTGTGTTTCATTGACTATGCAAAGGCATTTGACTGTGTGGATCACAGCAAACTGTAGTTGACTCTGAGAAGAATGGGAATCCCAGAACACTAGATTGTGCTTATGCGAAACTTATACTTGGATCAGGAGGTAGTCGACAGAACAGAGCAACGGAATACTGCATGGTTCAAACTTGGGAAGGGTGTGCATCAAGGTAGTGTCCTATCTCTATATTTTTTTCAATCTATATGCAGAATAGATTATCTGGGAAGCTGGGCTCTGTGAGAAGAAGTGTGGCATCAGGATTGGAGGTAGCAACAATCTGCATTATGCAGATGACACAACCCTGCTTGTTTAAACAGAGGACCTGGAGCACTTATTGCAGAAGGTCAGGGACTGCAGCCTTCAATATGGATGGAAGTGCATCCTCAAGAAAACAAAGATTCTCACCACTGGGCCAATTGGCAGCATCATGATGGATGATGAAGAGATTGAGACTGTTGATAGCTTCAGTTTCCTTGGCTCTACAATCAACACTCTTGGTACCAGCAGACAGGAAATTAAAAGATGAACTGCATTGGGACAGTCGGCTGTCAGAGAACTCTCCAAGGTACTGAAGAGCAACGATGTCAGTCTGGAGACTAAGGTGTGCCTGATACAGGCCATGGTCTTTGCAATTACTTGCTATTCATCAGAGAGCTGGGCAATGACTAGGGATGATAGAAAGAGAGCTGATGCCTTTGAGCTGTGGTGCTGGAGAAGAGTATTAAATATACCATGGACTGCTAGGAGGACAAACAAGTTCATCCTGGAGAGAGGATGAAGCCAGGCTGCTCCTTGGAGACAAAGATTCTGAAGCTCCGTCTCCGTCTGACATTACTCTGGACATGTTGCAAGGCAGAATCTGTCCTTGCAGAGGGACGTCATGCTTGGGAAGGTGGAGGGACAGCACAGGAGAGGAAGACCCTCGATGAGACGGACTGACTCTGTCACTGGGGTAATGGGGATAGGCGTATCAGAGACAATAAGATTGGCAAGGGATAGAGCAGGGTTTTAGGGCTATTGTACATAGGGTCACTATGAGTCACAAGCGACTCAACGGCACATAATAACAACAATTTATAGGCAAAAATAGAGATGAAAATGTCAGAGAGGTATACTATTTATTTATACACACACATATGGAGATGGTGGCGGTGTCCACCGAGTTGGAACCTACCCATAGCTGACCCTCCAGCAGGTTTACAGAGGCAGTTAATCAATCACGCAGGAGGAAATTGCCCATCCTTCTCCCATGGAGCAGCTGGTGGCCTCGAACCATGTACTTTTGGGATTACAGCACAGCTTCTTGCCACTAGGCCACCAGAACTCCCTACACATATAGTTATATAGACATATAATCTATCACCTATTGTTTTTTAATGTACTTTCCAAATACTGTTTTATTGAAATCATTTTTCCCTCTGTTCCTCTCTCACTCATCTCTTTTCACTCACCCTCTAAGATTGATCTCATTGATATGTAAACTGTTTCTTAGTTTATTATATTAGTTATGCATCAGAGAGTTGGACAATGACCAAGGAGGATAGAAGGAGAATTGATTGATGCCTTTGAGCTGTGGTGCTGGAGAAGAGTATTGAGAATACCATGGACTGCTAGGAAAACAAACAGATTTGTCCTGGAAAGGGTTAAACCGGGTGGCTCCTTGGAGGCAAGGATTCTGAGGCTCCGTCTAACATACTTTGGACATGTTGTGAGGAGAGACCGGTCCTTGGAGAAGGACATCATGCTTGGTAGGGTGGAGGGACGGGGCAGGAGGGGAAGGCCCTCTATGAGGTGGATTGATTCAGTGACTGGGGTAATCGGGATGGGAGTGTCAGAGACAGTGCGATTGGCACAGGATAGAGCAGAGTTTAGGGCTGTTGTACATAGGGTCGCTATGAGTCACAAGCGACTCGACGGCACATAACAACAACAAACAACAATATTAAAGTTGTCTTTTGTGACTGACATGTCACTCAGCAAAATCTGTTCTAGTTTTCCCATGTTGTGTAGTACTTTACAAATTCTTGGCCTTTGTTCAGTGATACACAGCACTCTACTGTGTGAATACACAGCTACATTTTAGCCATTTGTTCTCTGATACTGATGGGCACTTTGGTTGTTTCAAGTCCTTTGCTAGATGAGGACATCTGTTGTTATGTGCCATCAAGTTGCCTGCAACTCACAGTGACTCTACAGACAACAGCTCTAAAACCTGCACTATCCTCAACGAATCTCATTGATTCTGACACACCTATCCTCCTTATACCAGTTACTCTGTCAATCCATCTTATCTGGGGTCTTCCTCTCCTACACTGTCCCTCAACCCTTCCAAGCATTTTGTCCCCCAAAGACTGATCCCTCCTGGCCACATACCCAATGTATGAAAAACGGAGCTTCAAAATTCTTCACCCTCTCCTAGCAGACCTGTTTTTTTTGTTGTGAGTTTTTTTTATTATTATTATTAAATTTTATTAGTTTTCATGAACATTTACAGAGATTTTGGGTTTTCATTCATTCATTGTTGCACTGTTTTCTCTACCCTCCTCCCCAAAGTTCATTCTTCTTTCCCCCCCCCAAATGTCTGTTTTAATTGTCCAATTGCCACAGTGCTTGTCAAAGTCAGTTCTGATTAATCACCTTTGTTAGTGTGTCCTTTGCCATTCCCTATCACTCCTCCCTGAGAGAGACTTCACCCTTATTCATAAGGAAAAGGGGACGGCGTATTCTCTTAGCTACCTCCTGCTGAAAAGGGATGCTGTGGGTTTCAGGGTGAAGATCTTCTCTCAATACTCTAAAGGGCCCCTTTGGCAGTAGGAAACACATAGACTATTATTTGATTGATTTTGGAATTTAGATGCACTGTTATCAATTGTGCTTAGCCGTACATGTTCATATCCTTGAAGATGTATCATGGAAGTGTTGCAGCCTAGAAGACACAAATTTAACTAACAAGTTAAAAGTACATGAGTCAAAAATTAAAAAGCAATAATATTCTGAGTAGAGGTTCTGATAGTGGCACAAATCAAGTTACAGAGGGAAGGTGGTTCTTACAATAAAAGGCCTATAGACTAGCACTTTAGACAGACCTGTTTATTTTCTCTTGGCAGTCCATAGTATGTTCAATAGTATTCTCCAGCACGACAACTCAAAGGCATCAATTCTTCTTCTGTCATTCTTAGTCACTGTCCAGCTCTCTGATGCATAGCAAGTAACTGCAAAGACCATGGACTGGATCAGGTGCACCTTAGTCTCTAGACAGACATCTTTCTTCTCAGTACTCTGGAAAGGTCCCTGACTGCATATTGTCCCAATGCAATTCGTCTTCCTGACTGCTGGTGCCAAAAGTCGACTGTGGAGCCAAGCAAACTGAAATTGCTCAACCTCAATCTCTTCATCTGTAACAGTGCTGCCAACTGGCACAGCAGTGAGAATCTCTGTCTTCTTGACGTTGAGCTTCAATCCATATGGAAGACTACAATCCCTGATTTTCTGCAACAAATGCTTCAGGTCCTATTTCGTTTCAGCAAGCAAGGTTGTCATATGCATACTGCAGGTTGCTGATGAGTCATAAAGTTCAGCCTTCCAAATTATCTGTTTCTCATATAACTGAAAAGGTCTAGAGACAGGATACATTCCTGATGCACTCCTTTCCTGATTTTTAATCATGCTGTGTTTCTTTGCTCTATTCTGAGGACTGCTTCCTGGTCTGAGTATAGGTTTCACATGAGCACAATCAACTGTTCTAGAATTCCCATTTTCCTCAAGGTTAGCCACAATTTGTTGTGATCCACACAGTCAAATGCCTTGGCATAGTCAATGAAACACAGATAGACATTCTTCCAGAACTCTTTGCTTTCTATCAAGATCCATCTGACATTGGCAAGACTGTCTCTAGTGCTACAACATCTTCTAAACCCAGCTTGTATTCTGGTAGTTCTCTGCTGATGTACTGTTCCAGTCATTTTTGGATAATCTTCACCAGGATTTTATTAGTGTGTGATATTATTCAATAATTTCCACACTCTGTCGCGTCACCTTTTTTTTTGGAATGGACTTATTTCAGCCAGTTGGCCAGGTGGTTGTCCTCCAGATTTCTTGGCACAACCTGGTTAGTGCATCCAGGGCAGTGTCTGTTGGAATACATCAACTGGTGTTATATCAATTCCTGGAGCTTTGCTTTTTTGCCAATTCCTTCAGAGCAGCCGGAACTTCCTCCTTCTTCACCATCGCCTCTTGATCATATGTTGTTTCTTAAAATTCTTCTGTGTCAGACAATTCTTTTTGGTACAGTGACTCTGTATACACCTTCCAACTTCTTTTAATGCTTTCTGGATCATTCAACATTCTGCCCATAGCATCCTTAAGTATTGTAACTCTAGGTTTTTATTTAGTTCCTTCAACTTAAGAAATCCTGAGTGATTAAAAAAAATGCTGAGTGAGTTCAGCCCTTTTGATTTTCTGACTCCTGCTCTTTGCACATTTCATTTGTTTTGTCTTCCCATGCGGCCCTCTGAAATGTTCTGCTCAGCTCCTTAACATCCTGCTTTCTCCCTTTGTTTGGCTGTTCAGAGCTCTAGTGCAATATTAGAGTCTCTTCTGACACCCATCTTGGTCTTTTCTTCTTCTTCTGTCTTTGTAATGACCTTTTCCACTCTTATAATCTTATGACTTATAATCTTATAACTCACATTGAATATATGTTGTAAATCAGAGTGACAGTATCTATGTAAAGCATAGATAATATCAGCAGTGGAACAAGGAAAGGGGCTGACTGTGGGAGAGATCATCAATTGCTCATATGTTAAGTACGAATTGAAGTTGAAGAAAATTTTTCAAAGTTCAAAGAACTAAAATAAGATTTTATGTCACCTGAATTTGCAAACCATCTCAAAGAACAGTCTAAAAGAAATATATGATTAGGTATTATTTGCATGACAACAGTCCAGAATAAGAGGTGCACTGCAATGTGGACTGGAGGGTGGGAAAGAGCGAGGAAATTGTGCAACAATGAATGAATGGAAATCCAAGTTTTCCGAAAACTTTAGTTAAAATATCAATTAAAAAAAAAGAATAGGTTTGAGGCATTGAACACTAAAGACAGAAGATCAGATAAGCTGTGAGATCATATAAAAACTAGCATCCATAAAGAAAGCAAAAGGTCATTACAAAGAGAGGGGAGAAAGAAAAGACCAAAATAAATATCAAGAAAAGACTCTGCACCACAACAAGGTAAACAACCCAATTGAAAAATGGGCACAGGATATGAACAGACACTTCACCAAAGAAGACATTCAGATGACATACAAACACATGAAGAAGTGCTCAAAATCCCTAGCTCTAAGAGAGATGTAAATCAAAACAACTATGAGATATCATCTCACCTCAGGAAGAACAGCAAAATTTAACAGAACAGCAAACAACAAATGCTGGCGAGGTTGTGGAGAAACTGAAATCCTTATTCACTGTGCAACCACTGTGGAAGGCAGTATGGTGCTTTCTTAAAAAGTTGCAAATAAAAATACCATTTGACCCACCAATTCCACTACTGGGAATATACCCCAAAGAAACCATAACTGCCATCCTAGCAGATATATGCCCACCCATGTTTATCACGGCTTTGTTCACAATAGCAAGGAGGTGGAAACAACCTAAGTGCCCATCAACAAACAAATGGATAGAGAAGCTGTGGTATATTCACACAATGGAATACTATGCTACACTGAAAACAAGGAACTCATGAAATATTATACAAAATGGGTGACCATGGAGGACTTTATGCTGAGTGAAATAGCTCAGTCACAAAAGGACAAATACTGCATAGTGCCACTGCTATAAAATGGGACTGACATTGGGCCTTGGGGGAGATGGAAAAAGATGGGTTCAATAATGTATACTACACTGAAACAGATGAGGGAAAGAACTGTTTAAAAGGGATATTATGTATTATTGTCATGACAGGAGTCCAGAAGGAAGGCTGCATAGTGCAGTGGACTTGGGGGGAGGGATCATATAAAAATGAAAAAATTTTTCTTTTACTTTTCAAAGAGAAGAGAGAACTTGGGGGGAGGGATGAGCAGGGAGAAAAGTACAATAATAAATGAATGGAAATCCTAAGTCTCTATAAACCTTCAGTAAAATTAATTGTTGCTATTGTTGTTGTTGTTATGTGCCATCGAGTCACTTGCGACTCATAGTGACCCTATGTACAAGAGACCTAAAACACCGTTCTATACTGTGCCAACCTCGCCGTCTCAAACACACTCATTCCCACCACTGCACTCACAGAATTTATCCATTTCATCGAGGGTCTTCCTCTCCTGCACTGTCCCTCCACTCTCCCAAACATGATGTCCCTCTCCAGGGACCAGTTCCTCCTTGCAACATGCCCAAAGTACGTCAGACAAAGCTTCAGAATCCTTAACTCCAGGGAACATTCTGGCTTCACCCTCTCCAGGACAACACTCTTCTCCAGCACCACAACTCAAAGGCATCAATTCTCTTTCTATCATCCCTATTTACTGTCCAACTCTCCGATACATAGCACGTAACTGCAAAGACTATAGCCTGGATCGGGACACCTTAGTCTCCAGCCTGACGTCGTTGCACTTCAGTACTCTTGAGACGTCCCTCACAGCTGACTTTCCCAATGCAATTCGTCTCCTGATTTCCTGGCTGCTGTTACCAAGAGTTCTGACTGTGGAGCCAAGTAAACTAAAACTGTTAACTATCTCAATCTCTTCACCATCCATACTGATGCTGCCAATTGGCCCGTGGTGAGAATCTTTGTTTTCTTGATATTGAACTTTAATCCATGTAGGAGGCTGCAGTCCTTGACCTTCTGCAGCAAGCGCTTCACGTCCTCCTCAGTTTCAGCAAGCAGGGTTGTGTCGTCTTCATAATGCAGGTTGTTGATGACTCTTCCACCAATCCTGATGCCACATTCCTCCTCATACAGCCCAGTGTCTTGGATGGTCTGTTCTGAATAGATTGAAAAGGCATGGAGACAAAATACATCCCTGACGGACCCCTTTCTTGATTTTGAACCATCCAATGTCTCCCTGCTCTGTTCTGACAACTGCCTCTTGGTCCAAGTATAGGTTTCACATAAGCACAATCAAATGTTCTGGAATTCCCATTCTTCTCAGAGTCAGCCATAGCTTGTTGTGATGCACACAGTCAAAAGCCTTTGCATAGTCAATGAAGCACAGATAGACACTCTTCTGGTATTCTCTGCTTTCTGCCAAGATCCATCTAACATTAGCTATAATATCCCTAGTACTGTGACCTCTTCTAAATCCAACCTGCACGTCTGGCAGTTCTTTGTTGACATATTGTTCCAAATGTTTTTAGGTAATTTTCAGCAGAATCTTGCTTACATGTGATAGTAATGATATTGTTCGATAATTTCCGCACTCTGTTGGGTCACCCTTCTTTGGAATGGGAACAAATATCGATCTTTTCTAGTCAGTCTTGGCACAACTTAGTGAGCACATCCAGGGCAGTGTCTGTTTGTTGAAATATGTCAACTGGTGTGCCATCAACTCCTGGAGCCTTGTTTTTTGCCAATTCCTTCAGAGCAATTTGAACTCTGAAAATAGCATTAGAACATAAGAAAGGCCAAAACAAAGAGAAGAAATGCTGAAGTAAAAGAATTAAACAAAACGTTTCAAAGGGATTTCGAAAAGAAAAAGTATTATAACAAAATATGTTAAGAGCTAGGGTTAGAAAACCAAAAGTGAAGAATGCACTCAGCATTTCTCAAGCTAAAAGAACTGAAAAACAAATTCAAGTCTTGAGTTGCAACCCTAAAGGTTCTGTGGGTGAAATTCTGAATAATGCAGGAAACATCAAAAGAAGTTGGAAGAAATACACTGAGTTACTGTACCAAAAAGTACTGGTCAACAATGGAATCATTTCAGGAAGTAGCATATGATCAAGAACCAATGGTAACAAAGGAAGAAGTTCAAGCTGCACTGAAGCCATTGGTGGAAAACTAAGGCTCCAGGAATCAATGGGAGACCCAACTGACAGGTTTCAACAAACAGATGAAGCCCTGGATGTGCTCACAATCTCTGTCAAGAAACCTGGCCAACTGACTGAAGGAGATCCATATGAATTCCCATTCAAAAGAAAGCTGATTCAACTGAATGGGTACATTATTAAATAGTATCATTAATATCACAGGCAAGTAAAGTCTCGCTAAAGAGTATTTTTAAAAAAAGAACAGAACAGTACTTCTTCTATAGGGAAATGCCAGAAATTCCAGCTGGATTCAGAAGAGGCCATAAGGGATACCATTGTGGATGCCAGGTGGACCTTGATTGAAAGCAGAGAATACAGAAAGTTGCTTATTTGTGCTTTATTGCCTATACAAAGGCATTTGATAGTGTGAATCATAACAATTATGGCTAACATTAAGAAGAATGGGAATCCCAGAATATTTAATGGTGCTCATGCAAAATTACACATTGACCAAGAAGCAGTTGCCTAAACAACAAGCAAACACTGTAGTTAAAAATCATCAAGGTTACATCCTTTCTTCATACCTGTTCAATTTGTACGCTAACAAAATCACTGGAGAAATTAGACTATATGAAGAAAGATGTGGCATCAGAATTGAAGAAAACTTATCAACAACCTGTTCTAGGCAGATGATGAATCTTGCTTTGCAGAAATGAACACTTGAATCACTTGCTGCAGAAGCTGAACAACTATATTCTTCAATATGGATTATATCACACCATCAAAAACCAAAAATTCTCACCACTGCACTGAGAGGCAACATAATAAGAGATAGAGAAAAAATTAAGTTGTCAACTATTTAATCTTACTTGAATCTACAATCAAAACTCATGTAAACAGCAGTCAAGATTTCAAAAGACATGTTACACTGGGAAAATCTGCTGTTAAGGACTTCTCCAAAGTTCTTAAGGGCAATGATGTAAGTTTAAAGACTAAGGTGCACCTCATTCAAGCCATATTTTCCATTGTTTTCTATTCACCTGAGAATTGAAGAAGAATAAAGATGACAACAGAAGAATCGATTTGTTTAAATTATATTAACGGTATTGGAAAAGAGTACTGAATATTCCATAAATAGACAAAACAAGTCTGTCTTAGAGAAAGCGCAACCAGAAAGCTCTTCAGAGGTAAACATGGTGAAATTTTATCTCACATAATTTAGGCAATGTTGTCAGAAGGTCCTTAGGAAAAGACATTGAACTGAGAAAGGTAGAGGGTCAAAGAAAGAGGGAGATCTTCAACAAGATGGTCTGGTACAGTGACTAACAGTGGACTTAGGTTTATCAGAGATGGTTAGTTAGGAGGGCAAGGTTCACATTTACAGCTCACAGGATTACTATGAGTCATAGCTGACTTAACAGCATAACTCACAAGTGATAATTTTTATTTTTAAGCCTATTTATTTACCTAAAAGGTAAATTAAAGGGATAACTTTTATTTCAATGTGATTATTTTTTAATGATGTGTAATCTACAAATGGTCATTACAAAGACAGATGAGAAAAAAAAGACCAAAATGGATGTCAGAAGAAACTCTGAAGATTGCACTGGAGCACAGAGAAGCCAAAAGCACAAGGAAGAATTCAAGACACTAAAGAGATGAACAGAAGATTCCAAAAGGCAGCACGGGATGACAAAGCAAAATATTACTATGAAATGTGCAAGGAGCTTAAGTCGGAAAATCAAAAGGGCCAAACTCCTTCAGAATTTCTTAAGCTCAAGGAACTGAAGAACAAATTCAAATCTTGAGTTGCTATAATCAAGGATGCTTTAGTCAGAATATTAAATGATCCAGGAAGTATTAAAAGAAGATGGAAAGAATATACTGAGTCACTGTATCAAAAGGAATTGGCAGACACAGAAGAATTTAATGAAATAACATATGAGCAAGAGCCTATGGTGATGAAGGAAGAAGTTCAAGCTGCTTTGAAGGAAATAGCAAAAAATAAGGCCCCAGGAATAAATGGTATACCAATTGATGTATTTCGGCTAACGGATGCTGCCTTGGATGTGCTCACCAAGTTGTGGCAAGAAATCTGGAGAACAACCACTTGGCCAACTTACTGGAAGACCTATATTTGTTCCCATTCCAAAGAAAGGTGACCCAACAGAGTGTGGAAATTATAGAACAACATCACTGATTTCACATGCAAGCAAGATTCTACAGAAGATTATCCAAAAACAACTGGAACAGCACATCAGCAGAGACTTGCCAGAAGTCCAGGCTGGGTTTAGAATGGGTCATAGTACTGGGGATATTGTAGCTAATGTTAGATGGATCTTAGCTGAAAGCAGGAAATACCAGAAGAATGTCTATCTATGATTCATTGATTATGCAAAGGCGTTTGACTGTGTGAATCATAACAAACTGTGGCTGACTCTGGGAAGAATGGGAATCCCAGAACACTTGATCATGCTAATGAGAAACCTATACTTGGACCAAGAAGCAGTAGTCAGAACAGAGCAAGGAAACAGGAAAACGGGAAACAGGAAAAGGCATGGTTCAAAATTGGGAAAGGTGTACGTCAGGGATGTGTCCTGTCTCCATAGGGACGGCGCAGGAGAGGAAGGCCCTCTATGAGGTGGATTGATTCAGTGACTGGGATAATTGGGATGGGAGTGTCAGAGACAGTGCGATTGGCACAGGACAGAGCGGAGTTTAGGGCTGTAGTACATAGGGTCGCTATGAGTCACAGGCGACTCGACGGCACATAACAACAACATGCAGAACAGATCATCCAAGACACTGGGCTCTATGAGGAGAAATGTGGCATCAGGATTGGTGGAAGATCTATCAACAATCTGTGTTATGCAGATGACACAACCCTGCTTGCTGAAACTGAGGAGGACCTGAAGCGCTTGCTGCAGAGGGTAAGGGACTGCAGCCTTCAGTATGGATTGAGGCTCAATATCAAGAAGACAAAGATTCTCACCACTGCCAACTGGCAGCATCAGGATGGATGGTGAAGAGATTGAGATTGTTAACAACTTTAATCTGCTTGGCTCCACGGTCAACACTCTTGGCACCAGTAGTAGCCAGGAAATGAGAAAACGTGTTGCAATGGGAAAGTCTGCTGTTAGGGACCTCTCCAGGGTACTGAAGAACAATGGTGTCACTCTGGAGACTAACATGCATCTGATACAGGCTATGGTCTTTGCAATCACTTGTTATGCATCAGAGAGTTGGACAATGACTAGGAAGGACAGAAGGAGAATTGATGCCTTTGAGCTGTGGTGCTGGAGAAGATTGTTTAATGTACCATGGACTGCCAAGAAAACAAACAATTCATCCTGGAGAGGGTTAAACCAGGCTGCTCCTTGGAGGCAAGGATTCGTCTGACATACTTTGGACATGTTGTAAGGAGGGATAGGTCCTTGGAGAGGAACATCATGCTTGGGAGGGTGGAGGGACAGCGCAGGAGGGGAAGGCCCTCTATGAAGTGGATTGAGTCAGTGACTGGGGTAATCGGGATGGGTGTGTCAGAGGCAGTGTGACTGGCACAAGATAGAGCAGGGTTTAGGGCTATTGTACATAGGGTCGCTATGAGTCGCACATAACAACAACAAATCTACATAACAAGACACTTACTTTGCTAAACTTTTTAAAGCATACAATTCAATGACATTCAGCACTTCCACAGACTCTGCACCAACCCCACAATCTGATTCCAGAATGTTTTCATCACCTCAGAAGGAACCCCTGACTGGTGGAACCATCTCATCCACACAAACCGCTAAGACCATGGCCCTTAGTCTCCCCCTTCAAGCCTGGAACTGAAATCAACCACTTGACCCAACATGTAGTCTAATAACAGATAAGTCTATAAGGTGATGAGTAACACTAGGGAGGAATGCAATCCCTAGACCAACCCACCCTATGAAAGCCAAGGAGCAGAAGCTGCTCAGGGGCTCCGAAGGCAGGAAGGGAAGGGAAAAAAACAAATGGAACAGGAAACACAGGGAGGGAGAGGGAAGGATGCTGTTACAATGTGGGGATTATAGTCAATGTCACAGATCAAAATTTAACAGTTGACTGAAAAACCAATTAGCTCTGTAACCTTGCACTCAAAGATAAAAAAAAAAGTTAGAACTCATAAAAAGTTGATGTTGAAAAGATAGTAAGACTAAAACTCTGTCTCCATCACGCAGCCCTTCTCCTCTGCCCTCCCTCACCCTGGCAACATCAGTCTACCCTCTTACCTTGTGCTTTGTCCCAGAAGTAGAATCATGCAATGGGGTGTTTTCTGTTTGGCTGCTTTCACTAAGCATCATGTTCTCAAGATTCACCCACCTTACAACACACAGGGACTTGCTTTCTCTTTATGGCTGAGTGCCATGTCATTGCATGGATGGATCTTATTTGCACAAGTGATGGGCATATGGGAAATGGGAAACTTTCAAAAGCAAAAATTTATTGCTACTGAGTTGATTCTAACTCCTAGCAACCCTACAGAACAGAGAAGAACTGCACCACAGGACTCTCAAGGCTGTAAATCTTTACAGAGGCAGATGGTCACATTCTCCTTAGAGTAACTGGTGGTTCCAACTGTCAAGTTTCAGCAGCTGAGAGCTCAACCACTGTACTGCCAAAGTTCTTGCAGTTTTGCAAAACCAAACCCACAGCCACAGAGTGATTCTAACGCACAGCAACCTCACAGCACACTGCAGAGCTGACACACAGGGTTCCCAAAGGTGTAATCTTTATGAAAGCAGACTGAATCATTTATCTTTTATGGAATACCTGGTGGATTTGAACAACCAAACCTTTAATTAGCAGCTGGGTCATTAACCACTGAGCCACGAGCCCTCCCTGGGAAACTTTCATCATTCACTCATTTATTTCTGTTGAATAGGACCTGATTCACAGCTGACCTTCCTTTGAGTTTTCCAAGGCTATAAACTTCATAGGAGGAGATTGCCCATCTTTTTTCCCACAGAGCAACTGGTGGATTGAAATTGCCACAGAAGACCCACCTGTGGACCAGCAGCACAACTCTTAGTACAGACAATGCCACCAGAGTTTCCTTGGGAAACTTTAGAAGTAAAAAAAATTCAACATTTACTTAGAAGAAAGCATGGTGTCAGGCATCAGAGAGAGATGAAACAAGTGTCTCTCACTCACTCACACATGGACCAACTTAACCACCTGTGTAGAAAAAAAGGAGTCCAGGCTGTCTGAATACAAATCTAGCTTCCCAAAGTCACCAAGATCTTGAGTTTCCAAAGGAAATAAAGTCTTTTAGCACCACAGCGCTAAGGGCTGCAGCCCTGTGCATCCATTTCTCTCAGACCCTAGAAACAGGGAATCCAGATTTGCGTGCACCTGGCATTAGACAGTCAACTCACTCTCAGAATTTCCGCGGTGACGATGAACTCCGTTTGTTTGCCCTCTGCGGATCTGGCGTGTGGCCGTGACGTTCCCAGCCCCAGCAGAATCTTGAACTTCTCCTTCAAGCCCGAATCTTTGCTTGTGGGCTTGGCCATGGTGGGCAGGGAAGTGCTGGGGGGCTCCGCTGTGCAGGGGAGAAGAGTGGAGAGAGGTGAGGCCTGCCCGCCACTTTGCTCAGTGCAGTCCCCAAACTGTCGTCAGGTAGGTATGACCCACGCTCCTCCAGCCCCGGGAGAACCCGGCCACGGCCACAAGTTAGTGCAGAAAAGGCCAGGCCTGGCTAGCGAGCACATAGGGCGCCGGCCACCTCAGACTCTGCACGGGGTCAGGGAAGGAAGTGGAGAACCTGTCGTCTATCATTTCCAACCCTTAAGAGGTGAAGAAAGAGCGGTGGAAGGAACACCTGCAGCGGGGAGTCCCTCACACTCGCAATGACTCAAAACCAAGGAGTTCTAGGAGCCCACGGCCGGGATGATCAAGACCCTGAATGTGGCGGGGGGCGGCCTCCCCGGACGCCCCGGCGGGACCAGGCCACTGCAGTCCCAGGTGGTGGCAGCAGCCAGCACGCCGCGAGCCACTCACCCCACGCAGCGCCTGCCGCTCGCCGGGCCGTCCGGCCGAGACAAGGGCTCACACCCCCAGCCGAGCGCCACAGTCAGCAGTGAGGCGCACACTTCCGGCAGCGACGGGGAGCCGCAGTGCTTGGTGGGAGTTGTAGTTCCGGGGGTCGCCCTCTGGAGGGACGGCGGGAGGCGGGCTGGAGACGTCGACGCATATTGAGTCACACGGTGCCCCTAGGGGAGCGCCGGGACCTGTAGTCCGAGAAAGGCCGGCATGCCAGCGGTAGGCGTGAGGATGGTGACCCGCAGCCGGATCCGGGAGCCTGGATCCCGGTTACGCGGGGGCGGGGAGGCGGCTGCAGGTAGCATGGCCCCTCGGCCAGGGCACGTGTAGAGAGAATGCGAGAGAAGGACGAGCAGAGGGCTGAGGGTTGGCGTCCCGGGGGCCAGGGCACGTGCAGAAAGCCGGAGATGGAAAGATGAGCAGGGAGCTGAAGTTTGGGGTCCTGGGGGCCAACACACAGGCAGAGAGAAGGCGAGGCGAGGGATAGACGAGCTGGGGGCTGTAGGTTGGGGTCCCAGGGGCCAAGACATGCAAAGAGAAGGCAGAGTTAGGACGAGCGGGGGTTGCGGTTCCTGGCCACAGCCTCGGGCTCCACGCCACGCAGGTTGGTGCCACCGCAAACGAACTCCTTGGTCCATTAGCAGCCTGGACACAAGGGAAAGGGTGCACAGAGGCCTGCATTTCTCCAGTCCCTGTCCTGAGCAAGAAAATCTCTGGCTCTGGCCAGGTTCGTGGGGCTGCCCCGCCTTGTTCTGATACTACTTCCGTTTCAATAGCCACTCTTCCATGCAAGAGGGGAAAATAGAAAAAGGGATGGTATCACTGCATGCTAGAGGTGAAGGATTAGCAGCACCCACTCAAAGGGTGGAAGTTCAAGTTACCCTAGAAGCACTTCAGAAGAAAGACTTATTATTCTGCTTTTTTGTTGTTGCTGTGATATGGGTGAAATTTTACAATAACAAATCGGTTTTCCATTCAGCACTTCATTCATATTAAGTGGCATTCATTAAGTGGCATTGATTGCAATCCCCACAGAACAGAACTCTTCCTGCTTCATCCCTGTGTTTGTCATTTCCGTTCATCCTTTCTTAGCCCTTCCTTTTTTCTCTGCTTTCCCTCTGGGCAAATGCTGCTCTTTTGACCTTATGTGCTTGGTTATATTCGAAGGCGTGACTGCTCCCTGGTGTTATTGTTCACCTTACACTAAAAAGCTCTTTGTCCTCCAGTCAGAACCAGCTCTTAGCTGACCCTCTGGCAGGTATTCAGGAGGCTGTAAATTGTAAAGGAGGGAGCTGCTGGAGGGGGAGCAGCTGGTAGATTTGAGCTGCCATAGAGGCACCACCTTTGGAATAATGGAACCACTCCCTACATTCTGTGCCACCTTCTAGCTGATGTGTTGTTTGCCTGAAAGTTATGATTTTGAGTTTTACACATTTCTCCTCCCACCCTATCCAAGCACCTACCACTATGATCCCTTTCAGTGGCAGCTGGGCACTGTCTAGTTCTGGTCTCGGCCTGGTGGTCACTGAATCCTTACAGGGTGCAGTTCTGCTCCGATACACATAGGGAGACCAGCAGTTGGAATTTACTTGATGGCAGCTAATTCTCATACTCTAATGGCCTAGTAAGGACCGCCCGAGACTTACAGTTCAAATACACCAGCTGCTCTGAGTGAGAAAGATTTTTCAGCTTCTGGAGTCAGCTCTGTGTCCTTTCTGACTCCATGGCGAGTTGAGTTGAATTCTAGCACAGGTGTGCTCACTCTGATTCTAAGCATTCAGGACTTGTTGATCTAGGACTTGGACAAAATTGGCCCCAGGGGATTCATTCCTCTGGAGAAATCCTAGTCCAGGAAAGAAGACCTGAATGAGGGGCGAGAGAGGAAGTAGAGCTTCACCCATCCACCCCCAGCCCTCCCCTGAAACCCTGGCTAACCAGACCAAGTGGCACTTCTTGCAGAAGGCAAGCTGAGTCATTGTCCTGTGAAGCGCCAGCGAAAGACACAGAGACTGCATGTGGCCTATGAGTCTGCACATGGTGATGGTGAGGGACACAGAGTGGTTGAGCCCCTCCGGCCACCAGCCTGGGAGCCCCAGGATTGGCAGAAGCAGCTGGAAAACATCCGCACTATGAGGAGCAGGAAGGATGCGCCTGTGGACCGGTTGGGTGCTGAGCACTGTTACGACTCCAGCGCACCCCCGAAGGTAGGCTGGGGCCGGCTGGCATCGCCTGCCTCTCTGAGTACCTCCTGAAAGTTGGGGCATCTATAGTTCTGAGCTTCCTGCTCTGCTCTTGGCCAGGGATGTCAGAACACTCCTGAACATTTGCTGAAGTGCAGTAATCCAGAGCTGGATCCAGGTTCTAATCCTAGCTGTGCTCCTGGCTGACTAGAGTGTGCTTCTCTCTGAGACTTAGTTTACTTGTCTGTAAATTGTAACAACAGCAACACTGGCTTCCATAACCACAGTCTGCCCAGTACAATTATAAACTCTGTGGTGATGCTTTTAAGTCACATGGCAATCCTGCAAGCCAGGTCCCATTAGTGTCCTCACATTTAGAGGTGACTAAAGAGGCCTCAGTGGACAGGAGATACCTGCTCCATACCTTGCCCCACGTAAAGGTCTGAGCCAACGTCTTCTGTGCTCTGGCTGTCTGCCTGCAGGTGCAGAGGTACCAGATACTGCTCTCACTCATGCTGTCCAGCCAGACCAAAGACCAGGTGACAGCAGGTGCCATGCAGCGGCTGCGAGCGCGGGGCCTGACGGTAGACAGCATCCTGCAGATGGATGACAGCACGCTGGGGGCACTCATCCACCCTGTAGGGTTCTGGAGGGTACGTCCAGCCTCGGGTGGCAGCAGGGCCACGGCCTGACAAGGATCAGGGGTTATAAGAGGCAGGGGAATGTCTCAGGTCACAGGGTCAGATGCATGGTCCTGCAAAGCCCCCACCCAGTACTGACCAGCCCTTGGGGAGCTCCCAGCCAGCTCTTCCTGTCAGCACCCCCTTCCTTCCTCCTCCTCTCCACCCAGCCCCTCCCTTCCTGCCCACTCTGCTTTCCTTTTGTTTACTCCAGGGCTCCCCAGAGTATGTCATCCTCCCCCAGAGCCCCAGCCGGCTGTTCTCCACACCCATCAAGACATGGGGTGGCAGGAGGGGGTAAACGTCTGAAGGCCGCTCAGTGGATGGAACAACTTCCACTTCAACTCAACCCTAGTGTGGGCTGCTGCCTGTCAGAAAGATTTAAATAGCCCTGGGCCTAGCCTAGGATGGGGACCTCCCAGCGGGCCAGGCAGCCAGCAGGCAGTCCCAGGTCTGCCTTCCTTCCTGAAGCCCAGGTGCAGCGGAGACCAGGCTGGCCTGCGTGCTGGGCAAAATGGGAGGCAGGAAGGCTGGAGCTGGATCACTCACTTCACTAGCCCTGGTGGGTAGCAGGCAGGGATCCAGGCCTACCCTTGGTGTGTCCTACCAGAAGAGGTGAGCAGGTGCCTTTGTGAGCCCTGGGCAGGTGACAGGTAGCTTTGGGTACCTGTGACAACTCTTCCACCACACTGAGCTAAGCCAGGCCTGTTCCTCATCTTCCAGAGTAAAGTGAAGTACATCAAGCAGACCAGTGCCATCCTGCAGCAGCACTACAACGGGGACATCCCTGCCTCAGTCGCAGAGCTAGTGGCCCTGCCTGGGGTTGGTCCCAAGATGGCACACTTGGCCATGGCAGTGGCCTGGGGCACCGTGTCGGGCATTGGTGAGTGGACGCACGCCTGAGGAGAGAAGGAAGGAGGGGCCTATTCCAGCCTGCTGCCTGCTGTGGGGAATTCCTTATCCCTATCCCTTTTTTTCTCCTTTATTAACTTTTTATTATAACGTAGGTGAAATTTCACAGAGCGTGTTGCTTTTGTAGTCAACTACACATAGACATTTTGTTTCCAAAGCATTTACTGCCGTCCCCACAGTGTATCAGCATTCTTCCCTGTTCCTCTCTGTAGTTCCCATTTCTCCTTTCCTAATGCTGTCATTTTGTTCTTATTCGGTTAGTTGTTCTGAAATGTGTATGCCTTCCTGGTGGTATTGATCCCCCATGCATTGCTTTTTGTTAGATGCTGCTGAGTCTTTTATGACTTATAGCGATCCTCTGAGCAACAGATTGGAACCATCCTTATGATCGCTAACATGCTCTAGCCATTGTTATAGTCACTGTCAATCTTGTTGAGCATCTTCCTTTCTTTTTTCTGACACTTCACTTTTTCCAGCATGTTGTCTTTTGCCAAGGACTGGCCCCTCTTGACAACATGCCCAAGTATAGGCTTGATTATTGTTTGGATGAAAGTTCCATTTGAGGCTTAAAGGGTGAGGTCATCCCACCACTCAACCCAAAGGGCCAGAAAGGGGCCCCAGCACTCGTCTAGCCCCTGATACCTAGTTGTTGTTACAGCAGCTGGAGCTCACATCCACTGAGCTGGGTCCAGGGATACACTTGGGACTGGATCGTAGGTGTGGAGACCAACCGGCCTGCCCTGGGACTTCCCTAATAGCTCTGCCATCAGCTGTAGCATGAGAGGGAGTCAGCCAGGCAGGAAGGAGGTGGAGCAGGTTCCAGGCCACAGGAACAGCCATGCCGACGGAGGGAGGCCAGGTACAGGAGGTGGGTGCAGACTAAGCAGAGTGGAGGTGCCAGCTGGACAGAGGAGGGGCCGCACCTGCCTGCCTGGAATTCTATTCTCAGGAGCCTCTGTAACAACAGACCTGTGCCCACGCAGCCCTCACTGCTCCCCTTGGACCCTGCACAAAGGGGTGGGAGCCCCCAGTTTCTGGGGCTCAGGACATATGGGAAGCTGAAGTGACTGTCTTCAGCCCTCCTCTGGATGGGCACCACCCTTATACTGCCCATTGAGTTAGGGGCCGAAAGGTTTGGTTATGGTGACTTGGGGCCTGAGAGAAAGCAGTTGGAGATCCTTCTCCACACCCTTCAGCTCCTGCCTGGGGCCTCTTAGCAGACACTTGAGCTTATCTAGATGCTGTCCTCAGCTGCCCGTGTCACAAGGGCTCCTGGGAGCAGGTCTATGGGGACAGAGACGTCAGGAGTGTTGGAAGGCCATCTGCAGGGAGACCCCAGAGGTCAATTCTGACCCTTTGCAGCTCAGTGGCTTTGGACTGCGAGCAAAGGTAGCAGGTGGAATGGTCATCCTTACCAACTACAGTGAAGGGACAACTCCCTGGGCCAGCCTGTCAGGCTCCTGTGACATCAGGGGACCCTGAACGGGTCCCAGGAGACCCAGGCTGGCACTCTCCTGGCAGAGCTCTCACATCCGTGTCACAGAGCAGGGTACTGTCTGTGTGTGGCCTAGGGACATGACCCATTGGCCTGCATGTTAGTCCATCCCCCAGGCCTCCTCTGAGTGGGGACGTGCAGAAGCTTCTCCAAGCAGTTAAGAGGGCAGCCAGCTCCAGGGGTTTCACCTTCTCTCTGGCAAAAACAACGGCGGCAGCAGAAGTGACCAGCCAGAATCTCAACCAGGTGGCCTAAGCCACAGGGGAGGCACCCCGTAACAGGCACCCAGTAGCCACACCTGCCTACTCTGCCTCCAACAGTTACAGTGACAAGTGTGGTGATCCCATCACACCCCACTGGGTCGAGCCGCCCACTGACACTGGGCCTCCCTGGAGGGGCCTTGGGGGATGCACAGAGAGCAGCAGGCAAGGCCATTCCAGGCCCGGGCTCATTTCCCAGGAGCCTAAGCCAGGTATAGGAGTCAGATCCCCCACTTCTGCAGTGATGTGGTCTGAGAGTACGTATCTGGACACCTCACAAGGGCTTGAGTTACAGGACTAGGCAGCAAAGCTCAGTTAAGAGCCTGCCATCCACTGAGCTTGGAGCTTGTGACTCCAGGAAGGAATTCCTACCCAGGGAGGGGAGCCCAGGGCAGGAACACCCCTCCAGCCAACACCAGCTCTGCAGGCTCGGAAGAACAAGGCTGAGGCTCCGCGGCCTCGAGGCTGGGCCTGCGCACATGCTAATTCTGGCTCCAGTCCTGCCTGGCAGGAGTGGATCAGTGGAGACGAGGAAGGCCAGCAGACCATGTGTGACCACTTATAGCCTGTGTGGTCCCCCAGGATGATGATTCAGTGCCCTTACCCAGTTCACCCCAGACACCCTAATCCAGTGGATGCTCCTGCCCAAAGGTATCCCTAGCTGTGGTCAGTGGCCAGCGAGAGTAGAACAGGGCTATGAGGAAATACTGGGGTGGTGTCTCTAGAGGACAGCACAGGGGACTACACAGAAGACCTGGGCTATGGGCAGATGAGGCATCCCTGTCCCCAGCTCTCCACCCTGCGGTCTCCACACAGCGGTGGACACACATGTGCACAGAATTGCTAACCGCCTCCAGTGGATCCGAAAGCCAACCAAGACCCCAGAGCAAACCCAAGCTGCCCTGGAGGAGTGGCTGCCCAGGTGGGTGGGGTGGGGTGGGGTGGGAGGCCAAGGGCCGGGCTGCCCCTGAGTGCTGATTCTTTCACTCTGACCCCACAGGGAGCTGTGGGGCGAGATCAACTCACTGCTGGTGGGCTTTGGCCAGCAGACCTGCCTGCCTGTCCGCCCACGCTGCCAGGACTGTCTGAATCAAGATTTGTGCCCCACTGGCCGGCGCCGCTGAGGGAGTGGACTTCCTGTCCAGGGACCAGGGACAGAGATGTCTGCCCCACCCACATGTTATGTGCCTTTGCTTGTGAGCTGCAGTCTAATAAAGCCTCAAGGTGTTTTTATGGGCTGGCTAGTTTCTGGAGGTGAGAGGGGTGGATAACTGACAGGTGCATCTGTCCCTTCACATATGAGCTGCCTGTGTGCAGGTGAACTTTGAACTGTGCATCATGGGTCTGTGCATGTACCCACCTGCATTTGCACACAGATTATGTGCATTTCCATCTACATGTTTTTGGTGACTGGCTGGGTATGATCTGTACGTGCGGTGTATGTATCTGTGAGGTGCATCTACATGTGTACATATGTGAGGTGTATGTGTGCCATTGCATGTATCTGGGTATCTTAATCCATCGTATCATGTATATGTCTGTATCAGCACACCTGTTTATACATATGTGAGCTGCGTGTGCTGTGTATGTGTGAGCTCTGTCACTGCACATATCTGTGAGAGCTGTGTGTTCATATGTTTTTACTTAAATCTGTGTGAGCTGTGTGTATTCTGAATGTCCATGTGGCATATTGCATGCATCAATGTGAGCCATGTACGTGTGTGTGTGCGTGCGCGCTGTGCATGCAAACATTTGCTGGCTCCTGTGTGTCTGGCATGAGTTCCTCAGGGGCCAGATCAGGACCGGGACATGCCGACCTCACTGCACAAGGAAGTTGTGAAAGCCAGAAAGCCTTCCCTAGGGCTCCCTCCTCGCCTTTGCCTTTCTGGCTGGCGGGGACTCAGGCACCACCCCGTCTTCCCTGAACCCCCACAGGCTGAGGGCCCAGACTGAACTCCATACACCCTGCTGCCTCTGCAGAGCCCCGCCCCCTGTTGACATAGCCACCTGGCCTGCTGGCAGAGGCTCAACAGCTGGGCGCAGCAAGGCCTGGTCCTCCCATGTTCCTGCTGGACAGGCTGGGCCAGGGGGCACGAGTGGGCTCCCCAGGGAGGCGAGGACAGCAGAGAGGGCCGGGTGGGGGCACAGGGCAGTGAACCTAGCAGATAAACGCCTGCCGTGACTGCAGCCCCATCTCAGGGCCCCTTACAGCAGACTGATGACCCTACCCCCATCCCAACTGTGGTTCTCAGAAAAGACATGGGCCTGCAGGAGGTGGGGCTGTTTATTCCCGAAGTGTGCGCGCGCTGTGCGCTATGGCTTACAAGGCTTGACAGCGATGCCGGTCATGGGGTGGTCACTGAGCTGGCAGGGGCTGGCAGTCCGGGGCAAGGGCTGCACACAGGTTGAGGGCCCTGTCCAGAGGCTGCCCTCCGTGAGGCTCTGGACCTCCATCCTTGAGCCTCTGCAAGAACCCTGGTGCAGAGGGCCAGCATTGGGGCCCCTTAAGGGGGTACCCAGACTGGAGACTCACCATCTTCTGCCCCCGGAAGTCTGTAACTCTCAGGCCGCTGGGATTGGGGAGGTTTGGGGGAGGAAATGGTTTGCAGAAAAAGGCTTGTTTTATTGCGATTATTTAGAGAGCAAGTCCGAGGAGGGGGGAGCCGAGGAGGGGGCTCTGGTATTAAGTGGAAACATGTGTAGCACTGGATTGCTCTTTTGGAAAAAAAGCAAAAACAAATTCCTTCAGATCCGTGGGCCTGGGGCCCAGCAGCCCCTCTGTCTCCCTCTCTTATTGTCTCTGGCTCTCTTTCTCACATCTCGGGGTCTCTCTGTCCCCCATCACACTGCCACATGGTCCCAGCACTCAGGCAGGCAGGACGGGAACTCACAGGCTGGTGATTCCGGGGCAGCAGTGGCACCACCATGAATTCTGGGGTTGGGGTGCCCCCTCTAGTCCACTGAGGTACAAGGAGTGCTGGGCGGGCAAGGAGCCCCAAAGTCCACAAGGGGAGCAGGGCAGGCCGGCAGACACACAGCCAGAGCTCAGAAGTTGCTGAAGATCTCCCGCTTCCGGTTCCAGTCCATCTGAGGTGCCCGCTTATTGATGCGAGTGGCACGTGCCTTCTCCTTGGCCTCCGCAGCCGTGGGGCTCAGGTGCAGACCACTTTCCTGGAAAGGGTCTCGCTTCCAAGCACTGCCATCCTGCAAGGCAAGAAGAATGGGCACAGAGTGAGCCCTGCACACAGGGAGGCAGGAGCACTCTGGTCCAAGCCAAACTGGTGTGGATGCCTGTCCCCACTGCCTCTGGCTCCGGATATGAGGGCAGCAACAGGGCTGGAGTCCCAGTCCATGTTGGGACTGCCCGCAGCATACCCTCTGGCCCTCTCTCGAGATGCTCCAGCACTCACCTCCATGTCCTTGTCTGAGCCAGGCAGATCACTTCGAGAGGAACACACTGAGCCACCATTGAGCTGAAACCAACAGCAAGCAGTGGCATGAGGGAGCCTCTGGAACATGCACGTGTGTGTATACACCACGCACATGCTCTCCACCATGGGGGACATGGGGCCTCCACTCCTGGCCTGGCCAGCCCTCAGCCCTGGCAGGAAGCAAGTTTAACGGCTCTTCCCTGCACCTGCCACCCCACAGTCCGGAGCACCCACACCTCAAGGGAGGGAGAGGCTCTCCTGGGACCCCCTGAGGACCCATTACGGCTCTAGGAGCCAGTGTGGCCGTGGAGTGGGCACTGGCTCAGGCTGTAGTCCTAAAGGACCTGCCAGATTCATGCCTCGGCCTGCCTGGGCCCACCATCATGGTCCCCACAGGGCTTCCTAGGGTCCGTGTTGGGCCTGGAAATCCCAAGTGCTCCTGGGTCCTGCTGGACTACCCTCTCACCTGGGCAGGGCTGGTCCCATTGGAGACAGGGGATGGCAACGGACCTGCAAAGAGGGTAATATGTTAGACCTGGCCTCACTGGACCCCAGGATCCCAGCCCACATTGGGACTTGCCCCTGGCATGCCCTCTGTCCCTCTCCCGAGATTCCCCAGGCCCCCTCTGCTGCACCTCGGCCCAGAGCACACACTGCAGACACCCCCCTCACTGTGCTCAGGCCATGCCCTTCTACCTACCTTGCAGGTGCTCTTCAGTAGGTGTGACCCGCAACCGCTTGAAGTACTCATCTGTCTCGGGGTCCACCACTAGCAACTGAGCCTCATCCTCACGAGCCTTGATGCTTGCCACGACCTCGGCATGCCGCAGCCCCTCCACGTTCTGCCCATTCACCTGCCACCAGCACAGCGTCAGCACTGCCCTCAGTGGCCTGTAGCCCTGAACAAAGTCCCCCATGTCGCCCAGCCAGCTGAGGCCTGAGGCGCTTGTCAGGAAGAGGGGCACCTTCTGCCATGTCCATGTTCCCATAAGGACCAAGACCCTTCAGACACACGCATGGGAGGCCTTGACACTGACATATGGAAACATCCAAGCACAGACTACACAAGGCTTAGGACACAAGGGGGCACACAGGAGCAGGGACAGACATAGGGACACAGCTGCACGGCGTATGAGGGATTTTGATACCGACACAAGTGGGAGTCTTAACTCATGGAAGGACAAACACATCGGGTCACAGGCAGTGCACACACATGAATATGGACACAGACACACACACAAGAACCTTGATACTGACATTGTCCAATGGAGTGCCCTGACAATGATGTGAAAGGAGGCTTTGACACTGACACTTAGAAGGGAGTCTTGACAAATGGAAACACAGGCAGATACGTGTCAGCATATAGACCCGGATGTACACATAGGGATATGAGCACAAACACACAGTAAGGGTCTTAACACTGACACAGAAACACACAAGCACAGGGACACAGACATGGGGGCATATGGGCATATACCATACAGGGACACACACCAGGATACATGCGCATAAGTACACAGAGACAAAGACATAGGGGCATGTGGGCTCTAACACACAAAGGGGCACAGACATGGGACACACGGGCACGCACACACAGAGAGAAACACACATAAACACCCACAGGGAAACAGACATGGGGACACGTGGTTACAGACACACGGAGGTCTTGACACTGACACATGCAGGTGAAGGCACGCACAGGGCATTCCTGGCACAGACAGGGTAGCGAGCTCCCACAGCTGCAGGTGCTGGTACCTCAATGAGCCGGTCCTGGGCCTGGAGGCCAGAATGGGCAGCTGGTGAGCCAGGGTCCACAGAACGGATATACTGGCCGGGCCGGGACTTGTCACTGTGCAGGTTGAATCCATAGCCCTGGGGGCCCTTTCGTAGGTGGCAAAGGCGTGGCCGCAACTCCCTGGGGGGACCATTCACATCCTGAAAGGGTCAGGAGGCTAGGGTGAACACAGGTCCTTCATGTAGCCACTGAGAACATGGCCCAGGTCTGAGTGACTGGACGCCAGCCCTGACCTACATTCAGAGCCTGTGGATCCTGGGCATGGTCTCAGCCTCCAAGTCTAGAAACACTATGTGAGGACCATCCCTCTCACAAGTTCAAGGACAAGACAGAGTCTTGAAGCAATGTGTGGTCCTGGAAGATCCAAAATCAGGTGAACAGTGGCATCCTAGTCCCCTACGGCTGTCCCCTGGGTCAGCGATGTCCCCGAATGCCCCTCCCTGGGCCAGCAGCTGGCCACATCAGCTTGGAGTTTTGTTTTCTCTCCCCAGGGCCTCCTGGTGCTGGATTCACTTTCACATCCTAGCAGTTACTGGAGCCACCCCTTCCCCACCAGGGCCAGGGACACAGGGGAAGAGCAGGGAGAGGATGGGGGCTGGCCTCCCTAGGTCAGCCTCGCTTTACTTTACCTCTAGCATGCTGCAGGGCCAAACCTGAGGACTCTTGCAGGTCAGACCCCCTCAGTGATGGTGGAGCGGAGTGGCCAGCAGCTGCCGAGCTCAATTAAACATGGCGGGCTGAAAGCTCAGGTTTCCTGGGAGCACCAGGGGCCTCAAGGTGTAGGGAGGTGAGTGTGTGACTGGACACGCTCCTCCTGGGTGCACCCTTCCCTCTACCCTCACCCCACACAGCAGCCTCTCTGGGAGCTGGGGGCTAAGCCAAGGCTGTGAGCCACACTGGGGCCACTCAGTCCTCAATGTCTTGGGGACCAGCACTTCCAGAGCCCAGAACTCTCCTTCCAAACCCCTTTTCTTTCCCCCCCCCCTTTTTTTTAAATTATTATTAAATTTTATTAGTTTCAATGAACATTCACAGGGATTCTGGGCTTTCACTCCTTCATTGCCGCACCATTCTCTCCACCCTCCTCCCCAGTTTGTTCTTCTTCCCTGCCATCCGAATGTCTGTTTTAATTGCCCAATTGCCACAGTGCTTGTCAAAGTCAGTTCTGATTAATCTCCTTTGTCGGTGTGTCCTTTGCCATTCCCTATCACTCCTCCCTGAGAGAGACTTCACCCTGATTCATAAGGAAAAGGGGATGGCGTATTCTCTTAGCTACTTCCTGCTGAAAAGGGACGCTGTGCAAACCCCTTTTCTGATGGGTACCCTCAAGCCTCTAACGAGCAGGCAGTGCCCACTTACCCAACTTGTCTGGTCAATCCCAGCTCACAGAAACCCTGTGGGACAGGGCAGAACTGCCCTCTTGGTCCCCAAGGCAGTGAGTGACCTTTCTAGTTGCTGATGGCCTCAGCTGTCTCCATGGGAGATGCTGGTGGATTCAAATCCCTGACCTTTCAGTTAGCAGTTGAATACCACCCCTCCTCCTTTAGGGGTTCCCTAAATCCAACTCACTGACACTCACAGCAATCCTGTAGGATGAAGGAGAACCACTACTGAAGAGAGGCTGGTGGGTTCGAACTACCAAACTTTTCGTGATCAGCTCAACACAACCTGCTACAACATGTACTTCAAACCAAAAACCTCAAACGCACTGCTGTTGAGTCCACCCCATTCACAGCCACCACAGAGGTGACAGAACTGTCCCAGAGGGTTTCAGGGCTGTGAATCTTTACAGTCTCTTCTTCCCATGAAGCAATTAGTGGATTTGAATTGTCAACCTTTCAGCTAGCAGCCCACTATTTAACCACTGCGCCAACCAGGTCTCCTGGGGAGTCTCCAATGTGGGAACAAAAGAGCCTGGGCTGGGCTTTCCCTCTCATCTGTCCAGAAGACCCTCTTCCTGCCTAGCCTTCCTCTCATTTCAAGAAACCCTGACCCCCAAATCCAGCCAGACCTCACCTCTAAAAGTTTCCTGTTAAACCTGAACCCATCCAGCCTATAACAAGAATCCAGAGGGTAGGAGGCTTGACTAGGAAACGGGCTGAATTGGAGTCACAAACCCCCAATATGTCCAGCCCCCCATTCTCTGGGGTCAGCGCCATGAGGGTGGCTGGGGAGGCCCATCCCCAGGAGGAGGAGGCAGGCGAGACAGGCATGGAGCTCGGAAGTGTGGCATGGCCGTGTCCAGCATGCGGACAGGAGCCAGGGCTGCAGAAGCACACAGAACGAGGCTCTCCAGCACGCCACAAAGACACTAACACACCACACACATACCCCCCAGCATCTTCCCACGCCCCGGGCCCTGGCCTCCAGGGTTCCGTTCCCCAAACAGAAAACAGGATTGGAAGGGTCATCTAGGACAGAGGCCACGGTCCGTCCAGCTGGGGTCACATCCAGGATCTCCAGGCATCTGCCTGCCTCATCCCAGAACAGCTGTCTCACAGCACATAAGCCAAAAAGTTCTTCCTGACGTCTATCCTAAATCTCTCTGGCTAGGAGCAGGATTTTTGAGGGGTGTCACATTCAGTGAAGTGCATGGTGCACGCGTGGAGGGGCTGACTGTGTGGCAGGTTGGGTGGGCAGGGGAGGCCTGGTGAGCTGTGGCAGCAGAGCGGGTGGGGGCCATGGGCGAATTACTGACATTCCTTCATCAGCCCTGGCTCAGCTCACTTCCTGCCACTCCCGGCCAGGCCTAGGCTCCCACGGCAGCCGCCACTGGGCCCCAGAACTGGGCAAGCTCAGCCTCCTAGACAGGCCTTAAATGGGACAAAAAGGCTGACAAGGGGCTGCCTGGACAGCTTCCCCCCACCCCCCACCCCCGAGGATAACACAGTAGCCTGCAGAAAAAGGATCCATTGTTGCCTGGTCCCCAGAGTCCCCTCTCCCTACCCTGCAGGGACTGCCTAACCACAGTACACACATCCAGTGCTGACCTTCATGAGCCCTCGGGGTGGGCTCCGTGGAGGGGTTCCCGAGGCCGAGGTGGGCAGCGTGGCAGCCCCAGAGCGGGCCATGGCAGTAAGACCAAAGTGGCAGAGGACAGCTTGCTCTCATGCCTGTCCAGGCTACTGCCACCCCCTTTTCTACCTTCCCCTGTGTCCTAGAATCCCCGGGGATGGGTGGGGAACCAAGTCACTGAGTCACCTTAGGGAACAGGGTGGTGACAAAGCCCCCCGCTCTGGCTCAGGCTCCAGCTTGGCGCCCCTCTACACGCCCAATGAGTTTTCCGTCTCAAGAAAGGAAGGAAGGAAGCCACTAGGAACCCAGCCCTGGCTGCTCCCAAGGCCCAGGGCTCCAGGGATAGGACAGGGAGGGGACAATCAGCTGCCACCTCTGGGGACCCCTATGCTTTGAACTCTGGGGGCCCAGGCTGCACAGGTCAGGTGGAGATGGTACAGCAAGAACCCTGGCTGTAGAGCCCCCAGAGTAGAGAGGAAGGTTTGAGGAGCTTGATCAACCATGTCATCCCATGTCACCCTCTGGTGGAAGACAGGCTAGGCTAGAGGGTGTGGGCCAGCCTTGTGCACCATTAGCGGGCCCAATCCCCATTTGGGGCTGTCCTCTGTCGTCCCAGCAGCATCAGCTGCCATGCAGCTACAGCCACCCCCAGCCCAGGCCCCAGGGGGAAGGGCTAGCTTCATCAGTGTCAGCAGGGCCCACCTCCCCCAAACTAGTCAGGGACAGGAGGAAAATGAGGCTCAGAGACGGTGAGAGGGACATCACTGCCCCCACAAACAGTCACTGACACCCCCATGCTTGGGGGAAGGTTGGCCCTGAGGGCTGTCCCCCATCTGAGGAGGAAGGTGTCTAAGCCTCACGTATGAGTGAGGCAAGGCTGTGAGCCCACATCCCTGCAGGCCAGGCAAGGGGGTGGTCTGTCCTGAACAAAGTGCATGGGTGGCATAATGTATAGGCTACCAACCAAGCAGTCGGCGGTTTGGATCCACCAGCTGCCTCTTCTTGTTGAGATTGGCAAGATCACCCTGTGTCAAGACCGACTCACCAACAAAGGGTTTGGTCCCCAGACACCATAATTCCAGAGGGAAGGGACTAGACCCTGTTCCCAGCAGCCCTGTCCACAGGCACCTCTCCACCTGCCATTTCTACCTCCTTTTGTTTCTCTCCAAATATGCTCACAGGAAGCCCTCTCCCTCAGCACTTCCTGCAGCCCTTGGAGCCTGAAATAGCAAGGAGGGCTCACCCAAGGTCCTGGGCCACTCCACCCAGCAGATAAGAACTGAGGGCAGATTTTTCCACAGGAAGGTAAACCCGGCCATTTGTCTGAATCAATGGACAAATGTCTTGAAGGGGGGTGCTTCCTCCTGGGGGAGAGGGAGGCTCCCACCTTCAGCCGGGAGGAAGAAGGGCTAGGACCAGCTTGCTTCCCATGATCCCAGCCACCACTGCCCTAAGATGCCCTATGAAATCCCAAATCTGACTCAAATGTCCCTATTCGACTTTCAGCTGCCCTGAGCAAAGTTGGGGCTCCAGGCTTGCACCAGGCTCCAGGCCCTAAACCCCCCTCCTGCCCTCCAGCCCAAATCACAACACAAGGTCTCCACACCCATGCCAGCCTCCCTCCAAGGTGTTGTCCCCAGCCAGCCCCCCAAGGCCAACCTCAAGGCCCTCCACAGAAGGTCTCCTTATCATCATGTGAGAAAAGAGGGAACACCAAAGTCCCCTGTGCAGCCAGCAGACTCCCGATCCCCCAGAACTTAGAATTGGATGCCTGCCTGTAGGCTTGTGGTTCTCAGAGAGGAACCCCTTAAGGGGACATGTTTTAAAAGGACATGAGAAAGAATAACTAAGCTTCCTCACAGACAGGACCACCTCTACACTTCCTCCTGGCCTCCAGACGTGTGCCCAGGTGGGTGTTTGCCAAGGTGGGATCACCTCCCAGGCCTAATACCCACTCCCGTTCATTTCCGAGTCTCTTGGCCTGGAAGGAGACAGGAACCCTAGGGGTTACAGTGGTTAAAATGCTTAGTTATTAAACTTCAAGCTGGAGGTTCGAATCCATCAGTCGATGGTGAGGGAGAAGAATGTTTACTTCTGAAAACACTGACAATCTCAGAAACCCTGTGGGCATTTCTACGCCATTCTACAGGGTTGCTGAGCTGGACTCTATTCCACAGCAGCAGGTTTGAGGATTTTGGTTCCTAGGTGACTTTAAGGGTTCCTAGTGGTGAGCAGTGACTAAAGAATTCCATTCCTAACTAAAAGGTCAGTGGTTTGAACACACTTTGGGAGAAGATGAAGTAGTGTGCTTCGTAAAGACGTTCAGCCTTGAAACCTGATGGGGCCGTCGCCTTGAGTCAGAACCCGCTCAAAGGCGGCGGGTTTGGTCTGAACAGGAGCAGGGACAGGATACTACCCAAGTCAGGGCCCCTGAGAACAGCAGGCGGGGACCCCAGGCCCTCTCAAACAATCCATCTCCAAACTTTAATCTAAGAAAGGAGACACTGGGGGCACAGCAAGGCTACAAGAATGCATATAGCCTGACCCCTGACCCTAGTCACCCCTGCACTCCAGGCCAAGCCTCTCCAGTTTGGAATGTCCCCTGACCAGAGCACTGCTGAGGTGGGGTACAAGTAGATTCAGCAAACAGACAAACAGGCCACAGACGGACGCACAGGCAGAAGGGCAGAGAGGTGGACAGATGCACAGACAGGTGGGCAGAAAAGTGGACAGACATAGACAGGCAGGACAGGCTTGTGTCATGGCACAGAGCAGGGCACATCCAATTCATAAACATCCCAGCAACTTCTAACCATTAGGCCAAGGGTGACGTCAGAGTGAGCAGACCTCCTCCCTGATCAAGTGGCTGTGAGTGATACAGAGAGATGGGGACAGAGGAATAGGAACAGAAAAGCCAGGTGGACACTACCAGTCTGTCACACAGCAAAGGGCAGAGTGACCCAAGTGGACAACACAGAGGTACAGACGAGAAGCTGGGGTGGACACTGTGGGCACAGCTCACCATACCTTCCCGCCGGCCTCGGAGCCCAGTCCACCCTCGGCCGGCCAGCCTGCCTTTGGTTCCCAGGGGTCATGGGCAGGCGGCAGCCCCCACTGGGCCATGTCCTCCGTGCACTTGAGCTGCCGCCGGCGAAGCTCCTCATCTGTCTCCTTGTCCACCACCAGCAGCCGTGTCTGTCCCTCCACAGCCTTGATCCTCTGCACCACCTGGGACAGGCAGGTGGCAGGAGCTGGTCAGCAGCTGGCACTCCAGGGCCTTACATGGACAGAGGCACCGCCCAGGGCTGACCAGGCTGGAAGACCAGCACTGGCTGGCAGGGGTGGGCGGCTGGACCGAGAGGCCCGCAGCCCCGCCCCCCACCCCCAGCTTGGGCAGCGCCTTCCCATTTCCTCCCAGGGATCCCAATATCTCGGCTGGGGATGCCAGAGCTGCTCTTGGGGTACAAGTGGGAGGGGGCTATGAGGGGAGCTGTGAGCATCTGGCTGGCTGAAAGTGCATGATGGGGCAGGTCTGCACGTGTGTAAATGTGTGTACGCATTTGTCTTGGGCCCCTACGTATTTCCATCTGTCCGGCAGTGGATTGATGACTGATGGCCATCTGAGCCTCCGCCCACCATTCCTGAAGGGATGCAGAGAGGTGACAAGACGCCCACTCCTAGTCTAATGAGGTTCAGACGCCCCACATGTCCTGGTTAGAGGCAAGGAGGGGCCGACCCACCTGGGGGCCAGGTGTGATGTCTAGTGCATTTGAGTGTAACCCTGCGTGTGCACTAGGGGCATGCATACCAGCACGTGGCCATGGGCAGAAGGAGCATGTCCACCAGCAAAGGGCAGTGGAGGGTTCTCCCCAGATGCTGGGTGATGTTTCAGCAGATGCTGTTGCTGGGTACCCTCAAGTTGGCTCCAACTTAGGGACCCCATGGACAACAAAAAGAAATCCCACCTCCAGCACGGTCCTTAAAGGTTGCTCTGTGCCTGAGCCCGGCACGGTGGACCCCACAGAACTTCTTTCTCTTCTCTGTTGACTCTCGCTTTGCCCACTCCCTTCTCCAGGGACTGGCCCTTCCTCCTAACATGCCCAAAACCATCTTCTCTCTTCTCTCCCACAGGTCCCAACAGACGATAAGGGACCCCAGGACTCTGTTATCCAGATGAGTCAACTCACACCTTCCAGCACTAGTCTCCCCATCTGGTAAATGGGAGCCATGCCAGCTTCCCTTACTCCTGCACATCCCTGGGACAGTGGGGAAGGGTCCTCATTTCTGTGAGTGAAGTCAGTTTGGGATTTTTTTTTTAAATATGGAACGCTTCACGAATTTACGTGTCATCCATGCGCAGTTTTGGGATTTTTGTAAGTGACACTTTCTTGATTAGCAGCCCCGAAAGCCTGGGAGATGCTAGGTGTTTTGGGACAAGGGTCGTGGTGGCTGCTTCTAAACAGAGGCCGGTGGCCGGCCCTGCTAGCTCCTCACCCTGCCGCAGGTCAGGCCAAAGCCGCCAGCCCCTGCGGCTGCCTGCTTTCAATAAACAGCCTCTTGCACCCGACTCCTGATGAGGGCAGGACAGCACACAAAGAGGCAGAGAAGGGCCCCACTGTAAAAAAGGATCGTTTCCAGCCAGCCAAGAACCCACCTGCTGGTCTCTGGGCCCTGAGGAGGGTCATTAGGACAGATCACGAGCTCACTAGCACTGGGGACACAGAATGGAAGGGGTGGAGGCTGGACACAGCCAGCATGGAAGTGGAGGCCTATGAAGGAGAGGCCCCACCCACAATGGTCCCCCACAACTGTAGGGGCAGAGGCTGCGGAGGGTCACCCTGTGGGGCCAGGAAGCTATACGGAGGGGGCAGTGACCCAAGAGATAAGGAATGTGCTACCACTAGGACCTGAACACAGCCACCTCAGGACACTCTGAACACTGAACTCTGAACACAGATGCATTATCTGCACATACAGAGGGAGTGTGGACATGGAGCAGGAAAACATACATACTGAGGGTATGTGCACCCAGCCGGGTTCACATGCACATGTAACCCAGCTCATGCACAGCCCAGCTCACACACAGCACACACAGAGCCCAGCTCACACACAGAGCCCAGTTCACACACAGCACACACAGAGCCCAGCTCACAGCTCACACACAGCATACGCACAGAGCCCAGCTCACACACAGCACACGCACAGAGCCCAGATCACAGAGCCCAGCTCACACACAGCACACACAGAGCCCAGCTCACAAGCAGCACACACACAGAGCCCAGCTCACACACAGCACACACAGAGCCCATCTCACACACAGCTCATATACAGCACACAGAGAGCCCATACAGCACACACAGAGCCCAGCTCACACACAGCCCAGCTCACATACACACAGAGCCCAGCTCACATACACACAGCTCACATACACACAGCCCAGCTCACACACAGCTCATATACAGCACACACAGAGCCCAGCTCACAAGCAGCACACACACAGAGCCCAGCTCACATAGAGCCCAGCTCACACACACACACACACCCCAGATGCACAAACCACCCACATACATGCAGCTGACATATATACCTGCACACGCGTGTGTAACACAGCCCAGCTCACACAGTGATGCAGGAACACGTACCCAGGGGTCACAAACACATGTGACACCCTCAAGTGCACCCCCAGAGGGGCTTGAACACACACTCACACGACTATCTTCCTGTGAACATCACACACAGAAGAGTACCCAGGGATTCCACTCGGACTCACGTAGACCCCTCTACCGCCCCCGCACTGTGGACACTGTGGCCAAAATGAGGCTCCAAAGTGGCCAGAGCCGCAGTGCGGGCCCCTCGCTGCTGCCAGGATCCCCCACCTCGCGGTGCAGGACCAGCTTCCTGCGGTGGGGGGCTGGGAAAAAAGGTAAGTGGCCACTGCCTCCGTGGGACGTTCCCACGATCCCCAGGGTCCAGCAGCCTCGCACGACCCGCTCCAGGCCCAAGCTGAGCAGAGCAGGGGCGCACCCAGCAGGGACACCCACCTGGTGGTGCGTCTCGCCCTCCACATTGACGCCGTTGACCTCGACCAGCCGGTCCCCCGCGCGCAGCGCAGCCGCCTCGGCGGGAGACCCGGGCTCCACACGCCGCACGAACTGCCCGCGGCGGCCCTTCTCGCCGTGCAGGTGGAAGCCGTAGCCCTGCTCCCCGCGCACCAGGCGGCACAGGCGCGGCCGCAGCGGCGCG
>NW_006399882.1:8428690-8464439 GCF_000299155.1 Elephantulus edwardii | reverse complement strand
CCCCGCCCCTCCGCCCTCGGCCCCCGCCCCCAGGCCACCCGGGCCTGCGGCCTCCGCATGGTGGGCTAAGGCCCCCCAGCTCCTTGCTCCCACGCTTGGCTGCCCTCTTGCCTTCAGCGCCTGCGCCACCTTATCCCAGAAACTTTTGAGTGCCTACTGTATGTGTGGCACCCATGCAGGCTCTGGAGGTGGTGACAGGGGCGGAGGGAGGGTCTCCAGGACCAAAACTCCCTAACAGTAGCCAGTGCATAAAAAAGAAGGGCATCCACATGTCCACTCCATCACCCCTTCCCCCAGCACCGGGCCTTGTCCCAGTCTCTTATCCATCCACGCGTCCACACGTTCCCTGCCGGGCCCAGGAGGCCAGCTCTCTCACATGCAGTCCAGTGGGTTCTTATTTACCGCAACCTTCCATTTCCAAGAGTGTAAATCTTTACGGGAGGAGATTGCCTCATCTTTCTACCAGGCAGGAGCTGGTGGATTTGAACACCTGGTCTTTAAGTTGGTAGCCTAACATTTAACAACATTGGCTGAAGCTCCTCCTGATCTCCATGGGTCAGAGGACAGGGTACTCCATACTCTCCCAGGGAGTGCTATCTGCACTGTGTATCACTTAAACAACCCATGTATCCTCCTTCCACTAAGACCCCTTGTTTGTGCCATGGTGGAAGCCCAGGCCAGGAGCAGTGACTCTGCAGTTGTCACTGGAACAAGGATAGAAGGGTGACACCACCTTGTCCAGCTGGGCCCTGGCATTCTGTGCAACTCTTTTCTTACCTAGAATGCACTGTGCTTGGGATCCAGACATGGATCAGCCCATGCAGGGACTGTTCCTAACTAAACTGGCCCAGCAATGCTTTCCCCAGACGGAGTGCTCCCTACACAAGCCAGACAATAACAACCACAATGGACAATCATTCTTGCTCTGGCCATGCCTCTTTGGAGACTCAGGAGCACTGGTGGTGCAGGGGTTTTAAAACTCAGCTAGTAATGAAAAGGGAAGCGCTTTGGATCCAACAACTGCTCTAAGACAGAAGGAAGTCTGTTCCTATAAAGATTAACAGCTTTTGAAATTCCCAGGGCAGTTCTCTCCTGTCCTCCAGGTCAACCTGATGACCATGGATTTGGTCTAAATTTTTGAGGATGCCTTCCCGAATGTGTTTTATCCTGGGATGAACTTAGGAGGTTGGATCATTTGATGCAGCAGCAAACTAGTGTACACAAACAAACCAGACCCAGGCCTGAGTCCCCTGTGGACCTGGGAGGTCACCAGTCCACATGACCTCAGATCTCTCTTGCCATATTGAAGGTAGGAGCCAAGCAAGCCCCAGACTCAGCATCACATCCCTCCCCAGCCCTGTGGGTCTTGCACATACATACCTGATTCCCAGGGGTCAGGCACAGCCAGCCTGGCCAGTTCCCCATTGGGACAGCAACAGTGGGCTCAGTGTAACAGATTCCTCGCCTTTTCCTAGTGTCTTTCTCGGCTGTCTCCGGAACAGAGAATAAGGCCCGCCTCTGCGCAGCCTCCTGGGCTCCAGCCCCCTGGGTGTCCACACCCCAGCTGCTAGCCCCTAAAAGCCACTTAGGCCATATAGCTGCTCCCTCATCCTCTCTTCTGCAGTTCTGGCTGATGCTGCTAGCGGCTCCAGCCTGGCTGGCTGCAGTCTGCCTGCCCATGACTGGTTCTTACTGGGCCCACCCTGACACTGCTTCCCCAGGATCTGTGAGGATGCATGAGGTCCAACAGATACAACTGCGACCACCTGGCACCTGCCAGATGGTAGCTGCAGAGCCATGCTGATGGCAGAAGCTGTAATGGGTGGGCTGCTCCCAGGGCAGGGGCTTGACGGTAGAAGTACTTGATCCCTGAGTCAGAGCATCAGGGGAGCCTTTCACTTCCAAAGAGTGTACTCTTATGATGTAGCCTGACTTCTGGCGTAGAGGTTGAGCACAGTTTGAACCGTGCCTCCCTGTACATGCTCTGAAGGAGAACGTTGTGTCATTCAGCTTCCATAAACTTCACATACAGCCTTGGGATCCCTCCCTAAGCAGAAGTGACATTCTGCCATCACCTTTTTGTAAGCCAGAACTGACTTAATGGCAGTAGATTTGGTTTTATTTTGTTGTTGGGGTTTTTTTTGGTTGTTGGGTTTTTTCCCAGAATGAAGCCCAAATTACAGGATGCCACTGGACATAAAAACCAGGAGTCCTGGTGGTACAATGGTTAAGCAGGGGCTGCAAATGGGAAGGTTGCAGTCTCCACCCTCCAGACACCCCACGGGAGACAGATGGGGCAGTGGCTTTCATAAAGATTTACAGCCTCAGGAACCCCATGGGACAGCTCTACTCCCTTCTGCAGGGTCACTATGTAGGTCAGAAAGAAGAGCGCTGGCCTTCTGCAGCCCCAGACTCAGCTATCCTCCACACTCCCCCACCTGCCCTGCTGGCCTGTGACAGAGGCTGTAACAAGGAGGAGAGTCACAGAGGGAAGGATACCTGGGGCTGTGTGGTCCAGCAGGTAGTTAGGAACAGAGGGCTGACTTATCAAATAACCCAAGCAGCTTGGGGCTTAGGTGTGGTGAGCTGAGGAAGTACCCAGGAAGGTATAACAAAGCACCTTCAGCTTGATAAGAGGGTGAGGACTAAGGCCAGGCTTCTATATGGAGAGCGAACCAGAAGAATGCCAAAGAGAGGAACAGGAATAGGAGGGGCCCCCACTTTCAAAACACTCATTTGGTAGTTCCACCCACCAGCAGCTCTGAAGGAGAAAAATGAGGCAGTCTGATCACACCAAGATGACACCATTTGAGTAGTGACTTGTGAGCTGCACTTTAAGGTAGAACCATAGGTGCCGCCCTGTCCAGAACAAAGGTGGGGGGGAAATTGAAGATTTATAGAAGGAACAATTAATCCAAAGGACCACTAATCAGGTAAAAGACCATGTAAACCTCAACCTCCAGGCCCTCACACTGGAGCTGGGTGGTGCCTGACTGCTCTAAAATGGATCACAATAGCAGAAAATCTTGGATAGAGTCAGGGGCCTTACAGAGACTGGGAGAATCCCCAAGACAAATAACCTATAGTCACTCGTGGAACCTGGAGCTAAACTCACCCCTAAGGCTGAAATTGTAGCCAAAAAATGTTGTTGTTGTTGCTGCTGCTGCGTAACCTTCAGTCGGGAGTGACTCATAGCTAAGCTTCCAGCAGGTTTTCAGAGGCAGGAAACAGCACAGGAGGAGATTGCCCTTCCTTGTCCTTCACAGCAGCTGGTACATTCGAACCCTTGGGTTGGCAGTTCAACTCCATACCACTAAAACACCAGAGTTGTGGTGGTCAAATAGGCAGGCAGCATTCACGTGAGGTTAAAGACCTGATGCCGAAAAAAAGGTATGGTAGAAAGAATAATGGAAATGAATATCACAGACTAGAAGTGCCAAGGAGAAAAGATGACTGCATTGATTCCAGCTCCTAGTGACGCTCCATCAGATTTCTGAGACTGTAAATCTTCACGGGAAGACTATTCATCTCTCTCTGGCAGGTCAGCTAGTAGATTCAAACCATCAGCCTGACATATTACACACTATGGCAATAGGGGTCAAAGTTAAAGTCTTAGAAATCCAGGGAGACAGTTCTGTTATCTTCCCAAGTGGATATGAGTCAGAATTGATTTGACCTTTAAGGGTTTGGGGTATTAAAAAGGAATAGATAAAGGAGAACAGAATAAGTTGGGAAGTCCACAGGTTGCAGTGTAGGAAAAGTCTACTCACTCTCAAGCCCCTGTCTCCCTGGCCACCTACCAGCCTTTGGTAAATTTCCAGCCTGGCTCTGAGACCAGCTATCAGCACTGCACCAAGAGGCATTTTTCTGTGAAGCAGGAGTCATAGGATGGGAACAGTTCTAGACTGTGAAGTCTGGTGTTGAGGGCTGTAGGAGAGTTCAATATCAGAGGCACTTGGTTTGTGTGTGACTGTAGTTGTTAGTTGCCTTTGAGTTAGCTCCAAGTCACAACAAGCCCAAGGACGAAACCCTGCCTGGTCAGGCACCATCCTTGCAACCTCTTCTACGCTTTAGCCCATTGTCGTAGTCTTTGTGTCAATTCTTCTCGCTGAGGGTTTCCCTCCTTCACATTGACTGGATCCTGGGGGAAAAACAGGGTCAGGTCCTTCCTGGTAGCCTGCCCAAAGTATGTGAAAATATCTTTTTCTCGTTGCTGTCAAATTGGATGTGATTCATAGCTGACCCTCTTCTGGGTTTCCAAGCTGTGAGTCACACAGGAGAAATTGCCTCTCTTTCTCCCTTGGAGCTGCTGGTGGACTCGACCCACTAGAGAGATGTGGTCTTTGGGTTAGTAGAGCAACTTGCCATGGACGAGGCCACCAGAGCTCCCTGTGTGTGAACAGAGCAGTCGAAAAGCACAGTCTTCTCTCCATTTGAAAGCCTTGGCATGAGTCTGGAAACCATGTTGGATTTTTAGAAGCTGCCTTGCCCATTGGTAAACCTCCTAACCCTGATGCTGACCTGCCCATCTACCCCAAGGACAGCATTCCTTTTTTTCTGATCTCTGTTCAGTTCAGTGTTATCAGCACCGATTTCATTATAGTCAAACAAGATTAGATGGCATGCCCCAAAGCATCTTCAGATATGGCTCTAGTTATCAACGCATCTGTATAACAGACCCCTCAAAAAACAGGTATGAATGAGGAAGTCCATTTACTAACAGATTCCAAGAAAAACTTGTCTGGTCACTTTTGCCCCAGGACCATCCTGTAATCAATGAAGTAGCAAGTACCTTTGACCAGTCACATAATCTGATTCTGTGTTATGGTCCTATTGCTGCCAAATCTTCCCTTCTAGATGTCTACTATTAGCTCCCCTGATAGTTTTTCAGCTAGTTAGGAATTTAGTGACCGTTAGTTCTTGATCCAGCAATATAAGGCTGTAGCCTAGGTGTGTATTTGTGTTCGTGTTTTGTCCAGCAGCGGAGCCATTTTTGCTCTGTGACAGTGGACATTTCCCTGATTGCAATGCTCCACAAACTTATTTAAGCAGACTGTCATGTTGTTCTGAGGCAGAAGCCGTAGCTGCTTGGGGTTGCTAAGCTGGGACAGGAAGGCGGCTGGGGAGCAGCTCATTGTTATCTGAGGTCCTGAAAGAGTGGATTTTACTTAGCCAGGTCTGGTTGTTGCTGTGAACTCAAAGTTGACCCTGCAGCAGGTTTTCAGAGGCATTAAACCACATGGGAGGAGAGTGCCCATCTTTTCCTTGAGCAGCAGCTGATGGATTCCAATCCACTGCCGTTGGGTTGACAGGGCAGCCCCTTACCACTCAGCCACGAGAGTTCCCTCAGCTGGTTTTGGGGGTGGGGTGTAAAAAAGTGCCTCGATAGTGCAGTGGTTAAAGCATATGACTGACAACCAAAGTCTATGATTGGAATTCCAGAGGGCACAGGGTACTCCATAAGAGAAAGATGAGGCAGTCACTTATTTACAGCCTCAGAAACCCTGAGGGCTCTCTACTCTGTCCTACAAGGTTGCTGTAATTGGAGGTCACAGCATGGCAGTGAGTGAGTGTGTTTGTGTGTGTGTGTGTGTGTGTGTGTGTGTGTGTGTGTTCTGGGTGAGTGTGTATGTGTGTGTTCTGGGGTGTGTGTAGTGGGGGATTCAAGTGTGGTCCAACTCTGCAGACTATCAGCAGGGCAGAAGAGAGCCAGGTCAAGGGTGATAAGAGGCCTAGGCGGCGGCCATCCTTGTCACATCCTCTGGTTTTGGGAGGATCCACCTGCAGTAAAGGTTGTCCCACTATTGGACTTGACATTGTCGCTTCTCGCAGGCTAGGGGGCTCTTGTCTGGAAGCTGCAACCATCCTCCACCTCGGGAAGCCATCGCCGATGCCTGAGCTTCCCGGCCAGCGCTGCGGCCCTGATGGACATTAATGGCCTCGCAAGGATAAGCCGACTTCACTTAAGGTCTCCTTCTGACTACGCTAGAGCCCGGGGTGATTGTTAGAGTCCGAAATTGGAGCATTGGGGAGGAGGGGCACACCACAGTAGGAGATTAATAGGTGAAAGGAAGAGAAAGAAGGGATGTATCCAGGATCAAAACCAGAGGAAAGGCAGAAAGCAGCAGCCCGCCCCAGCCCTTCCCAGCGCAGGCTCTGGTCGGGTGATCAACTGTCGCGCAGTGCCGCTTGCCGGCACTGAGAAGAATTGCATCGTCCAGCCCCCAGTGGGGAATGTGGTTTCAAGGGAGGGTATACAGGGTATCATGGGCCCCCAATCTACTCTGTCCCCCACCTCGGATCTGGCACTGACCTCTCTGAGCTGGGGTACTTGAAATCTGGGCACAGTGATCCCAGATGTGGAAAAGTCCAGGAGAGTCGGGTAAAGTCAGAAGCCAGACGTTGACGTGTGGAGGGCTCAGGTCGCTGGAGGGGGGCTGGAGCAGAGGCCTCCCCCCACTCGGCGAGGAGGGTATTAAAAAGGGGGTAAGAAGAAGGAGTGTCTGAGGAAACGCGCTTCAGGCTGGGGAGGCTCCATTCCTGGGAGCAGAGCGTGGTGGATGAGGGGTGGTGAGAGGGAAAGGGTTCACCGAGGGCCAGATGTGAAATGAGTGCAGGGGAAGGCTGGGTGAGCTGCCACGGTCTGAGGTCAGAGTTGAGGGACATCGGGAACTGTGAGTGAGGCGAGGATCTGAGTCCTGACTTTCCCCCTCTTCTAGGCTTCAGTGAAGAGCTCTGGTAGCGTAGCGGTTAAAGCATGCAACTACTAATCAAAAGATGGTGGCTAGAACCCACCAGAAGTGGCTCAGATGATGTACAGCCTGGGGAAGGCCAACGGGGCAGTGCTACTCGGTCCTACAGGGTCGCTGTCCACTTGATGGCAGTGAGTTTGGTTTGGGCACACTTCAACAGGTGACGGACAGCAACACTCTCCACGTGGGGCTTCCTCTTCCCCGAGGCCCTGCTACCTGGCTTGGGTCCCGCACCCTGAGCAGGGACAGAGCTGGCAGAGGAACCCAGTTTCTGGCAGCCGTCTCTGTCCCTCTCCCTTTGTATCTCTGTATCTTTTTATGTCCTGAGGACACGGATGCTGGCGGCTGGGCGGGGGCTAGTCTTGGCCAGCAAAAGAGCTCCTGACATTTGCCAGGGCGTGTGAGCGGCTGTTTGTGCCCCGGGGCTAGAGGGCAGAGAGCACAGCGCGGAGAAAAGGGTCGGACGCAGGGGTAAGGGAACCAAGCCGGGTTTATTGAGGAGAGGGGGGACCTGGAAGGAACTGCGCACCCTGGAGGTCGCAGCGACTTCTCCGAGAACAGGAGCCAGGGCGCTGCAGTCGGGGGCTGCGCTCAGGGCGACCTCAGGGTGAGACGCAGGCAGACATTGGTTGGGAGGGCGACGTCTCTCAGAAGGTTCTAGAAAGAACAATGCAAAAAAGGTGGGGAGGGGGCCGTGCGCTCCCCCTGCCCGCCCCCAAACTGGAAGGATAGAAATTCCAGCGGAAGGAATTTCTCCATCTAGTCGTTGGAAAGGACAGAGTGCCTGGAGGGAGCATGGCTGTGCGCTGTCCCCTGTTCTCCCCACATACCTGGAGAGAGCCTCTGAGGTCCTGGGGTGAGGATCCTACCGCAGATCCGGGTCCGGGTCTCGCGCGTTCCAGGGCACACGCTTGGGAAGCTCTGCCTGAGTGCCCTTGTGGGCAGCCTCTTCCTGCTCCGGCACCCTCGAGGGCAGCTGCAGGAGAGCATCCGTGGCAGAGGAACCCTGAGGTCTTCCCAGGCCAGGAGCCCCCAGAGCGACGGTATCCCAGGCTCCGGGCCCGGCGGGCGGAAGCAGAGCGCGGCGCCAGAGGGAGGGCGCGCGGCGCAGCCCCATGAGCAGGCCGGCGGCGCGGCCCACCGTGTGGTAGCGGGGACTCCCCGCGTGCTTATACCAGGCGTCAGTGGGCGCCGCCAAGAGCAATAACAGCAGCAACAAATGCCGACCCCAAAGGGCCCCCGGCACCAGAGCGTTCACGTCCATGGCGCCTGCTGGACAGTCTTGCAATTGACTGCCCTGGATCTGGGCGCACGTGGAATCGGGGTCTGGACCAGCAGCAGCGCGGTGGAGGAGGTGGGCTAGAGACAAGCGTCGCACCCAAGCGAGGCCGCTGTAAGTGCTCTGGGGCCCCGCCCCAGACGCCCCCGCGGTACCTGCTCCACAGGATGAGGGATGAGAGATTCCCGGTGAATTCCTGAGTGGGCTCTAGCTGGAACCGGTCTGGGGACTCAACTGGGGGAGGGGGGCTTCTACTCCCCCTCTAGGCCACTTTGCCTCCCTCCTCCAAGGATGGTGAAGAGTATACTTAGCCACCCACCCCCACTGCGGGAAGAGGTCAGGGCTGGCCCAGACCCTTTGGGTGAAAGTCTCTTCACTGTGCACAGTCCTATCACATCCGCAACACCCCTTCCTGTCCTTTCCTCATCCCTGGTCTCTCCCCACCAACCCATTTCCCAGCTGCAGCCACATAGATGCGTGGAAATCACAAGGCTGACCACATTATATCCAAATACCTCAACTTTCAGAGTAAAGACCCAGCCCAGCCGCACATGTCCAGCCCTGGCGGGACAGGTAAAACCTGACCACCTTCAGCCCAGCCTCCTCTCTGGTCCTTCTCCTCCCCCAGTACTCCAGGTATTCTCAAATCTCTATCCTCCCTCCCTCAACCCTTACTAAACAACTCATGATTTTGTCCACTGGGAAAGAGCTGCCTCCTCAAAGTAGAATCTACATTAACGATGATGCAGCTGGAGAATCAGAAGCCGCCAGTCCCTGGAAAAACACTTCATGCTTGATAAAATAAAGAATCTGAGAAAAAGAGGAAGATCCTTAGCATCCTTAGGTGGCTGAAACAATGGCTCAAGCACAACAGAGATTGTGAGGTTGGTACAGGATCAGGCAGGATTTTCTTTTGTACATAGGGTCTCTATGAATTAGAATGATCTTGATGGCACCGAGTAACAACAATGTCTCATGTGCCTACAACATTGTCTTCTCAAGTTGACAAACTTCTATTCATCCTTAAAGATCTCACCTAAAAAGCCCTCCTCTGAGCAATCCCTCAAAGTATTCTTTCTTGTGCCAGCCCAAAAACAACAACTCATTCCCAGAGGACAGGGCCAGACTCATTCCTACCTGTGTTCCAGTCCAGGGCAGATCATCCCCTGTGCCAATGTCAGCAACTACACATGGTGCACCTTCTAGGTACCTGGCACCAGTGATTTTGTTCCAGATCACCATGTTGTCTTTAGATGCTGTAGACTAGACTACAACTCAGCAACTGCATGCCCAGCAGATGGAAACCCTGCCTAATCCTGCTTTATATTCATGCTTTCCACTGTGCTTACGCCAATTGTTGCAGTCACAAAGGCAATCCATCTAGTTGAGGGTCTTCCTCTTTTTTGATGACTCTCTAGTTTTCCTGGGGTGCTCTGGTGGTATAGTCTGTAGGATTGCAACACTAACTCAAAGGTCTTAGCCTTTCTTGTGGTTAGAATCCACAAACTGCTCTGAGGGATAAAAATGGAGCAAACTCTTCCTGTGGAATATACTGTCTCAGAAACCCAGTGGAAGGTCAGCTATGAGTTGGTTCCAGATTGAGGCTATACATTTGAGTTGTGTCTACTTTTCCAAGCATGATGCTTTAGTCCAAGGATTAGCCTCTCCTACTGAAATGTCTGAAGTATGTGAAATGAAATTTCTCCATCCTTGTCACTAAAGAGCATTCTGACTTCATTTCTTCCAACACAGATTTGTTCATGTTCTTCTAGCAGTCTCTGGTCTTCCCCAACACTACAATTCAAAGTCATCAATTCCTTTTCAGTCTTCTTTATTCATTGTCTATCTTTCATATATATGTACATATACATACATATACATATACATATACATATACATATACATATACATATACATATACATATACATATACATATACATGTTGTTATCTATTGCCTTTGAGTCGAGCACGACTCATAGCAATCCTATGAACAAAAGACCTGAAGCCTTTCTATAACATTCATTATTTCTCAAAGTTCATACAGTGTCCAGAGACATATTGTTTAGGAAGTGGATGCCACTCCTGCTTCCAAACACATATACATATCCACTTCCTAAACAACATGCCTCCAGAAACTCTATGAACTTTGAGAAATGTCGATAGTTATAGAAAAGTTTCAGGCTTTTTGTTCATAGGGTCACTATGAGTCATGCTCCACTTGAAGGCAATCAACAATAACAACATATATATATACATATGAACCAATAGGAAATACTACAACTTGGGACAAGCATACTTTTAAAAAAATCTTTAAAAGATCATTGAGGAACATCTTATTTTTACCACCTAACAACTCCAAGAGATGTGACTATAATTGAATCTGCTTTACCTACCTGAATGCTGGGACCTGGAGAGAATTGACTAAGAAGCCCTGGTGGGTAACCTGGAGGGAGGACTGAAAGCCAATTCAGGCCCCAGTCACAGCACAGTTTTCCACAGAAACCTCTACTCCCTCCACTCCCTTCAGTTAGAGTCCCAGGAGCTGGGTTCAAATCTGTCTCATGTTTGATGGAAGTGGATATAGGGAAGAGGCAAGCACCTCAACCTCTGCCTCCATTTTCTCATCTGTAAGATGGGGATGCTCATAATAGTCCTATGCTTTTGATTTGTAGTGTCAGAAAAGAATATTTTAATATACCATGTACTGCCAAAATAACAAACAAATTGGTCTTGAAAGAAGTGCAGCCAGAATGCTCCTAGGAAGTTGTTGTTGTTGTCTGCCATCGAGTTGCTTGTGACTCACAGCGACCCTATGTACAAGAGCCCTAAGTGCTGCTGTACCCTGTGCCAACCTCGCTGTCTCAAACGCACTCATTCCCACCACTCCACTCTCAGAATCAATCCATCTCATCGAGGTTCTTCCTCTCCTGCACCGTCCCTCCACTCTCCCAAACATGATGTCCCTCTCCAGGGACCAGTCCCTCCTTGCAACATGCCCAAAGTATGTCAGACGAAGCTTCAGAATCCTTGACTCCAAGGAGCATCCGGCTTTACCCTCTCCAGGACAAACCTGTTTGTTCTCCTAGCAGTGAAAGTGGTAAAACTCTTCTCACTTTGGTCATGTTGTGAGGAAGGGTCAGTTTGTGGAGAAAGATGTCATGCTGGGCAAAGTAGAGGGTCAGGGAAAGAGAGGAAGACCCTCAGTGAGATAAACTGGTACATGGCTGACAGTGAGGTGAAGATAGTGCAGGACGTGGCAGGATTTCATTCTTTCCGGCATGGGGTCCCTGTGAGCAGAGGGACCCTAACAGCAACATCAAGGACACTTTAGTGGCCTAGTGGCAAGGAGCTACACTGCCATTCCCAAAGACATGAGGTCCAAATTCACCAGCTGCTCCACAGGATTAGGGCTGCTGTACATAGGCTCGCTATGAGTTGCAAACCATACTCGACGGCACATAACAACAACAACTTCTCCCTTGCTATTTACTGCCTCTGAGGAAGCCAACTGGGGGTCAATTTTGACTGAAGGGAAAACAGCAACAACAAGGGAGCTCTGGTGCCCTCCGGGTAGGGTATTTCCCTGCCAACCCAAAAATGTAAAATTTTAATCCAGCAGCTGCTCTGAGGGGAAAAGACGGTCTCTGAAAACCTGCTTCTGTGTTAGCTACGAATCGATTTGTATTTTAAGACAATTAGTTGAGTTGAATTGCTGAACAATATAGTGGCTATGCGATTCCTATTGTTCTTGCAGCTTGTTTGGGTGACTGGCCAGCTCCAGGTCCACCCACCACCACTCTCTCTCCACACCAGTCAAAAATGCCTGGATAGACAGGTTGAGTCACAGGCGTGGAACTGTGGGAAGGGAAACCGCTGGGTGCTTGGAGTGGCTTGGAGGACCCCAGGGACCCGGGGCTTCCCGAACAGCGGTCTCCACGGGGCTCCCCAAGGACCCCTCTGCTTGAAGAGCTGCCTGGAGTACAAGGTGGGCGGGCAGCGCAGCACGACTCAGGCAAGAGCCGGAAGGATGGCTGCTTTGTAAACACACATAGGCACACACAACACCACTCTTCCGTCCCCTAGGAGGCCTCCCTCCTCTCAGCTAAGCAGAATGGGGCGCCCTTGGAGTCCCAGAGAAGGTAGTGGCAGCCAGGTCGAGGCCGCCCCCTGGAGGTATATGCCAACCTTCTTTCCCAAACCCCACCGCCCTCCATGTCATTTCCACTCAGTGACCTTGGAGGATGGAATGGTGCTGCCCCGTAGAGTTGCCCGGCTGTAAGTCTTTAGGGAAGCTCCGACCACCAACTTTTGGTTAGCAACACAATGCTCAATCCGCTGTGCTACCAGGACATCTTTCTTTAGAAAGGGAAATCCTATCAGTATGAAAATGGATAAATTGGTAGAGTGTGTGGTCCACGCTTTAAGGCAGTGTTTGAAGCATTGGCTACTGAAAGGTTCAGGATTCAAACCCATCAGCCTCTCAGGGAAAGACAGATGTGGCAGTTGGTTTCCGTAAAGATTTATAGCCTTAAAAACCTCTTAAGCAATTGACTAACAACAGCATGCTACTACTATCCACCACATAGGTGAGGATCCCTGGGACATGGTGGTTAAAGGTCGAGCCTGGAGGTCCGCAGGTCCCACCCACAAGCGGAGAAATATGAAGGAGTTGGGTTCAGGATAGATTTACAACCTTGGAAACCTCATGGGGGCGCTCTACTGTATCCTACACGGCTACTAAAAGCTGGAATCCACTCTATGGCACACAACAACAGCAACAACTTGCTCATGATTGTATTTTTTATTTTTATTTTAATTGTGATTTTAACAAAAGTTTACAGAAAAGTTAATTTTCATTCATCCATTTTTTACATTTTCCTCCCTCCCTCTCCCTTTCCCCTCCCAGAGTGAACTTACTTTTTTTAAAGAAAGTCATTCATTGTTGCACAATTACCTCCTTCCCTCCCCCCTCCCCCTTCCCTGTCCTCTGTACCATACCTCTTCTTCTAGACCATTGTCCTACATATAGTGCCTAAACATTTTAGTGCTGCATAGTATTCCATTGTATTTGTTGTTTGCTGCTCTGTTGATCTTTGATATTGTTGCTGGGTATGACTTTAAAAAAAAACAAACACAAAGGGAGCTCTGGTGGCCTGGTGGCAAGACACTGCACTGCAATCCCAGAGGTATGTGGTTCAAATCTACCAGATGCTCTGCTGGAGAAGGAGGGAGCAATCTCCTCCTGTACCAGTCAGATCTGATTTGATGGTACACATAAAAATAATACAATTAAAAAAAACCACCAAAAATGTTCTTTTTTCATTTTTTTCTCATTGTTGCACTTTTTCTTCCCCCCTCTTCTTACCCCTCCCCCAGCACTCGCTGCAATGCACCTGTTGTTCCAGATTGTTGTCATACATATAATTCCTACTTATAAATTCCTTTCAGACAGTTCTTCCCCTCATCTGATTTAATGCACTACTCATTATCTGACCCTCCAGCGGGTTTTCAGAGACCATAAATAGCATGAGAAGAGATTGTCCTTCCTTCTCCCGAACAGCTGGTGGAACTGTGTGCCTTTGGCATTGCAGCACAGTTTCTTACCACTAGGCCACCACCACCAGAGTGCCAAAGATGCAGTTTAAATTTACTTTGCATTAATTAGAGAATTCAAGGATGAAAAATAGAACTCTACAACTTGTCTTAAAAGAGAGAGCAGGAGTTTTGTTTGTTTGACTAGCAGAACACATAAACCCAGGTGAAGTCCCCAAGGAAATGGTGGTCATGCATCACTGCTAGTTGTCCTTTGGTCCTTTATCTTCTAAGCAATCATTGTATTTTCTTTTTAAGATTTTAGACATTTATTCTGATCACAAATCCAACCCAAATGTGAATAAATAAATGTGTTATCTTTTCTCTTCCCATAGCCTATTTAGCCAGAGTTGTCCCACCTATGATTTTAAAAATAGATGGCAACTTGGTCTTTCAAAATCCTTTTTGAACTACAGCTCATTTGTTAACTCCTATGACCAATTTCTAATCCTATGGGTGATAGTCTCCAAAAGGTAAGGAAAATAAATGGGTTGAAGGCACTGGGAGGGATCTTCAGCAAACTGAAGACCATCGGAAAACTGTGCCAAGCAATTTTGTCACTAAGATACCAGCTCCACCAGATGCTTTGCAGAGAAGGAGGGGCAATCAGATCCGATTTTACGGTACACACACACACACACACACACACACACAATACTAATAAAAAAGATACCAGCTCCCTGATTTAAAGTTAGAAGAATGCAACCAATTGCAACGGACCAAACCATAGCCACAGGTCCATTTCTTGGTATAGAGGCAGGATATATCCCTGATGCACTCCTTTCCTGACTTTGAACCATGCAGTGTTCCCTTGCTCTGTTCTGACAACTGCTTCCTGGTCCAAGTATAGGTTTCACATGATCACAATCAGGTGTTCTGGGATTCCTGTTCTTCTCAAGGTTAGCCACAATTTGTTGTGGTCCACATGGTCAAATGCCTTTGTATAGTCAATGAAACACACAGACATTCCTCTGACACTCTGTTTTCAGCCAAGATTCATCTGACATTGGCTGTGATGTCCTTAGTGTGTTTGACTATATGGATATTAGCAAATTAAGGATATTATGAAGATTTCCAGTTACTAGCTATGCATCTGAGAGCTGGACAATGAATAAGGATGACAGAAAAAGAATTAATACCTTTGAGCTGTGGTGTTGGAGAAGAGCACTGAACATCCCATGACAGCCAGGAGAAAAGATATGTCTTGGAGAGAGAGTACAGCTGGAGTGTTCTTTGGAGGCAAGAATGATGAAGCTTCATCTCACATACATTGGGTATGTTGTCAGGAAGTGTAAGGATGGCACAGCATAAAACAGGGTTCAGGTCTTTTGTTCATAGGGTCGCTATTCATACTCAACGGCAACTAACAACAACAAAATTACGAAGAATGGGAATGCTTGAACACTTAATTGTGCTCATGTGGCACTTGTACATAGACCAAGAAGCAGTCATTTGAACAGAAAAACGGGAATACTGCATGGTTTAAAATCAGGAATCATGTGCATCAAGATAATTCAACAGGAAGCAATGTAACATAAACATAACTTTAATATGCACTGTTGTTATGTGCTGCCAAATTGGAACAGGCTTAGCTGACTCTCCAGTTGCTTTTCAGAGGCTGTTAATTGCACCGACTGAGACAATCTTTCTCCCTCTGAGCAGCTAGCTAGTGGCTTCAAACCTTTATATACACTGGGAAACAAAAAAATTCTTGTGATTTACTTAATCCCAGTTAATTATTCCCTATTCCTGTGACCTGGAGCCAAGCCTGCAGTATCTCTTAAGTATGACTATACTTATTGTGTGATTTCCTACCAAATGCTAAACCCTAAAAGCACCCACTGTGAGGGAGCTATGGAGGCTTAAACCCTAGGGAGATGTGCTGCTAACCCAAAGGATCTCCCTGGAGTTTCTAATCTACCAATCGTTGAGAGAGAGACAGAGAGACAGACAGAGACAGAGAGAGGTAATTTCTACTAGGTGAGGTCTACACTCTCCAGAAAACTCACTATAGCGTCACGCATGCATACCGTCCTCCTACTTGATGGCAATGAGTTATTTGAGTTACCCATGAAGTGGATTCCAACCCTGTAAGACTGAGCCCCCATAAGGTTTTTGAGGCTGTTTTTAACTGATTTTGGTCAAACATTCCTTTAGGTTGTATAGCCCTCGTGCGTGATTGCTGTGATGCTGAACACTGTTGACACTGTCCGTGGTGGACAGTGTTTGGTGGAGCTCCCCAATTAAAATAAGTTTGGACGTAGGAGTGGCATCCACTTCCGAAATAGCTTGCCTCCGGAAACCCTATGAGCCTGGAGAAAGGATGAAAGTTACACAAATGTTCAGGTCTTTCATAGGGTCACTATGAGTCGCCTATGACTCGATGGCACTTAACAACAATCTTGACAGAAGAGGACTTCTACAACTTTCTCCCCCAGAGCGATGGGTTCAAAATGCCCATTTTCAGCTAGCAGCGCTTTGATCACTGCGCACTGGGCCCCTCAGATCAAAGTCTTTGCAATATTTGAGACATCAAGGCTTGTGTATCCAAAAATGTAAATCTAATTGGGACTATAGAAGTTCATCGGACAATTTCCGCTCCTAAAGTCGTGGGTTGAAGTCTTGGAAGACTACCGAGACCACCGAGCGAGAGGACCAAGGTACATAACACCTAGCAATCAAAGCGCCCTCGCCGCTCTAGCCAGTATCTCGTTGACGGAAAAGCAGTTACGTGTACTTCCGGTGGGCGGGGCGTGTGTTGGGCGGTGCGGTGACGTACGAGGAAGGGGCGGACCCGCCGGAAGTCAGACGGTGCTGCGCCTCGCCGCGCCGGCTCGGAGGTAGTTGGAACCTGGTCATGGCGGCGGCGGCAACGGCGGGCGCTGAGGGGCAGCGCGGGGTCCTGGAAGCGGTGGCGGCGCCCGAACGGGGCGGCGGGAGTTGCGTGCTGTGCTGCGGCGATCTAGAGGCCACCGCGCTGGGCCGCTGCGACCACCCGGTGTGCTACCGCTGTTCCACCAAGATGCGGGTGCTGTGCGAGCAGCGCTACTGCGCTGTGTGCCGCGAGGAACTGCGCCAGGTGAGGCGAGTCGCGCGGCCGCGGCGCCAGGAGGGCACAGGGGGCGCGGTGACGGGACAACCGGAAGGGGACTCTGTCTTCCTAATGTCCGGCCACGGGCTTAGGTGGCCCCGGCTTCCAAATCGGAGGCCTGGCAGGGCCCTCCAGGGCGGAGGCCAGACACTGGGACAAGGCGGTTGGAGGTGGCTGAACTGAGATGAGGGAGTGGTGGTTTTGGGCACAGAGCCTGGGGACCGTCCCTCTCCGCCCTGGGAATTCTTGCCTGGCCACAGGAAGTGGCAGATCCAAGCAACTCTTTTCTTTGGGGACTTTTGGGGTGGAGGGGGGAGGGTGCAGGACGACGGAGAAGCGCCTGAGACATTCCGCCCTGGAAGGAGCTCCCGCTTGTTCCTGGGACCCACTGGGTGACCCCGAGCCAACTCCTCAGACTAGCTGTTCCTGTGTTAAGCAAGGGTGACTCTCAGACGTCCCCATCAGAGCAGGTGGCAGTTGGCAGAGGCTTTGGTCTTTGGTGCTGGGAGGGTGTCGATCAGCATACTATTGGGACTTTTAAGCCCTGGGCGGGTCAGAGGGCAACAGGGAGTGTCTCTTGCACCCTCCCAGAGATGATGCCAGCTGCTGGCTCTGGACACCACGTCCGAATTCCTCACTTTGTGGTACTTAGAGATCTGTTTGTCCCAGTGTTTTGAAATCCTGGATGGTTCATGGGAAGCATCACCAATAATATCTGCCGGGGTGTCTGCCTTTCTCTTCCTGGAAGACAGAGAAGGCTGCTCCTTGCTCAAAAAGTAGCTTAAAGATCAGAAGGTGGTTTTCCTAGGGTGAGGCTTATCCGTTGCAATCGGGTTGTGCTGACCCCAGTGGTTTCCCAAATGTGGGAACTGTGTTTGCGCTCTCCTCTGTTTAAAAACAAAGTATGCTGTGAATTCTTAACTTCTTCCTGGGCATCTACACTGTGCCCAGGGGACAAAGGACTCAAATTGCTGCCAGCTTGGATTGAGGTGGAGGGGCTCCACACATGGGCAGAATGGGCTTGTGGTTTACTCAGAAGCACCCCCCACACTTTGTGGGAGCTTACCAAGCATCCACATTTGTATATCTGTAATTTTGTTCCACAAATTTAGGGGCACCATGGAGGTCTTTATGGGTCAGTCTTGCCCTGTACACTCACCTGTGTGTCACCAGCCTCTGTCACCTCCCGTGGGCCCCTCCTCCAGAGCTATGTGGCAAGGGGGTGTGGGTATGAACTGGCCGAGGAGTGGACAGTGAGCTGGCTGGGGCGTGGCTTGGCACCAGTACTCCAGAGCCTGGGCCTCCTCCTAGGCCTGCCCTAAGTTGCTTGGCCTAAGGAGGGCAGGCCAGGAAGTCTGCCCCCCTGCTCTCCAGCCCACTCTCCAGATAGCGCATTCACTTGCCTTTTGTGTTGTTAAGTGCACTGTTTGGCTCTGTCCTGACACAACAAGCTCCTGCCCCACTATGTATGCTTTGCCTAGCAGATTAGGTCCTGGTGTAAACTGGGAGGGATGTGGGCCAGGATGCTGTGGGGCAGAGGTTGAGCTTTGAAGGTAGTCAGTTCAGGACATCCTGGCCCTAGTAGGCCTGAAGGGTGGCTGGGAATGAACACCTTGTAGCATGCAAGACCAGCTAGAGTCTGGTCCATCTTACTCGCTTGGCAGTGCTCTGGTGGAGCAGAGGCACTAGCACTGGTTCCTCTTCTCTGGGGTGTTTCTCCCACAGATGGTGGTGGGATCTTGGGGCCTCATTGGGCTACCACCTGAAATGCCATGTGTCTAAATTGGTAGGGGTGCCTGGAATTCCCCCGCCTCCTTGCAATTTTAGTCCATTTCATAGGCAAAGAAGTGGATGTCCCATCATACCCCTAAGCAGGAACTGGCTTCCTAAAGCACCCTCAGTCCTGCCCCATCTTGCTCCCAGTGCCTGAACTCTCTGAGAGTTATTCTGTCCCCTAGAGCACCTTCCCTCGAGCTCTGACTCACCCCATGGTGTCCCACTTCATCCTTATGTCCCTGTCTACCTCACGTGCCTGTCTTTACTCCAGTTATTCTCACCCCAATTCTTTCACTCGATTATTACTCTCTTTTGCCTTTGAGGGTGGAATGGGAGCAGTGTCCAGGACCTGGTGGCTGCTGGCAAAGGGAACAGGCACCATTAGTGACTCAGGTCTGACCAGAGGCTTAGGTGCAGATTCCTCTGGGGATGGGCACTCCTCTGCACTGAGTCGCCAGGCTGCAGGCTTTTGGCAGCCTAGGGAGTGCCCCCTGCATATTTGTCTGCTGATGGCTGACTGACACAGGCCCCAAGTCGTCTGGCTAGCACGGGCCTCAAGCCTGCTGCCTGTGTGGCTTCTGGAGGTGGGGTGTGGCTAGTGCTGCACAGTTCCTGGGCTTGGCCTACCAGGAGCAGTGGTGGGTCTCTGCTCAGAAGGCACTGTGGGCCTGTCAAAGGCAGGACCAGGCAGAGGTCACCCACCCAGAGGGCTGATCTTCTTGCGGGGCTGGGGGGCAGGAAGAAAGGAAGTCAGGAGGGGCACCTGGCGGCCATGCACATTGGCCAGTAGTAACTCTGAGGAGTGTCAACTTCTGTTGGAAAATATATCGAGGAAGGGGCCCTGGTGGCACAGGGAGTAACCATTGGTTGTTAACAAAAAGATCAGTGATTCAAACCCACCATTCAACAAGAGAAGGACAGCAGTTTTCCTCTATAAAGATTTGTAGCCTTGGAAACCCTATGTACAAGGCAGTTCAGCTCTGCCCTACAGAGTCACTGAGAGTTGGAATTGGCTTGAAGGGAGTGGGGTTTCACTGGACTGGGCCTGTGATGTGTTCACTGGGCATAGTGGACGGAGTGGGCAGAGACTGACATTCACCCCTCCAGCCTCACCAGGCGTGACGGTAACGGAGAAGGCAGGCTTATGGGGGCTACTTATCTAGACCCACCTACGCTGTGAACATGGCTGGGTTTACCCTTTGTCCTTGGTTACTAGGATACTTTTCCCAAAGGCATCAGAAGAGGGTGCTCCCCAAGTGTCCCAAGCACAGTCCTGGCTCTCCCTGGCGAGTCCTGGTCCTTCTGACTCAGTGGTTTCCAGAGCTGTACCCCATATGTGCTTGTGCAGCCTCCAAACTGACTAGGCTGGGGGAACAGTGGAATGGGGGTGTGGGACAGAGAGCCAGACCTGGGACTGAAGAAGAGGAAGCAGCAGCCAAGTGGGCTGGGAGGGTTGGCCCCTTGAGGTACTGGTAAGGGGTCAGGAGAACAGGGCTAACCAGTGGGACCTCACCCAGAGCTCCTGCAAGAGGGTTAGGGCACCCTACCCTGTGGATGCTGTAGAACCCTGGGATGTGAGCTGGGGCCAGCACCAAGGCCTATAAACAGCTCTTTCCTTTGGGCAGAAAGTTGAGGGAGGGCATGAGAACTAGACAGAGGGCTTCTGGATGGTCTCCCGAGAGCATTTGTCTGTCGTGCAGTGCCCTAATATGAGTCCTAGTATGCTAAGACACCCAAGAAGACCTTTGTTTAGGGTTAGGGTGCTGGTTTAGAAGCCTGCACAGTGGCCTGCCTGCTCTAGACAGAATTCTTAGGCTCCCAGTCACTGTCCCATAGATGTGAGGGCCTTGAACTTGTATTTCACCTAACAGGGCTGCTGGGGCCTGCCTGGATCTGAGCGAGTGCAGAGTAACTCTGAGACAGTGATTAGGCAGAGCCCCCTTGCTCAGACCCATCACCTCCAGGTGCTAGCTCCAGTCCAGGCTACAGCAGGCCCCTAGGGCCACCTTGGGACATGGCCTGGCCACCCCCTGGTGGTGAGGCTGGGCATTGTGTCTGTTTGCCCCAAAGTCTCCAGGTCCGCTGGGCTGAGGATAGGAGGCCCGGTCTAGAGGTCCCAGCTCCAGTCCTCCCTCACTCTCGCAATGACAGCCACCTTCCTGCTCAGCCTCCACGTCCCCGCTCATCGTCCCCTCGCCTCCCGCCCAGGTGGTCTTCGGGAAGAAGCTCCCGGCCTTTGCCACCATCCCCCTTCACCAGCTGCAGCACGAGAAGAAATACGACATCTACTTTGCCGATGGAAAAGTGTTTGCATTGTATAGGTGAGGAGGATGCCCTTGGCCTCCCATGGGTGGGTACCACTTGTGTCCTCTTAGGCCAGGTAGGGGACAAGGCTGAATGGTGAGCTGGGGGGTTGGGGGGTTGTGGCTTTCTACCCTTCTCAGGTCAGTGTCCTTGTCTGTCAGTGAGGCGACAGGAAGGTGACATGGATGAGCTGGGAGAGCCTGTTGTGGGGCATAGCATATCCAGAGAGCACCTTTCGGTGCCCTGCTGCCACAGCTCCAGGCTGCAGTCCCCAGGCCCTCACTGTTCTGACCCCTGGTCCTGGCGGGTGCTCTCTCAAGCCCTGCGCAGCCCCGGGGTCCGATTCTGAGATGGAAGCTTGGTGCTGACAACTGCAGGCTGATGGGGTCCCATGTCCCCAGGCAGCTGCTGCAGCACGAGTGCCCACGTTGCCCAGCGCTGCCACCCTTTGGGCTTTTTGGGGACCTGGAGCAGCACATGCGCAGGCAGCACGAGCTCTTCTGCTGCAAGCTTTGTCTCAAGCACCTCAAGGTGAGTGAGCCTCGAGTCCTGGGGGGTAGACATTCTCATTCCTGGTGGTGGGTACAGGGCGAGGGTGTGGCCTTATCCCAGGGACGAGAGAGGTGGAATGGTTGGACCAGAACTGGCTGCTGGGCAGATCGACGAGGTTATGGAACCTTCCTGGGGCTTGTGGTGACCCTGTGTCCCCTGCTTCTGGCCCAGGGTCCAGGGAGGTGGTGATGGTTACCCTATATCATTGCTTCCTGACTCAGCGCCTGGGTGGTAGGCTGTGGTGGTGCCTAGTGTTCTCAGTACTCAGCCCAGGGACAGCCCTGAGTAGGGGAGGTGGTAGTGGACTCTATCTTGGCTTCCAGCCCCATCTGGGGTGGAAAAGTGGTGGTGGGCTCATTTCCTGGCGTCATAGTACCACTTGGTAGGCTGTGTATCCTTGCTTCTCACCCCAGAGAAAACTCCGGCAGTGGTGTGTTTGTGGGAGGCTTTGGCCTCTGGGTGAGGGAGGCAGGCTGTGGCAGGTCTCTGACGGGGAGGATCCAAGATGACCTTGGAATTGGGCAGCAGAGGAGGCTAGCTCCCACAGCAGCCCATTTCCCATCACACATCCTGTTGTGAGGGCCCCCATTCTGAGCTCTCCCATGTGGCTGACAGCACCCAGAGCACATGGCCTGACTGGTGTGGGGGCCTCAGGGTTACTTGCCATCCTAGCCCCCTCTGCCACCCACCACGCACCAGGAGCTTGTCCCGAGCCTACTCCTCCCTGCAGATCTTCACCCATGAGCGCAAGTGGTACTCGCGCAAGGACCTGGCCCGCCACCGCATGCAGGGGGACCCAGATGACACGTCGCACCGTGGCCACCCGCTCTGCAAGTTCTGTGATGAGCGCTATCTGGACAATGATGAGCTTCTCAAGCACTTGCGTCGCGACCACTACTTCTGCCACTTCTGTGACACCGAGGGTGCCCAGGATTACTACAGGTGGGGACCGGGAGGCAGGGCCACTGCGGGGGGTGGGGGTAGGGGTGTGTGTGTGTGTGTGTGTGAGAGAGAGAGAGAGAGAGAGAGAAAGAGAGAGTGAGTGTGTGAGAGAGTGTGTGAGCATCCAGGACTGAACACTAGGGCTCTTGCTCCACCTGATTATCAGGATGGTCCAGGGTGGAGGCATGTAACCACCTGCCTATCCTATGGTGACCCCTACTGCCTTGGCAAGCACACCCACTGACCCTTACCCCTGTGACAAGTACCTCATTGACTCTTAACCCCCATGATGCTAACCCCTGTGGCGAGCATCCAATTGACCCCTGCCTACCTGCCCACAGTGACTATACTTACCTGCGCGAGCACTTCCGGGAGAAGCACTTCCTGTGTGAGGAGGGCCGCTGCAGCACAGAGCAGTTCACCCATGCCTTCCGTACAGAAATTGACCTCAAGGCCCACCGCACTGCCTGCCACAGCCGCAGCCGTGCGGAGGCCCGGCAGAACCGCCACATCGACCTGCAGTTCAGCTATGCCCCTCGTCACCAGCGCCGGGGCGAGGGTGAGCAACTGGCCTGCCCTTGCACATGTGACACACCTCATGGCCTCTGTTCTAGCTGGGCTAGGCTCTTGAGTCCCCATGGTTCCTTCCCAGGTCAGGAAACATTGAGTACCCAGTGTGTGCAGACATGGCCAGGGGTCCTGATTCGAGTACCATGGGATCACCCCATGTGCAGATGTGGCCATGGCTCTGAGCTGAGTCCCACGGGTTCATTCCATGTGCACAGTTGGTTGGAGGCCTCTTATCTGCGTCCCATGGGTTCATCCTACATGCACACTGGTTGGGGAGCTCTGAGCTGAGTCTCATGGGTTCACCCCACATGTAGACCTGGTCGGGGTCTCTGAGCCGAGTCCCATGGGTTCACCCTATATGCAAGCCTGGTCGGGGGCCCTGAGCTGAGTGCTAGTGGTTTCTACTCTGTAGGGAGGCAGGCCAGCCCTGGAGGCCTGCTTCCTTTGGTCCCGGTGGTAAATGACCTATGCTGGCCACAGGTGTCATTAGTGGTGAGGATTATGAGGAGGTGGACAGATACAACCGCCAGGGCCGCCCAGGCCGAGCCGGAGCACGTGGAGCCCAGCAGAGCCGCCACGGAAGCTGGAGGTACAAGAGGTGGGAGGCCTTCTTGCTGCTGACCTTCTCCCAGCATTGGTGCTCTAAGGCTATGAATGAGGCTGGCAGCTGGGCTGGGTACAGGCAGGGGTTCAGGGCACCTGGCCTGGCTTTGGAACATGCTCATCTTCGGAGATGGCAGGACACTTCCTAAAAACCTGGGCAGCCTATAGGGTTTGGGTGGGTGAGAAGTACCTCCTGGCAGGGTAGGTGTGTGAGGTGAGCCATGAAGGTGCCAGCCATGGCCCAGGCTGTCCCCTTAGCCAGCCGGATTGGGGGTGAGCCACTGAACCCAACAAAAGCATCCCCAACCCCAGAGAAGAAGAGGACCGGGATGTGGCAGCAGCCATTCAGGCCTCGGTGGCCACACAGCAGCAGGAAGAGAAGCGTAGGAACGAGGACCACGACGATGCTAAGGAAGAGACAGGAGGTAGGGTATTCGAGGAGCCCCAAAGTGCATGGCGCCCACTTCGAGACCACTGTGAAGGCCCAGGTGAGTGGCCTCTTGGGCTCTGACCTGCAGGGCATCCAAGCCATAGCCCCACCTGGTGAGGGCCAGCTTCCTGGGCCTGAGGGTGGAGTCATGTTCTACCCTGACCCTGGCCAGTAATCAGAGGTTTCTTCTCCCATAGGCACCAAGGAAGCATCATCCAATGGTCCCATGAGCCAAGAGGCTTTCTCTGCCTCAGGCCAAGCCACAGTGGTCCCACCTTCAAGGTTTGTGTTGTGTTTGCTATGGACATATGTTTCTTTTTCTGTTTGTGTAGGGGGTGGGGGTGGAGCTGGGTAGGGGGCAGGAGGTCTGCAGCTGCTGATGGCTCACCCCACCCCCTTAGCTCCCTGCCACCCTTGCCGAAGCTCAAGGACGAGGACTTCCCCAGCTTGTCCTCCGGCCAGGCGTTGACTGCCACTGGCCCTGTGGGGCTGGCACTGGCATATCCTGTTCCCACCAGGGCCAGGGGTGCCTTCCAGGAAGAGGACTTCCCTGCCTTGGTGTCCTCAGGGTCTCGGTTCAGTGCTGTCTCTACCAGTATCATTTCTGCCTGGAACAGCAGCAAGAAGGTGGCCCAGCCTGCATCAGGGACCCAGGTTGCCAGAGCAGGCTTGTCTGCCAGGAAGTCTGGAAAGGGGAGTGGCAAAGGCGGCCGGAAGGGTGGGCAGGCCCCCACTGAGGAGCAGGAGGTGACCCTGCCTGAGCAGCACAGCTCACCTGCTGCGGCCCCTGCTCCCTCCCTGCTGGTGCTGTCCTCCCACACCGTTACCAAAGGTGGCCGGAAGAAGAAAGTCGGTTCTGAAAAGCCCCGGGCCACATCACCTCAATCCCCTGAACGTATCCCAAAGGCACCAGACAAAGTTGGGCCACCTGGGGTTCAGCAGCATCCTGCCAGCAGAGTCGAGGTGTCAGCCACTGGCCTTCTCAATGGACATGTGGAGGAGGTGGGCATGCCACATATTGCCCCTAAGGAGCCCCCTGGGCTCCCTCGGCCACCAGGGCCCCTGCCTTGCCCTGCATCCCAGGAGGACTTCCCAGCACTCAGCCCCTGCCCGCCCAGGATGCTGCCACCCCCAGGTATGTGTGCTAGGAAAGAGGTGTCCCCATACATAGGCAGGGCAGGTGAGCAGCCCTACGCACCCCCAGTTGCTCTACAGCTGTCTCCTTGACTTGTAATCCTTGTTGGTGGGAGCACTGAGGGTTTAGGTGAGAGCTCAGAATCAGGCTGACGCGGGGAGCCATGCCTGTATGCTAACTCATGTCCCCAGCAGCTTTGGCTTGGGGGCAGCTATGGGCAGGAGGATCGGCCCTCGTGGGGTTAACGAGGTGGCTCAGTAGGATACATGACCTGCATGCTGATTTTCGAACCTGGCAGCCCCAAGCCAGCCAGGATCATGTCCAGGATCTCACTCTGCCATCTCCCACAGGGTTTAACACTGTAGTGCTGCCAAAGGGTGCTCCACCCCCACCGGGGCTGGCCCCCCCTGTGAGCAAACCACCCCCTGGTTTCTCCAGCCTCCTGCCTGGCTCCCAGCCAGCCAGTGTACCTAGCACCACCACGAAAGTGTAAGTGTGAATGGGTTACCTGGCCAAGGGTTCCCCTACCTCAGGCCACCCTAAGTGCTAAGCCACTACATTCTCTTGACCAGGCCCAGGCCAATGCCCTCCCCGTCCCAGGTCTACCTGGTCCCTGAGAACTTCCGGGAGAGGAACCTGCAGCTGATCCAGTCCATCAAAGACTTCCTGCAGAGCGACGAGGCTCGCTTCCAGAAGTTTAAGAGTCACTCGGGGGAGTTCAGACAGGTCAGGGGTGTGGGAGGTGGGGGCTCAGCCACTTGACCTGGGAACCCTGGGGCAAAGTGTGATGTCATGCTCTGCTGGCAGGGCATCATCTCTGCGGCCCAGTACTACAAGAGCTGCCGGGACCTGCTTGGAGAGAGCTTCCAGAAGATCTTCAAGGAGTTACTGGTGCTCCTCCCTGACACAGCAAAGCAGCAGGAGCTGCTCTTGGCACATGCAGACTTCCGCAGCCATGAGAGGCCCCTGGGGGCCAAGTCCAAGAAGAGCAAGAAGAGCGTGTGGCAAGCCAGCACGCCCACTGCAGGCCTAGACTGCTGTGTGTGCCCCACCTGCCACCAGGTGCTAGCCCAGGGTGACCTCAGCAGTCACCAGGCACTGCATACTGCCCAGGATGACGACTTCCCCTCCCTGCAGGCCATCACAAGGGTCATCACGTAGCTGCTGCCACACTGTGAGCCTCTGCTCGCCGTCCTCTTGGCCCTGCTGGGCCACCAGAGAGGCCGCTGGCTCACCAGCATATGGCCAGGCAGGAGTACCCCGGGGCTCCCTGTCTCAGTGGAATTGTTGGTTTGGATTCTCTTGATGGCAAGGTGTGGGATGTGAGTGCGAGCCCCAGCAGGCCCAGCCGAGCCTTCCTGAGTTGTGGACTGCAGCCCCCTAGAGCAGATGCTGTGGGTTCCCGGGGGTCAGGACCTTATGTTCAGCGTGTTGTGTAACAGTTGGCTGTTCCACCGTTTGAGAGCATTCAGGACTAAAAGCAGGCGTAAAATTGTACTACTTGAAATCAAATGTTTTTTGAAAAAAGCTGAATCTGGCATCTCAAATTGCCTCTGATCTTTTATAAGACAGTTTATCTTATAAAAAAATAAATTTATTTTTCAATACACTATTCAGCTGGGTCCTAGCTTCTCTGTTGTGGGGCGCTTCAGCTCCAGTGTTAACTGTGCCCCCTCTGGGGCAGCTCACAGGAAGAGGCCTTCCAGGAATGGACATCCTGGAAAAACTTTAAGCTTTCCAAACCTGAACTTGCTGCTAGTGAATCAGTGCCAGTTCGGTGACCTTTTGGACACAGGAGGTTCTCACAGCTGTATATCTTTGGGAATAAACTACCACCTTTCTCCAGAAAAACTGAGATACTGGTGAGTTTGAACTACCAGCCACGCATTTGATCATTGTTCTTCAAGGGCTTCAGTGCCTTCCTGGCAAAGGACATAGGTCTAAGCATCTGGAGATGAAGATCTGTACCCTGGGGTGTCCAAGTACAACCTTACCTCATCATTCTCTGTTAGGTATACACATTGAAAGTTTGTGGGGACCCTGCATCGAGCCAGTGTATGGCCTTCTTCCCAACAGCAGGTGCTCACTCTGTCTCTATCTCTTCCATTGTGATCATTTTTTCAATACATCAAACATGTTCATATAGCAGTTGCACACTCAACTAACTCAGCTACCCTTGAGATAATTCCGGCTCACAGGACCCTCCGTTGGGTTTCTGAGGTTGAAAATCTTTATTGGAGGGAAGCTGTTCTGTTTCCCATGGTAGACTTAAACTGCTTATCTTTTTTAATGCAGCCTAACCCGCTCCGCCACCGACTCTAGTCTGGAATAAACATAGCTTCTATGTGAACTGGGAAAGTAATTGTGGGACTAGCTGTACCATGATCTTTGCTCTATTGTGGTGGTCTAGGACTGAGCCTGATATAGTCCCACGCTGCCTGTACTTAACGAAGGCATGAGGACTGTGGTGGTCATGGAGTACTTGATTCATGTCAAGCACCATGTCTAGGGCTCCACACATGTTCATTCGTGTCATCCTCACTTCCACACTCATGACGAGCTGTCCTTCTGTAGAAGGGAATGGCAAAATGACTAAGCCAGAAAATTAAATTAGCATTCCAGCTGTGTACGCCATACTGTGCTTCACTGAACCAGGAGGCCATGAGGTTAGACTGGGAATCAGCTTCTAGCCAAATGATAGGCCTATAAGGTGATGAGTAACACAAGGAAGCAAGGTACCCTTAAGACAACCAGCCATATGAGACCAAAAGGTCCAGGGGAAAAGCTCAGAAGGCAAGAACAGATGAGTGGAAAGAGGAAACACAGGACAAAGGGAAGAGTGCTGCTATATTGGGATTGTAATTAAATGTCATCAAACAAAAAAATGTGGATAAACTAGAATGAGGCCAATTTGCTCTGTAAACTTTTATCCAAACCACAATAAAATGTTTAAAAAGAACCAATTAGAAACCAATCAAAGGCTACTGCCATTGAGTTGATTCTGACTCAGGATTCTTGACTGGATTTGCAAGGAGGAGATGGTCTTTTTTGCCTCAGAGGAATGGTTAGTGTGTCCAAACTGCCAGACCTTTTGATTAGCACTTAACCTACTGCCCCACCAAGGGCTCCTTAATCAAATGCAAAGCAGGATCATTTTTTTCAACCACAAATTTCAAATCCACACTTGAGAAAAATCTGCAAAATTATAACCATAAGAGTATATAGATCACCTACAAAGATTTCTATTGTTCCTGGGGCACAAAGCATGCAGCCAAGCCAAAGACCTAATTTTCTCTGGCCATGGGACTGAAACAAGCCTGTGACCCCATGAAAGTAGTTAATGAATTTCTTGGTTCACCTCTAAAGAGCTCTGGTGTCATGGTGTGTTCTGTGCTGGACTGCCAATTTCATAAGTCTCTTAGAGAAGAAGGGCAGACACCTGCAGTGAAGATTTATGCCCTGGAAAACCTGATAGAGGTCCTATGGGCTAGCAGTGGATTTACTGTTGGGGTTTACAGTCTCACTCCTAGACTGTCCACCTGGTGGTGCACATGCTGGCTTGCTCTGAATGGTCCCAGTTAAGCCTGACAACAGAATTGACTTCTGGTTTACAGCCCTCAGAATGCCAACTGCAGGACCTTGTGGTATGAGAACAAACCTGCTGCCATCTAGTTGATGATGCCAAGTCTTAGTGACTTTACAGCTCAGAGGTCCCCATAATGTCCAAAGCTCTAAATCATTATGGAAGCTGCCTCCACAAGAGGGATTGACAGAGCTACTAGAACACTCTGCTCCAGAACATCTGAGATCATGCAGATGACACAGGATAGGCAAGAGTCTATTGTTCATAATGTCGCTATGAGTTTGTGGTCAACTAGACGGCATCTAAGAATGACAGTAATGGGTTCCAATTGCTAGCTTTTGGGTTAACAACTGAGGGCTTAATCACTGAGCCACTAATGCTCCTTAACCTGCTGGTACAAAAATACCAATATTCTCCACAGAATTCAAACTCTTTTGTTGTTAGGTGCTACCAGGTCAGCTCGGACACACTGGTGACCCTGTGTGCAAAAGAATGAAATCCGTCCCACCATCTTCACAAATCACTGTCACAGGGTCAAACCTCTTTGAACCCTCTGCTTTTCCAAGCATGTGTTTTCCAGACTGGACCCTCTTGACAACATGGTATTTGTTCTTTTGGCAACACAGGATACAATAAAAACTAACCTGGCATACAAAGTACCAGCAATAGCTCAAAAGACAGACAAAACAGATACCAGAGCCCAAGAAGCACACTTAGATTGTTAAACAGAAAAAATCTTGCCATTATAAATGAGTAAAGGGAAGTGGAGGTCCTCCCAGAATCCCAGATGGACTACCATAACGTATGGCTGGGGCCTCTCAAACTTGTGTCCATGTGGACTCTTCTTATTGGAGTCCCAGAACCTGGGAGTCTACCTAATCTCTATCTCTGTCCCACCACCAGGTTATTGCCCCTTCTAGGCTCATGTTCCCCTGGCACGGGTAGGCAGGGATCGAAACACAATTCTAGAAGTGTCCAAGACATGGTTATACTCATTTCCAGTCTTTATTGTAAAGAAGGTGCATTGGGGACATGGGACACTGAAAATACACAATCACGGATTGTTCTTTCAGAAGTGGCAGGATAGAGATCTCTATATACAAAAGTTGTAAACATGTTCACAGAATTAACACACATGATTGATGGTCTATGCTACAAGGTATGGGGTTGTCACTCCACCATAACTCCAGAGGGAGACATCTGTCTGCAGGAATGAAAGGTGGTGACCACATTTGGTATTGAGAGAAAATGTGAAAAGCCAGCTTCAAGCAATGTATGAGTAGTCAGCTACACATGGGGACCCCCCCCAGCCTCTGACTGGACCTCTGAACAGGGGTGCAGGGTTGGAGGACTGGGCTGGGAAGTGAAGATAAGGTTTGCATGGAATAGCCGTCCCCATGGACATAGTGGGCAGATGGAATCTTGATGCCCCTTTCATGGACTGGGTTTTGTTTTACCAGGTACCCATATGTCCTCTGCCTCCTTTGGGCTGGGACAGGGCTGGTGCCCACCAAGCCTACAGCCATCCGGTGCCTTCTGGGTCAGAATTGCCCATACCTGGGCAGGGGCCTGGGCCAAGGCAGATAGGGGCGACAGCAGGGCCACGGACAGGGGGTAGCTTGCGGGAAACTGAGGAGGGGGATTTGACCACAATCACAACACCAAGAGGGCTGAGGCTGCTCTAAGAAGCCCATGTGACTAAGTGGGAAGGTGCTCTGGACAGAGCATGCTGCCCAACAGGACAAGTCACTACTACAAGAAGGACAGGTATGACCCATGGGGGTGATAGACGCAACCCCCAGGCTACATGGTTGGGATTGGGCTGTGTCTCTGCCCTTGGTCCCAGCAGCCCTGCACCAGCTGTAGATGACAGCGGGCCCCCTGGTCTCAGGGTGGGCAGTTGGACCCCAGGCTGGCTAGACCAGGAGGGGAGAAGGCGCCTTGGCTGCCTATTTAGCTTCAGGATACCACATCCTGGGCCTGCTGACCTCAGGACATTAGGTCCAGGGTCAGGGATTGAGGGAACTTGGGGTGGACAGCCCAAGCACCCCAAGGGTCACCTCCTCCTGGCCCGGGTCAGCCCACACTGGTCCCCTGTGTCCCTGGCTCTGGACCAGGAGGACTCGAAGGTGGTTCTGGAGAGGCCTCTGGGACTGCCTTTATGGGGCTATCTTTGCCCACTAGTAGGCAGGCACCTGGTATCCTTTGGGGCTGGTGGCCAGGGTCTCGGTGAAAGGCGGGCTCTGGTAGGTCTCGGTACCCTCCACACCGCTGCCCACCGGGTAGCCGGGGTAGGCCTGGCCCGCCCCTGTGCCCAGCTGCTCGGTGGCGAAGAGAGACATGTCGGTGCCCAGGCGGAACCGCTGGAGGGCCTTGACGGTGAGCGCCACCTGAGAGGGAGCCCGGGGTCAGCCGACCGGGTGAGCCTGGACCGACCACCCGTCGGGCCACCCACCCGCGAGCGCACTCACCCAGCTGAGAATGGAGAAGAAGCTGAAGGCGATGGCAGAGCGGGCTGCGTCTCCTGCCTGCGCTGTGCCCGGCCCGGGCGCCGTGCGCTGCCACTGGTTGGTGAGGAAGCAGAAACCCACGAACCACAGGAAGGACCAGAGCCCTGCGGTCAGAGGGGCAGTGCAGGTCAGCTTCCGAGACCCACGGGGAGCCTTCACGCGCGGCTCCTCGTTTGCCCTCTGACCTGTGCCCAGTCCTGGAGCCAAACCCCTGCTACTGGACCCGAGCCTCGCGCCTGATTCTAAGCCTGCGGACTGCCGGGGACGTCCCTCCCATTTTCCGGGCATGGTTGTACCCCCTAAGCACGCTTTCCACTGACCACGCCTTTCACTCAGTTCTCTTCGTTCCCAAGCCACCCCCTCCCTCCCGTCAGTCCCGCCCACCACGGGTATTATGATCACTATCAAGCTCCTTCTCTCAGCCCCGCCTACCAGGCTCCACCCTCCAGGAGGACCTGGCCCAGGGGGACACCTTACTGGGGGGGAGGCCTCACCGCTCTCTGTTCACGGGGGTGGGGCACTAGGCCGCCCCAGCCGTCCTGGCTCTTTTGGCCACCCCCTCTAAGGATAGGCCAGCTGTTTCGTCAGCCCCAACCCCCCGCTGTCCCCGCCCCCTTAATCACCCCCTCGCTAAGCAAACAGGCGGCGCCAGACCACGCCCCGATCACGCCCTTTCCATATCTAGCCCCGCCTCCTGTCCCGCCCATCACCTGAGAAGCCTAAATCGAGCAGCACCGCGCGGCGGCGGTCGCGGACGCTGCTGATCTGCTGGAAGCGCAGGTCGAGGAACAGGAAGGCGGCGCAGGCGAGGAAGGCGCCCAGGCCAAGCACCACGCCGAAGCGGCAGGCGCCCGCGTTTCCGTTGAAGACGCAGCGTAGCTCGGGGCCGCTATCCGTGTTCACGTAGCCTTCGTTGACGATGGGTCCAAAGACTGCGATGGAGAACACCTGTGGGCGTCCAAGCAGCACTTAGGGGCCTTGTAGTCCCCTGTGTACCCCACACCTCAGCGCTTTCCCCTGAAGCATGGAGCTCACCTCTGAGTGTGTGAGCGTGTGTCTTTGGACACCCTTCCTTACCTACCCCTGACCCACTGAGTCTGCCCTAAGACCACTAGGGAGCATTGGGTACAATCGAGTTGCTTCGATTCAATCACCTTTTGTTTTTGTACAATATAAAAGGAGGAAACTGGGGCTCCAACAGGTGAAGTGACCTGTCCAGAGTCACTTGGCTAAGTTCAGGAGCTGAGAACTGGGCTTCCTTAGTCACACCACTCAATGTGACATGACAGGATATAGCAGACAGCAGGAAACAGAATCTATGACCCTGTTCTTACTGTGGAGCCTTGGAGACGGGGGTAGGGGGGTGGGGGGTGCAAAGAGTGGAACCCAAAGAGAGTGGTGGAGGAGACAAGGAGAGAAAACAGAAAGGTGAAAGAGACAGGGACACAAACTGGCGTAGAACTGTCCACGAGGCCCATAGCTGTGTGGCTGAAAGCCTAGCAAAGCGAGGAGCCAGCACAGCTTGGGGCGTGTTGGGGGGCAGTGACCTGCTTGCGGTGGTGCTGAAGATGGAAGGTCACTATGTGATCGGGATTGACTGTCCAGACCAAAGAATGTCTGGCCTTTAAAGGCCACCATTGAGCTCTTGGGATCAGTGAGACCCAACTTCCTGTGCCCACTGGGATAGACACGTGAACAAGGACCATGGTCATTTTAAACCCTTTTAGCTTCAGGTAGCCCTCTATTCCCAAGAAAGGGCCACCTCTAATTCATGTCACTCCTTTCCTGCCCCAGCTGGGAGAAGCCGATCCTCACTGAACCAAGGGAAAACTGCGGCACAGAGCATGGGGTGGGGGTCTTCCCTGAGAGGTTTACAAGGTAGGCTCCTGTTTCCTGGTCTGGTCACTGGCTGCATGAGGAAGGCCCAGGCTCCAGCCCCACCCTAGGCTCCACTCTGGTCTCAGGTGCTGCTGCACCCCAGTCTCTCCTCATTCACCTCCCCTCAGCCAGGAGTGGTACAATGAAGGGCCAAGCCAGCTGACCTAGGGACGTCCCTCACACAACACCTTCAGGAAGCTCTCCCATTGCTGCCCCCCTAGGGCTGCCCCACCCAGAAGAAGCTCTAGTGGCCCTCCAACTCACAGCTGCACCTGGGGAGCCTGGGAATAGCGCCCCCCCCCCCCGTATTCTGTGAAAACTTGGATGACAGGGATGCGGGGGGGTAGGGGAGACCCTGTCAGATCAGATCCTGTAGCAGCCCCCTGGGTCTGGGGCTACCGCCAAAGGCCCTATGTAACTCTCACCTCCACCAAGCGTTGAGTCCAGGTGTTGAGGCCTGGATAAAGGCAGGAGGTCTGAGGAAGGGGAACTAGAGCACAGGGGGAAGTCGACAGTGACCTCTCAAGGTCCTGGGCAGTCACCGCCGACCCCTCCCTCGCCTGCAGGTGGGCGCGCCCAGCCCGGTGACGTCACCACAACCTGCAGCCGGGCAGAGGAAGGGCTGGGGCGAGGAGGAGGACGGGGATAAGGGCAGGGGTCCTTAGGGCTGGGGGACCAGGTGACTCACCCAGGACGCCACCCGCAGCAGGGTCTGCGGCCGCCGCGCGAAGCTCACGGGGTCCAGGGCGGCCCCCGCGCGGCCTGCGCCGAAAGAGGCGCCCTCCATGGCCAGTCGAGCCGGGGCGCGCGCCACCGGCGCCTTCTGTCCGTCTGTCTATCCGGCCGGCCCCGCCCGAGGCTGCCCAGGGCTGCTGCTGATGTTGGTGATGCCACAGCCGATGCTGCCACCTCCCGGGAGCGCGCGGGGCGGGCGGGGGCGCGCGGGGCGGGGCCAAGCGCACCCTCCCCCGTCCACGCGTTAGGGTCTGAGCTAGCCCCGCCTTTGGTCCGCCCACCTCACTCAGCGCTTCATGGGGTCCTCAGATGGATGCAGTCTTGGGGAACCCCACCCACCGCTGCCTCTTTGGAGGAAGCGACTGGACCCTTGGTGAAGCAAGGGCCTGGGCTCCCCACAGGGAAAGTCAAGTCAGATGACCTTGGCCTTACTTCTCTCTGAGCAGGCCTTGAGGAGGGTGGGAAAGGGTCCACCACCAATGCCTGAGGAGAGAGGTTCAGGCTTTGCTCTCTGAACCTATCCACCCCAGAGATAAGGAAGGGAGAACTGAAAGGGAAATAACGTGAAAGCGCCTTCCCCAGACATTTAGCCTGTATGGTGGAGCCCCAGTATCTCAGATGCCTTTCTTTTTCTGTCCAAGGCAACAATGAGAAAAACCTGCACCTATTGGCTAGACTTAGTGGTCAGCTGCATAGACTGACAGAGCTGAAAGTACTGATGCTTTTGAGCTGTGGTGCCAGAGAAGTGTTGAACATACCATAGACTGCCAAGAGAACAAACAGATTTACCATCCTGGAGAGGATGAAACCAGGTGCTCCTTGGAGGCAAGATTTTGGAAGCTCTGTCTCACATACTTTAGGCATGTGGCCAGGAGGGACCAGACCCTAGAGAGGGACATGATGATGAGATGGATTGACACAGTAACTGAAGAAATGGGAGTAGGTTTGCTGGTGACAATGAGACTGGCTCAGGATTAGGGCAGGGGGTTTAGAGCTGTTGTACACACAGGGTCGCTATGACTAGCAGGGCACATAACAAGTGGTCTGATAGAGAATGCTGCACCACTGAGACTGGTCCCTAGTCACCCTTCCCGTGGCCCAGCTTTCAGTCAAGCAATGGATGAGGGGAACAGCGCTCACCCTGTAGAACAATCACTCATACAAGATAAAAAGTCCAGCCCTTGTCCTGAGAGAAAGCTCTGAAGGCAGAAAGAGATAGGATAGAGGGATGAAAGGAAACAAGACTCGGAGAGAGTGGGAAGTATGTGGTTAGTGTGGAGATTGTAATTAATGTCATAAAATGGGCATGAACAGTTGAATGGAAAACCAGTCTCCTTTGTATATTTATACTTAACTCAATTTTTTTAAGTTTGCATTTATTTTTAGTGCCTTGAGGCAAGGGTTAAACTTCAGCTGTCTCACATATTTTGGGCATGTTTTAAAAAGGGACCAGTCTCTGGAAAAAGACATCACACTGAGAAAGTGGAGGGTTAGAATAAGAGGGGAAGAATCTCAACAAGATGGATTGACACAGAGACTATGCCAATCGGCTTAAGCACATCAGAGGTGAGAGGATGGTGCATCACCAGCGTTCAGATCTGTTGTTCATAGAGTCACAGTAAGGGTAAGTGCTTGATTCAATGGCACCTAACAACAGTGCCTCACAGTCACCTATGGAGGTCAGGACTGGCAAATAACTCCCTTTCAGTAGATGGGCAAATTCTCTGGCAGGCTGGGTTCCTGGATTGCAATCACATGGCCAGAAAGTACAGCTGGGGTATGACTGCTACATTTGGACCTACTCAGCAGAGTGGAGCCAGCGAGCAGCAGGTTTGGGTGCTTCAGGAACTCCCTTTCTAGTTAGAGCTGCAGCTATGGGGAACAAGGTGGGTAGGGTTAAAAGCTGGAAAGCTACCTACAACCAGAAGATAACATAGATGAATGGGATCTTCTAAGACTCAAATCCCTATGCACATCCAAAAACTTCTCCAGTAGGGTAAAAAGGGAAGCCACTGA
>NW_006399882.1:8420722-8427410 GCF_000299155.1 Elephantulus edwardii | reverse complement strand
GGTAGAGAGAATAGTGCAACAATGAATGAATGGAAACCCAAAATCTCTGTAAATGTTTATGAAAATTAATAAAATATAATTTTAGAAAAAAAAAAGCTGGAAAGCTGTTTCTGTACACTGCAAAACTGGAGTCCTTAAGCTTCACCACCCACTGAGGTCAGTCTCTCACCCCAACTCCACTCTTCCTACCCTTTTCAGAAACCTTGAGCAGGGTCACTGGCTGTCCCTTCCTTCCAGGGGCCCAGTCAGGAGACACTGCAGTTCCCTCTACACCACAGCTCAGAGATGAACCTTGCTTTGGGACGGGTGGCCAGGACACTGTAGGGGGGAAGCGGCCTGACCTCTGACCAAAGGAATGAGGTTGTTGGACTGGACGCTAAGCAGATACAGGCAAATTGCTAAAAGATCTGAGTCTCCAGCTGCTCTGGGCCAAAACCTGTCTTGGTTTTCTAGCTGCTGTAGTATCGTCGAGTAAGAACCAACTCATAGCTGACCCTCTAGCAGGCTGTCAGAGGCAGTACACTGCATGAGAGGAGAGTCTCCATCTTTCTCCTGTGGAGAAGCTGGTGGATCCAAGCTGCATGCCTTTGTGTTGAAAGTGCAACTCCTTACCACTTGTCTTGCAGGTCCCACCCCAGGGCAGCCACCATCTCAGCAAACCCCCTCCCTTGCCAGTTGCTGTTATCTGTTGTTAAGTCAACCATGACACATCGTGATCTTATAAACAATAGCTCTGAACCAGATGTATCATGAGCCAATTTCACTGTCTCCAACACACTTGTCCCCACTGCCACAGTCAAGTGTCAATGCATCTCATCCACGATCTTCCTATCCTGCATTGACCCTCCACCCTTCCAAGCATGTCGTCCTCCTCCAAGAACTAATCCCTTCTGGCAACACGCCCAAAGTCATTGAGACCAAGTTTCAAAATCCTTGCCCCCAAGGAGTAGCCCAGCTTCACCCTCTCCAGGACAAACCTATTTGTTCTTTTGTCAGCATGGTATGGTATGTTCAGTAGTCTTCTCCAACACCACAACTCAAAGGCATTGATTCTTCTTCTGTTATCCTTAGTTACTGTCCAACTCTCAGATGCATAGCAAGTAACTGGGAAGATCAAGGCTTGGGTCAAGTGCACCTTAAGTCTCCAGACTGACATTGTTGCTCCTTAGCGTTTGGGAGAGATCCCTGACAGCAGATTTTCCAAAGTCACTTGTCTTTTGATTTCCTGACTGCCGGTGCCAAGAGTGTTGATTGTGGACCCATGCAAGATGAAGCTGTTTGTGCCAGATCCACACCCTCCCATGCTCACTGGGAGCCACACTAACAAGGGCAGGCCCCTGTCCCACACAAAACACACACACACAGTCTGCTCCTCAGTCCTCTTCACAGTATTTTATTTTGGTCTTGACCTCTAAAGCAGGTGGTCCCTGCTAGCAGTCACTGCAGGCTCATGTCAGTATGGTGGGCAGGTCCTCAGATCACTCTCTGAACTGTCGTCCCTGTCGGTGCTTAGGCAGAGTGGGGAGCCATTCCCTGGCCTCCTCCCCTAGTTCAAGGGCCAGATCATTGCGGTTTTACTATTTGGTGAGAAAGGAGTGGGCTGGCCCTCGTGGGATGGACATTGGGAGCCCAGACCTTTCTCCAGGTTTCTTGATGGATGGAAACTGGGCTGGGGGAGGGCAGCCTGGCCATTCTCACTTCACTTACCAAACCCTGTTAGCCTCCTCAGAAACAGGCACCTCCAGTCCTCCTCTCAACCTGGGAAGGTGGCCCCTGGTCATGTTCTGGGCCACCCAACTAGACAGGACAGGCTCCAGCTCTGAAGCACTTTAATCACTGTTTCATCCAAAGCAATGACCACTGGTTCCAACTCAAGGCCTTTAGTCACAGGACCCGTCCTTCCAGCCGTCCCGCCAGCGCTCATCCACCTGTGAGCAGTCGAATTCAGGCTTGCCCAGCTTCCGGTTCACCTCATTGTGCAGGTGGCATAGCCACTGGCTGAAGTGGACCCGGGTGCGCGTGTCAGGTTGGTTCTGGCATATCCTGAGGGCAGAGGATGGGAAGGATGGGGTACAGCTGGCCCAACACCTGCCTTCAGCCAGCTCCTAAAGGGAACACAACTGTGAGTGTTCACAGAGGACAGAGAGGACTCAAAAACCTACCCAGGGATAACAATATACAAGACCACTTACAGGAAATATAAAGAACATGTACACAGAGACAAAGCAGACTAGGAGAAAGGAGTACTGACGACATCATGTGTGACTTGTCAGACTGCTGAATGATAGGCTGGTGGTCTGCATTCACTTGTCTCTACTAGCAACAAAGAGGGCAGTCCTCTTGCACCTTGGAAACCCAACGAGGGGCTGCCTTGTGTCAGAACCCACTCAACAGTACTAGGTTATGAGCTGGAGGAAAGAGAGGATGAAGACCTTGGGAGACAGATGATGATGGCAGCACAACGTGAAGAATGATACATTCCAACAATAGCTAAATCCAGAAGAGAGAGCATGGAGGGATGAATACAAACAAAACCAGAGAGAGAGAAAAAAAGGACGGACGGTGTTAATACCAGTGTGGGGACTGCAATTAAAGTCATAAAACAAAATTAGGATGTGTGGCTGAACGCAATACAAATCTGCTTTGTTAGCTTTCACTCAAATGAGTACTAAAATTGCTAAGACTTTCTTACAAAAATGGAAAGAAATAACATCAAAGCTTATCTCATCTGAACTTTTCTACACTGAAAATACAAAATATGGAGCTCTGGGGGCCTAGTGGCAAGAAGCTGCACTGCAATCCCAGAGATGCATGGTTCAAATCCACCAGATGCTCTGCTGGAGAAGGAGGGATAACCTCCTCCTATACCAGTTAGATCCGATTTGACAGTATGCACACAAAAAATAATAAAGAGAAAAAAAATAATAAAGAAAAAAGAACCTACCATAATACAAAATATGATGACTTTGAAGGATGTGTGCAGCAAAATAAAACAATTTTTTTCCACACAAGTGTGTTTCCTGCACATGAATAAGGAGGCCCGGCGGTGAAAATGCATGGCTGCGAACCTCAAGGCTGGAGACAGATGAGGGAGTTTTTCTTTAAAGACGACAGCCTTGGAAACCCTGTGGGAGAGTTCTACTTTAAACGACAGGTGCTCTGCCGAGGAAGGAGGGACAATCTCCTCCTGTACCAGTCAGATCTGATTTGACGGTACACTCACACAAAAATAATAAAATAAAATAAAATAAAAACAAAACGACAGGATAGCTCAGAGTCAGAACTGACCCCCATTCATAGCAATGCTGGGCACATAAATTTGCCAAGTAAAATAGTTCAGATAGAGTGGAAGAAAAATATGAAACAAAACTCAAAATAAATGGCTAGGCTTGCTGGTCTTATAGAGACTGTAGTGCTGGAGGCCAAGGCCCCCCAGTAAGCTTTCAAAGCAGATGCTAAACTCACCTCTGTGGGTCAACTTTAAAAAAAAAAAGACAGGCCTGTAATATGAAAAAGGCCAGGGATGTACTAAGGAAAAGCAAGAAGAGGAAACGGAAAGAGTGTGAAGCCTGTGATTAAGGCCCTGAGACCAAATCTGCATGAGTGAATGAAAAGCCAATCTGCTCTGCACATTTTCAGTTTTCACTCAAATCTCAAGTCACAAAAACACAAATACTGCATAATGCCACTGTTATAAAAGAACTGTTTCAAAGGAATTTTATGATTAGGTATAATTTGCCTATAGGGTAGGGAGGAAATTGTGCAACAGTGAAAGGATCTTTCCTTTCCTCCTTCTGATATACGTTGAACAGGATCTGACCTGCACAGGAGGAGACTGCCCCTCTTTCTCCAGTGGAGCATCTGGTGGATTTGAACCAAGTGCCTTCAGAATTGCAGCACAGCTTCTTGCTACTAGGCCACCAGAGCTTCCTGAAAGAATCTCTTTAAAGAGAAAAGTGAACTGGGGGTGGGGGGTGGGGGAATGTGCAACAATGAATGAATGGAAATCCAAGTTTTCTGTAAACTTTAGTTAAAATATCAACAAAAAATAAAATTTCACTCAAAGCACTATAAAAAGTTAAGATAAAAGGGTCAAACTAATCACAAGAGTCCACAATTAAGGGTGCATAGTGGAATGTACTTGGGGCGGTGCGAGGGGTGCAGGGGGATTGTGTACCAGGGAGGGAATGTTTCTTTACTTTTCAAAGAGAGGAGCGAACTGGGGGGCGGGGGAGGGCTAGGCGGGGAGAGAAGTGCAGCAGTGAATGAATGGAAATCCAAAATCTCTGTAGATGTTCATTAAAATTATTAAAATTTAAAAAATGAAAGGAAAAAAAGGATCAAACTAGCAAATTTCACCTATATGTTTTTCAAGCCAGTAAAATAAGGAAAGGGAAAAACAAAACAGACCATTACCAAACTCTACCCAGGGCTCAGGCTGACCTTTCCCTAGCTGGGCAGGTTTACAGGCTGGTAACCAAGAGGTGGCCTCAGGCAAGAGTGGGAGGAGTGGGACCTTTTAACTGAATCCAGGCCACATAAGTTGCAGGGAAGTGCACACGGGTCGCCACTGGGGCAGTGGCACAACTGGGAGACCTGGGTGACTTGGCTTTTGAGGAGAACGGAAATGACCCCTGAATCCAATCCCGCTACCGGGTAGCACCCCACTCCTAGGTCCCCTTCTGTGGCATCAGCTTGAACTCTGCCCTTGGCGCAAGGCCACTTGTGCGGGCGCCCACTCACCTCTTCTTTAGGTCTTCTGCACATTCATCGCACGGGTAAAACTTGGAAAATAAGTGTATGAACTGGGCCATGTCCCGCTGCTGTTCCGTGGTAGGCACGTCGGGGTAGTATGCGGCCAGCGTATGGAGGACAGCCCAGCTGTGGCGGCCCAGTTCCTCCCGATCTTCAGGACAATCCTCCCTAAACTTACTCTCGCGCTGCGGACAGAACCCGACCGAGGCTCAGTCCAGGCTCCTCAACGAGGATCCCGCAAAGCCCCAGTTTTCTCGCCCCACAAGGAGGAGGACCCAAGTCTGGCAGCTGATCCGCCCACGCGGCGGGGAATGGCAAGGACAAGATCGAAGGGGTCAAAGTTTAGGGACAGGAAAGAGACAAGACGGAGCCTCAACCTGCTCATTTTGGGGCCTTTTTTTGGGGAGTAGGAGGTCTTCCAGGGGCACCTGAGAAGGTGAGGAGGCTCAGCAGGGAGGCTGTGCACCTTTTGCTGAGTCCGCATCCACGTCTTGAAATCCACGCAGGCCCGGCACTGTCGTCTGCGGGCGGCGTCATCAGCGACCTGAGGCTCGGGGGCGGGCGCTGGAGCGGAGACAGTGGCATCCTTGCGCCTCGCGCCTCGGCCCCGCGCGTCCGTCGCCAGGTCGTCCAGCATTTCGGAGCGACCGCCGCCAGGCAGGAAGGAGAAAAGGCCGCCACCCCCGGCGCGTCCGCGGTCACTGGAGGCCGCCATCTTGTCCGCGCAAGGGCTGCTGGGCCAGCTCGGCCTCCAGAGGGGCTTCCAGGTCGACCTCCGCACGAACGCGCGTCGTTGTCAACTCGCGAGCGCACGAACCTGGAAAGGACGCCGAGGGCGCAGGCTCGGTGCAGGGGCGTGGTTAGGAGGAGGTGGCCATTCCGCAGCCCGCGGTGGGGGTGGAGATGTTGGTTAGGCCTATACCCGCACTTCTAAGAACGTAGCTCGTGCCCCGGCCTGGCTTTCGTCCCGTGGGAAGACACTTTCGCTTCCTCCAGGAGAACAGAGTCCTGTCCTCGAAGCGCGGCTTCGAGTTAGGCTGCGAAGTCTGAATGGGGACCCGCAACACCTCCATCGCTGCACTAGGCCTGTCCCGAGTGCTCGCTGAGCTTCCTCCGCTGGCGGGACAACCAGCAACGGGCGCCTGGTCACGCCAAGTAGGGTCGTTACCGCAAAGACGGCGGCGCCCGCGGGCGCCCTTACCCTGGTTCTAAGGTTCTGCCCCGGCACCATGGCAACGGGCACCTGGCAACACAGGGCGGATCCGTGCATCTTAGCTTTGCCTGCAAGGAGCTCTGGTGACCTAGCTGCGCCCCAGAGGCACGCAGTTTGGATCTACCAGCTGTCCCACAGGAGAAGGACCCTTCTCCCGTGGAGGGTCAGCTACGAGTCGGTTCCGACTCAACGACACACAAAAATGGGACTCAGAGGACAGAGCCTTCTCTAAGCTTACAGAGTCAAGGATACTTAAGCTTTCATATGGTCTTTCTTTCATTGCGCAAATACTGGTGTCAGCCTCCAAGTTCCAGGTTGCTGAACCACTGACGCTAATGGTCAAGAACAAAACAATAAATACAAGGACACAAAATAAATTTGCACTTATAAATGGTGCAGTGGGAGTGTGTACAGCACATGTCTCAAGGTGAGGGATTCGCAGCAGAGGGGGCAATTATGGCCTGGAGCTATAGGTATTGAGATTGTTGTTGTTGTTATGTGCCATCGAGTCGTTTGCGACTCATAGCGACCCCATGTACAACAGCCCTAAACCGTGCTCTGTCCTGTGCCAATCTCATTGCCTCTGACACACCCATCCCGATTACCCCAGTCACTGAATCAATCCATCTCATAGAGGGCCTTCCCCTCCTGCGCTGTCCCTCTACTCTACCCAGCATGATGTCCCTCTCTAAAGACCTGTCTCTCCTTACAACATGTCCA
>NW_006399882.1:8396008-8418977 GCF_000299155.1 Elephantulus edwardii | reverse complement strand
TAGATGATACATTTAACATCCTCCCACAACTCATCTGGTCTTCGCTCATTAGTGTTCAAGGCCTCAAACCTGTTCCTGAGATGATTCTGAAATTCACGTGGGATGAAATTAAAGTCATATTTTGGCTTCTGTGGATTCGGTTTAATTTTCCTCAGTTTCAGCTTGAACTTGCATATGAGAAGTTGGTGGTCTGTTCCACAGTCAGCTCCTGACCTAGTTTTCACAGCTGATATTGAGCTTCTCCAGTGGTTTTTTCCACAGATGTAATCGATCTGATTCCTATACATACCATCCTTGGGGCTTGTTGCCTGGAGGCGTGTCAGAAGCTATTGTGGGGGTCCTCTGAGGTATTGAGATACTGGTGACAGTGACAGGAAGGGAAGTCTAGGGTGGGCAAGACCTCTTACTCAAGCCTTTGGCCTCTCTGGAAGGTGGGAATTTTTTTCTCAGGACAGTGGTAAGGCGCTGAATAGATTTAGGAAGAGCCAATAGAATTCCTTGTCATACTTAGTTGCTAAAGAAAGCACAATAGTTTTAACCCACCAGCTGCTCCTAGAAAGATGTGGCAATCTTGATTCCATAAATATTTACAACTTCTTTGTATACTAGTGCTTTGTATACTAGCGCGCGCACACACGATTTACAGCTGCGCTGCAGAAAACCTGTTAGGTGCCGTAATGACCCTATGACTTTAACAAATTAATACATCTGAACCTTGTGCCATCCGCATCATCTCTGACATACTTGAGCCCATTGCTGCAGTCATTGTGTTAATCCATCTGGTTAAGGGTCTTCCTTTCTGGGATAGCCTGCTGTCAGGGCCTTTTCCGGAGTGCTGAAGAGCAATGATGTCAGTCTGGAGACTAAGGGACACCTGATCTAGGCTATGGTCTTCACAATGACTTGCCGTGCATCACATAGCTAGACAATGTCTAAGGATGATAGAAGAAGAATCAGTGCCTTTGAGTTGTAGTGCTGGAGAAGAGTCTTGAACATACCATGGACTGACAAGAAAAACAAATAGGTCTGTCTTGGAGAAGGTGAAAGCAAGTTTGTCCTTGGAGGCTAGAATTTTGAAGCTCTGTCTCACATACTTTGGGCACAAGGCCAGGAGAGATTAATCCTTGGAGATGGACATCATGCTTAGAAGGGTTGATGGACAGTGCAGGAAAGGAAGACCCAGGATGAGATGAAGTCAACAAGAACTGTCATTTGATCTAGCAGCAACGTTTTAGGCCAGCCTCTTTTCCAGCCTTAGGGCCCATGTGTCTTCCTGCCAGCTTGCTTTCTTCTATTATCTGTTGGTTCCCGATAAGTGGCATTGAACTTCAGGGCCGAACATTAGGAGCAGAGAGAGGTGATTCATCCCCCTCAGGCTTTCAAGCCCAAGGATAAGCTTACAGCCCCCTAAGACTGGAGTGGAGGGTGGCTGCCCAGCTGAAAGCAAGCTTTGATTCAGACCTGTCAATAGGTATTCATTATCTGGGAGGAGACCAGAGGAGATGCTGGGGCCTCAGAGGGGGTCTCTAGCCAGACATACACATGTACACAAAGGCCTTTTGATAGGAGGCCAAGGCAAGTTCCTGTGGGATGCCCAGAGATCCTCTTCAGGGACCCTTCCCTGAAGAATCTGGGGAAGTCTGATAGAGCTGGAACCCCAGTGCTAGGCTTAATGTCTGTGTTCTTCCAGGAATCAGATGGGGCTCCAAAAGTCTCCCCTACAAAATCGAGCACCTCTCATATAACAGGGCACCCAGGTACACTTCCTCCCAGGACTTCCATGGCCTCCCTACCTATCTGAAGAGTAGTCCTTTTTGTCCTAAAAGGGTGAGTTTTCTGTTGTAAATGGTGACAAGTCTTCCTGACACCTCTCCCTTCTGCCCCAATTCTCCCAATGGTGAACTTGGGGTGAGGCTATGGGGGCCCATACCTTCATGTAAACATAGCCAGAAAAGCTTGTATTAATCAACCATTTAACACTAATTTCCTCCTCCAAGGCTCTGGTTGACAGCTTCTGTTTGCTTGGCTCTACATTCAATTCTTTTGGTACCAACAGCCAGGAAATTAAAAGACAAATTGCACTGGGAAAGTTGGCTGTTGGAGACCTCTCCAGTCGGAGACTAAGGTGTGCTTGATACAGGCCATGGTCTTTGCAATTACTTGCTATGCGTCGGAACGTTAAATAATGACTAGGGATAATAGAAGGAGAATTGATGTCTTTGAGCTGAGGTGCTGGGGAAGAGTATTGAATATACCATGGAATGCTAGGAGAACAAGCAAGTTCATCCTGGAGAGGGTGAAGCCAGGCAACTACTTGGAGGCAAGGATTCTGAAGCTTCGTCTGACATACTTTGGTCATGTTGCAAAGAGGGAACAGTCCTTGGAGAGGAATGTCATGCTTGGGAGGACAGAGGGGCAGCACAGGAGAGGAAGACCCTTGATGAGATGGGTTGATTCAGTGACTGGGGTAATGGAGTTAGGTGTATCAGAGACAAGATTGGCACAGGATAGAACAGGGTCACAATGAGTTGTAGGTGACTAGATGACACATAACAACAATATGGCTCTAGTGGTGTATGTGAGCTACTAACTGAAAGGGCAGCAGTTCAAACCCACCAGCCACTCTACAGGAAAATAGGTCACATTCTCCCGTTCAGATTTCTGGCCTCAGAAACCCTATGGGAAGGTCTTGAGTCAAAATCACCTTCATCTAAGTGGATTTACGGATATTATTAAAATCTTTCCCTGGAGGAAACAACTTTTACTAAAATAACTTTAAAAAAAAGAGTCTAAACAACTCAGCCCAGTAAGAATAGCGAAACTTAACAGAACAGCAAACAACAGATGTTGGCGAGATTGTGGAGAAACTGGAACCCTAATTCACTGTTGGTGGGAGTGTAAAATGGTGCGACCACAGTGGAAGGCAGTATAGTGATTTCTCAAAAAGTTGCAAATAGAAATACCATTTGACCCAGCAATTCCACTACTGGGAATATACCCCAAGAAAACTATAACTGCTATCCAAGCAGATATATGCACACCCATGTTTATTGCGGCTTTGTTTGCAATAGCAAAGAGTTGGAAAGAAGTGCCCATCAAGAAACGAATGGATAGAGAAGCTGTGGTATATTCACACAATGGAATACTACAGTGCTTTGAAAAACAAAGAGTTCATGAAATATACAAAATGGGTGATCCTGGAGGACATTGATGCTGAGTGAAATATCTCAGTCACAAAAGGACAAACACTGAATAATGCTACTATGTTGTCAAATGGGACTGATACAGGTGTTGGGGGTAACTGGAGAAAGATAAGTTATGTATACTGCATTGAAACAGATGAGGGAGAGAACTGTTTAAAAGGGATATATGATTAAGTATTATTGTCATGACAGGAGTCCAAAACAAAGACTGCGCAGTGGAGTGAACTTGGGGAGAGGGACTGTATAACAATGAAAGAATTTTTCTTTTAGTTTTCAAAGAGAAGAGCGAACTTGGGGGCAAGGGGTGGTCAGGGAGAAAAGTGCAACAATGAATGAATGGAAATTCAAAGTCTGTAAACTTTCGGCAAACTCCGGTGGCCTAGTGGCAAGAAGCTGCACTGCAATCCCAGAGGTATGAGGTTTGAATCCACCAGATGCTCTGCTGGAGAAGGGGGGTAATCTCCCCCTGTACCAGTCAGATCTGATTTGATGGTACACACACACACACACAAACCCAATAAAAACATTAAAAGACAATAGTCTATGTAAACTTTCATTAAAATTAATAATAATAATTTTTTAAAAACCCTGGAGGTAAGAAGTATTTAAAAAAAAGACTAGTGCCCTATGGACAGAAGAGACAAAGAAAGGACTTTGAAGCCCTTTCATTAGGTGGGTCAGAGGGACTGAAGGGCTGGGTATTAGTAGTTTTCAAGGTGGGAGTGGAGACATTCCCAAGGTGAACCTCCACCTTCTGCAGTGGGCAGAGATCGGACCTTTGATTGGTTCACAGCGCTTCCCTCTTCCTATCCCTCCTCCCACTGCCAGGTTGGGCAGGCAGTTGCAGGTGGTCAGTCCCAGCACAGCCCACTCTTCCACTTGGAAGACTTAGTTCCTCTTGGCGCCGGGCACCCAGATTTGCAGATCAGATTAGGGGACAATGATGAGCCTTCAGAGTACTGGTTCTGCAGGGGGTGAATCAGATGACCAGCTTGGGCCCTCCTTGGAGAACGCCAAACAATATTGTGGGTACTTGGAAGGCCCTCGAGAGCAGGAAGGAGTGAGAAGCCCACAATCTACCACAGGCCCCCAGCACCCCGTGTCGGTGTGCGCAGTGGCCCTGCTGCAGACTGGCAGGCTCCAGGTACTGGCTAGGTGCCCTAGAGGGGAGACTGCAATCCTTAGACTCCATCATGTAAGGACCCCCCCCCCCCAATTTTTCCTCTCACAGACATTCATTTTCTCTGTGCGCTGGTCGGATGGCGGCAACATTTTCGTGCACAGGAACCATGAGGATTTCAGAAGGCTCCATGTGAGTGGCCCTAGGGTGTGATGGGGGTCTGAGAATGGCCTACAGCATGGGACCCCAGCCTTTGGATGCACCTCGAGTTTTAAGACCTGGGTCATAGATCTACCTTAGGAGAGTAGCATTTTGAGACACATCTCTGGTTTCTCCCTGCAGAAAACTCTGGAAAAGACGTTCCCACTGGAGGCAGGCCTGCTGAACAGATATGATCGCGTTCTTCCCCCCCTTCCTGGTCAGCCTGCGGAGCCAGAACGGGGGAGGGGGCATCCGGGTGGGGTTCCAAGGTCCAATTCTGTTGTGTGCTCGCAGATTTGCGGTTGTGGGCCCGTGTGGGACAGACGCACCGTGGCCTGGCGCATCTGAGGCGCCTGGAGGCCTACGCCAAGATGCTGTTGACTGTGAGCGAGCCCATATCCCGGAACCCGGTGGTCACCCACTTCTTCACGCCTCAAGCCCTGGACCTGAAACCTGGGCTGCCACCTGGCAGGTGCCTGACCCACCCGAACTCTTTAGAGAATGGGACACACAGGGTGGCCAGGTAAGAAGAGGTTGGGTGGACTTGTGAGAGGTGGACTTACCACTCCCACTCGTCACCTGCTGCAGCCTGGTGACTCTATCCGTCCCTGAGGAGCCACTGCCTGCCCCTGCGAGTAGCCCTGACATCCGACGGCTGGAGGCGCAGAACCTGCGCTGTCTGCAGCCCTACTGCACCCAGGACACACGAGGCCGACCCTTTCGCGTGTGTGCCCAAGAGGCCTTGGACGTCCTGCTGAGGCACCCCTCAGGTGAGGTCACAGGAACCTTAAGCTTGCCTCTGCCCTGGGGACCTCGAGACCTGAATCTCACCACCTCTTCCCCAGGCTGGTGGCTGGTGGAGAACGAAGTCAAGCAGACAGCCTGGTTTCCTGCGCCCTACCTGGAAGAGGTGGCCCCAGGCCCATGGCAGGAAGGGGACCTGCCTCTGGGGACCAGCGGTATGCATCCCAGCACTACTGGTGCAGAGACACATAAATCAGGGGAGGATGCTGGGGGATTGACACATGGATGAGGTGTTAGGCTGGTTTCAGGGATTTGCTAGTGTTCATCCAGGTGATTCCTGAGTAATCCCTGGGATCCACAGGGATCTGCAAGAGAGCCTCTGGAGTTTGTAATTTCCTACAGCAGGGAGAGGGCCAGAGTGGTGACTGCCCCCTTCTGATCACCTGCATTCCCAGGGCTACTGTTCTATGCTTCCCGTGCCTATGAGCCACGTGTCTCAGATGAACTGTCTGTGCCCGCGGGGGCGCAAGTGTGTGTGCTGGAGGGATCGGATTGCGGCTGGTGGTTATGCAGGTTCGTGGGTGCATTTGAGCAGGCTCGTGGGTGCACTGACTGGGTCCACCTGGAAGGGGCTGAGCTGGAATCACGCCCACCCCTCCCTCAGGTACAGCGGCCGGGTTGGCCTTTTGCCTGCTGTGCTGCTGCAGCCTGACAGGCTGGGAGTGCTCCTGTGCCCAGAGCTCCCTCTGGTCACTCTCCCACCCGTGCCCACCGTGCCATCTTGAACTGGAGCAGGATGCTGGACCACGCCACTGCTGGAACCAGGGAAGGAGAGCAGATGCTGTACCTTTGTTGGAGGCAGGGAGAAGGGGGGCTTACATCTGCTGGGAAAGGTCCTGAACTGTGTAACTGGGGGTGCCTGGGGTAGATCTGCCTAGCTTAGAGGAAGTCTCCTAACTTTCCTGAGAAACAACCAGAGATGGGACCCCAGGGATTTACTGATTGGCTATATTTATTGGGACTAGGGGAGGAGCCAGATGACATAACTTCCCTTCAAGCTAGCTGTGAATAATGTTCTGAAGGGTCCACGACCATACCACCCTGCCTGAATGCGCCGATCTCGGAAGCTAAACAGGGTTGGGCCTGGGTTAGAACTCCGATGGGGAGACCTACTGGGAATACTGCGTGCTATAAGCTTAAAAAAAAAGTTCTGAAGGTGTGCAGCTCTGATGGTACAGCACATTTCCCGTCTGTCTGCTATTACAAGGTGGATGGTTAGAACCCACCAAGTGCTCTGAAGGAGAAAAGGCAATGTTCTTCCTTAAAGATTTACAAGAATACTGAAAGGCACGAGCAGGGGGCAGCAGCTTGGTTTAGTGTCGGTGAAAGGAAGGCTGGTGGAGAAGGACAGGACACTCTGCTCCCATGAAAACCCTCTTCAGTAGTTTCACTCAGTTCTGTAGGGTTGTTGGGTCAGGTCCACATAGTCGTGCTGGGCTAGGTACTCTGGTGGTGTAGTGGGTTGGGGATTGAACTGCTAACTGGTCAGCAGTTAGAGCCACCAGCCTCTCTGTGGAAGGAACATGTGGTTATCTGCATCTCTAAGATTTACAGCCTTCTATGGGGCAGCCCTGAGCAGACAACCACAGCAGATTTTGGTTGTTCATTGAAAGGCCAGGGCAGGACGGTGAGAAATGATGGGGACCCTGGCTGGTGATAACCTTATAGCCTTGGCCCTGAGGTAAGCCTGCTGCCCAGAAAGACTGAGGCAGGATAGAAAAGAACTCTTTATTCTCAGAGGGCCGGGGGGGCTGCAGGGAGTGGGGACAGCTTCATGTTGTGCCACAAGAAGTCCAAGAAGGTGGCCGCCTGTAGTGTCCGGCTGAGCCTCTGGAAGTGTCGTTCTGGAGAGGACAGAGGGGTAAGCAGGTCAAAGGCCCAGTGCTGTGCCCCCCAGCCGGGCCCCACCCCTTACACCCCTCCCGTCCCACACCTGTGTAGGGCAGAAGGGCTTCCAGTGCGGCCTGTATGCCCTCGTAGGCCAGTAGTTCCTCCGGGGTCTCGTGTTGCAGAAGCACACCCAGGACAGCCTGCGCCTCGTGGCAGTGCCTGGAGTTGGTGTTCCAGGTGACACAGAAACGCAGCAGGGCCTCTGTGGGCGACAGGAAAGGTCAGCCCCAATCACGAGGTTGGCTGGCCCCTGCCCCAGCACACTAACTCACCTTTCTGGTCTCGCCTCAATCGGAGAACTGTGGCTTCCAGCTTATTGCAGGCCTCAGGGTCCCTGCGGATGGCTGTGAAGGAGACACAGGTGCGCTGGACTGAGACATCCCTCCCCTCCCCCTGTACCTTACTTGCCTGCCCATCCCCCCATCCTCACGGAAGCGGCTTGGTACATGGCCTGTTTCTGGGCAGGCTGGACCTGAAGCCTTTCCCGTTCCTATGTGACACTGACCCTGGATGACGGTCAGCACGGTATGGGGACGGTCCAGGGAGATGGCCAAGCCCAGTGCCTGCAGGTACCGCCGCTCATGAAGCAGGTTGTCCAGTTCCTGCTGCCTATGGGGGAGGAAGATGGAAGAGAAGGGGTCCTTGGGGACAGTGGGGGGGGCCACTGAGCAGGGCCAGAGTGTCCCTGTTGAGTCTACTTCCCAGCACCTTAGAGCAAAGTATGACAGGATCTCCTCTTCCCAGGGGAAAGGGTGACGGTGACGGTGACCCACGGAAAGGCCAGCCATAGAGATGCTTGAGGGGATAGGGCTGAGGGGGGAAGGCAGGGTGGACCTGAGTGCTGCCGTGGGTACTGGGTAAACAGGAGGGTGCTGAGGGGGGAAGGTGTAGGATGCTGACACTTACTTGATCACCTGCTCCTCCCGCCTGGCCTGCTCCTCCACCTGTTCCTCCTCCGTTACATCCTGGAGCCACATTGGAGTCAGACTAGCCTCCCCTCCATGTCCTCCTATAATCCACACAGTGCCCCTGGCCTCCCTCCTCTGTGTCTGCCCCCATGCCAGTCCCCCTGGTCTCCCTCAGTGTCTATACCCTGCCCCACACACACTGTCCTCCTGGCCTCCCCAGTGTCTGTATCCTGCCCACCCAATCCCCTGGCCTCTCCAGTGTCTGTTCTCTGCTCCAACCAAGCCAGTCAGTCCCCACACCTTCCAGAGGATGACACAGGAGTCGCTGCTGCCTGTGACGGCGTGGTCATCTAGTCGGCTGCAGTGTAGCCCCCACACCTTGTCCTCATGGGCATCCAGTGTCCTCACGCATTCGTTGTTCTTAATGGTCCAGAGTTTCAGGAGTCCGTCAGAACCACTGAAGGAGGGAGAGGGTCAAGGGGTGGGGGCTCAGTGCCCAGTCTGGCCTAGCCGACCCCATTGTCCAGTCCCAGACTGACCTAGACAGTAGTTGAGTGCCCCGGCTCACGAAGGCCACCTTCAGCACAGAAGCATCGTGTCCCTCAAAGGTCTGTAAGATGGGGAGAGGCAGGTGAGGTGATGTTAGGAGGGGCTGAGGGGTCCCAAGGCAGGGACATCTCACCTTGAGGCAGCTGAAGTCCTGCAGAGCCCACAGCTTGATGCTGCCGTCAGCTGAGGCCGTGGCCAGCACCTGGTCCAGGGGTGAGAACTGAACACACCAGAGACCACGCCGGTGGCCAGAGAAGACACCTAACAGCTGGCACTTCGGCAGGGCCCAGAGCTTGGCTGTGCGGTCCTGGGAGCCAGTGGCCAGCAGCCTATCATTGGGGGCAATGGCCACACTGTTGATGTCCTAGGGTTGGAAGAGGATGACTGAATTATACCTCAGCCCGGCAGAGCCCACTGTGACCCCTCTGGCTGTGTCAGTCACCTTCTCATGGCAGCGCTGTGTGGTCTTGGCCTGCAGGAGGACGGGATTCTTGATAGGGACCATGCTCTTGGATAGCAGGGTTTCGGGAAGTGGCCATACCTTCACCGTGCAGTCCTGGCTGCCAGTCACTAGGAAGGACTCTTTTAGCCTGTGGTTGGGACAGGAACTATATATCACTCCCAGATGCTTTAAGACCAAAGCCATAGCTCTGTGCCCAAACCCAAGCCCACTCTGGGACCGCAGTACCCAATGAATGGCCTAACAGTGGGTTCCCAGCCCTACACACACAGGGGGTCCTGCCTCGCCTCTGCTTTCTCTCTCCTCAGAGGCCTGGGCCTCTCAGCATCCCCAGTTCCAACCCAGGCTTCGCTACCTCGAGCAGCAGATGGTGCCCACACTATGTGTGTGACCAGAGCCCTGAGCCACACAGATCACCTCGCCTGTCTTGTTTATCCTCCAGACACGAATACTCTGGTCCTAGGGACAGAACAAGGTGAGGAGGCAGGTCAGGTATGTGCCAGAGGCTTGGCTTCCCACCTGGACCTCCACACCTGTTAGGGTGCTTCACCTTGGCACAGCTAGCAAAGAGCTGCCCCTTCCGGAACACATCCAGGGCCAGGACAATATCTGGAAGGAAGGGTAGGATAGTTAGAAAGGGCCAGCTGGTTGAGGGCAGGGTGAGACTAGGTGGTCAGGGGGGTTGTGCACCTTGCTATGACTGACACCTGTGTGGGGTCAGGTCTAACACTGACAGGTGGGGGCTGAGCATCCATGTGGGAGGGGAGAAGGTGCACCTGTATGGCCATGGAGGATCTGGCAGGCTGAGGTCTGTAGTTCAAACACCTTCAGGCAGGGACTGTTGGAGGCCACCACAATGTGGGAGTCCTCAGGACCCAGGAACCGCACGTCCAGCACCTCCTCACTGTAGCCAGCAAACTGTAGAGGTGGGGGCAGAGGGTGGGCTATTTGGGCTTCACAGGCCCTGGGTATGTAAGAATAGGACCTGAGGGCACACTGGGGGCCTTTTCAAAACCTGAGCTATGGGGGAACAGTGGGGACATAAGCTGGAGCCACATGGCAGTGGGACAGTCACACAGGTTGCATGGGGCAGTGGGTGGACAGGCACTGGGCCCACCTGGGGGAGTGACTGCACAGGCTCTGAGCCACGCTGGTCACCTGCTGACCTGTTTGCGCAGCTGCAGGGAGCGTGCTTCATAGAGCAGCAGGTTGTGGTCAGCAGTGGCAGTGAGGAGCAGCCCGGTGGCATGGGACAGGGTGCAGTGGGTCAGCTGCTGGCTAGGGCCTGGTGGCTGGGGCTGCGTGTATACACACTGCCCAGATGCGGCCTCCCACACACGCAGTGAACCTGTGTAGAGCATGAGAGGCTGGAACCAGCAGGTCTAGGTGCCCACCCCCAACACTCCCTCCCATCAAGAGCCTGGAGGCCTGGTCCCACCCACCTTGGTCACCGGCAGTCAGGAAGTGCAGGCCGGGGAACTTCACGCCCAGTTCAGGCATGGACTCCTCTGGCAGCAGTACTGCGGCCTCCACACTCTGGGGGAGCAAAGGGCATTACAGGGTGCCCCCAGTTCCTCTCCATCAGCCCTTCCACCCAAGAGCTCCCAGAGCCTCACCTCAAACACTGGGACTGTCCTTGTAGACTGGTGGCTCCGCAGGTCCCAGACTGTGCAGATCTTGTCTCGGCCAGAGCTGTGGAGATGGTCATTTGGTTTAGAGGTCCCTACTGCACTTCCCCCACCCACCCAGTAACTGCTCACTGACCTGAGCATGGTGTTACCATCGGTGCTGAAGACCAGCGAGGTGACAGCACTATAGTGTGCAGTCAGCACAGCCAGGCACAGCTTGTCCTGCAGGGACCACACTCGGATGGCAGTGTCCACCGATGAGGAGAAGAGCAGCAGGCGCGTGGGGTCCGGGTGGAAGGCCACCAGACTGTGACAGAGGTGGGCGTGTGAGTGTATGCTGTACCACTGCAGGCTGTGGGTCCAGCCCTTGCCACCATAACCGGGCTGCTCCACTTACTGCACGACGCCAGGTGAGCCCCGCAGGTGGTGTGTCCCGTAGTGCTGCACAACATCCCACACACGCACGGCCCCGTCACAGCCGCCTGCAGGAGGGGTGCATGAGGCATGGGGGCAGGTGTCCGCAATGCCCCTGCCCTGCTCACCTGGTCAGAAGCCCTACCTGTTGCTAGCAGTGTGGAGGTGGAGTCGAAGGCCATGGCGGCTACAGGAGCTGTGTGTACCGCCTTCCACAGGCGTGTGACACTGCCTTCTCGCCACGCCCACTGTGCCAGTAACATGGCTCTGCTGGCAGTCACCAGTACCTGGGGGAGGGGAAGTTCAGTGGGGGAAGGACATGGCCGCCCCACCTTGTGGACCAGTCAGTCCTTTCCACACACCTGGTCATCAGGACTGAGATCGAAAGCAGTGATGTCTTCTTGGTCTTCCTGGAGACAAGAGGGGACACACAGTGAGTGAGGATGAGTACCTTCCCCAGCTCATCTCCTCACTCCTTCTTGGCAGAACTCTCACCTGCTCCAGGCTTCGCAGCACGGCCCCCGAGGCCACTTCCAGGACATTGACTCTGGTGCCACAGATGCAAAAGAGGTGCTGCCCCATCTGGTCTAGCTGCAGACAGATGGGTTTCAGCTGGACAGCCCTCCTCCTCACCCCCACCCTACCCTGCCTCCCTACCTCCACCTGACCCAGGGAGGTACCTGAACTTTCCCGCCTTTGTAGAAAGGCTCAATCTTGCGCTTCACAGCATAGCTGGAGAGAGGACAAGGAAGCAAGTGAGAGGCACCCTTCCCCTTCCCCCAATGCCTACACTCAGGGACACTTTGGAGGTGACCCAGTGAGGCTCTGCTTGAGGTGCTGTGCACTAAAACTATCTCTTTGAAGCGGTGAGGGCCTACGGAGAGAATGACAAGCCGAGGGCAAGGACAGAATCTGTGGGATATCATGAGGTGGCTGCTAGACTGAGCTCTGCACATTATCACCGTCTTAAACTGTCCCTGCAGCTGCCTCCAGCTTACGGAGAAGGGAGATCCAGAGTAGTGAGATAGAGCCTCTAGAGGCCCAGGCTCCAATGCAGAGCTTGGTGGGCCTTGGGTGCCATCTGCATGCCACGGGGAGTCAGGACAGATAGCATCATCTTCACTTAATTCCTGAGACCAAGTGACCTACCACCTTACTCCTCAGCCAGGCCTAGACCTCACTTCTGCTGGCCGGTCTCCTCTGCCACCATAGGATCACCTCTGGATAGTGGCTCCAGTAGTGCCCCTCTGCTTCCTCCACTGTAGCTTTATCCCTACCCTGCCGACAACCTCCCCTCTCTTCACAAGTTCTCAAGTCTCCACCAACCTTGTCTGCTCAGCCCTTCCCTCTCAAAAGCACCCTGCTGCCAGCCTCTTTCTGCTTGTCATCCAGAACAGGCCTTCATAAGGCCAGGGGCTCCTCCCTCAGTTTCAATGCCCGGTTAATCAGACACAGCAGAGCCTCAGTCTCAAGAGAATACCAAACTCCCATCACTTGCACCCAGTAGATGTGCTTTTAGCACCTGACATTCTCTTTACAACCTAATACTGGTTATGAAAGTTATCTGAAAACCTACCAGGAGCCCTGGGGACAAAGTGGCTAAGTGATAGGCTGCTAGCTAGAAGGTTGGTGGTTTGAATCCACTTTCAGTTCCACCAGATAAAGCAATCTGCGCCCCTGAAGATTTACAGCCTTGGAAACCCTACAGTGCAGGTACACTCTGTTCTACTGGGTGGCTCTGAATCGGAATTAACTCATTGTCAATGGCTCTGGGTTTTCCCCCATCGGACTGTTTCTTAAAATAGACACTGGGTCTGGCCCTCTAGCACTAAGCACTTTACAGGACCCTCGCCCACTTACCTCCCTTTTTCTACCCCCCCCCCCCCCGGAGAAGAGAGGTGGCTCGTGAAAGCTCCCTGGACTGCCTCAAGAACAGGATCAGCCCAGATCTGGGTCCTGGCGATCTCTTCCCCTCTTCTGTCATGCCTGTCCCACGCCCCCTAACAGGATCCTAACTTTGCCGGTGCCTGTTGCTCCGCCTTGACTTCAGTCTCCGTCCTTCCGGGGGTCAGTCGGAGACTCCTCCCGCGAATCCCCGGATGCAGGCGTACACAGCATCACCAGGTCCAGAACCGAGCTGGCGCCCAGCGTGCAGCGTGCAGCGTGCAGCGTGCAGCGTGCAGCGTGCAGCGTGCAGCGTGCAGCGCCGCTCCAGGTACCCGAGAGCCCGTCCCTGCTGGGAGCCCGCTCCCCCACATCCCGACTCCGGCGGCCCCGCAGCCCCAGGACCCTGACTCACTTGGCCTTGAAGCGGCTCACTGCAGCCACGGCTTCTACCATGCCGCCGCCCCGGTCCTACGGAGATCGTCTAGAGATGCCTGGCGCCCACGCCACGTGAAAACCAGGTTACTCCCTCCGCGCTCGCGGCGCGTTGAGATGGCGTCACAGTGCGTCATCACACCGCGCAGGCTCCGCGCCATTTTTAAGGCGGGCGGTAACGTCTACTTTGGGAGAGGAAGTTCCCGGAGGGCGTTCCTGGCTTGGAAGTTGGGTCTCGGGCAAAGAGCTCGGGAATAATACTCCAGCAGCTCTGCGGAGAAAGATGAGCACTTTCCTCCCTCCGATCTGGAACCTCTGAAAGCCCACTGGAGGGTCAACTTTCAGTTGGTTCCGAGATTTTTAAGAGGTTTATGGTCGTTAGAAATAGAAATTAAATCAGTGCATCTAAATTCCAAAATCAGTCTCCACAATAGTCTACGTGTTTCCTATCGCCAAATGGGCCCTTTAGAGTAGTGAGAGAAGATCTTCACCCTGAAACCTACAGCGTCCCTTATGAATCAGGGTGAAATCTCAGGGAGGAGTGATAGGGAATGGCAAAGGACACAATGACAAAGGAGATTATTCAGAACTGGTTTTGAGAAGCATTGTGACAATGTTGTTGTTATGTGCCGTCGAGTCGCTTGCGATTCATAGCGACCCTATGTACAACAGCCCTAAACTCTGTCCTGTGCCAATCGCACTGCCTCTGACACTCCCATCCCAATAATCCCAGTCACTGAATCAATCCACCTCATAGAGGGCCTTCCTCTCCTGCGCTGTCCCTCCACCCTCCCAAGCATGATGTCCCTCTCCAAGGACCGGTCTCTCTCGTCACAACAGGTCCAAAGTATGTTAGATGGAGCCTCAGAATCCTTGCCTCCAAGGAGCCACCCAGTTTAACCCTTTCCAGGACAAATCTGTTTGTTTTCCTAGCAGTCTATGGTATTCTCAATACTCTTCTCCAGCACCACAGCTCAAAGGCATCAATTCTCCTTCTATCCTCCTTGGTCATTGTCCAACTCTCTGATGCATAACAAGTGATTGCGAAGACCATGGCCTGTATCAGACGCACCTTAGTCTCCAGAGAGACACCATTGCTCTTCAGAGAGGTCCCTAACAGCAGACTTTCCCATGGCAATGCGACTTTTAATTTCCTGGCTGCTGGTGCCAAGACTGTTGACTGTGGAGCCAAGCAAACTAAAGCTGTGTACAATCTCAATCTCTTCACCATCCATCCTGATGCTGCCAATTGGTCCAGTGGTGAGAATCTTTGTCTTCTTGACATTGAGCCTCAATCCATATTGTAGGCTGCAGTCCTTGACACTCTGCAGCAGGCGCTTCAGGTCTTCTTCATTTTCAGCAAGCAGGGTTGTGACATCTGCATAACACAGATTGTTAATGAATGAATAGAAATCCAAAATCTCTGTAAAATGCTCACTAAAATGAAGAACATTTTTTTTAAAAGAAAAAGAAATGTCCTAAAATGAGAGTTCTTTTTCTTTTTTCACTACTCACTAATGTTTCCGGCAAGGGGTGATTTGAAGTGACTGTAAATAAGTGAACAGACACAGAAGTAATTTAGCAAAATAAATGAAAAAGTTTTATTAAGGTAATACAAAGGATGAGCATGATGGTGTGAGAAGAAGTTGAAAAGGGAAGAATGAAAACGAGATGGGGAAACACCCCTGGAAATTCAGGCTTGGACCCAAACCTTTTGGCAGACAATGAGCCTCAGGTGAGCACTGCCAGTCTCACCCCTGAGTCTGGTCATAGCCAGACCCGCCTAGAGACCTGAGGAATTGATTGGGTTTTGAAAGGAAAGGATCCCCTGCATTCCTAAACAGGAGGCTTCTTCACTGTTATGCTTCTGTCCTTGACTTCTGTTTCTTATGGGAAACCTTGATTTAGTCCTGTCCTATGGGAATGGGAGAGAGAGAAAGAGGGAGTGACCAGCTATCCATTCTCTCGCTTAACAATAAAAGCTACTGTAGTAATTCCAGCATTACTAAAATAACCCCAAAATTCCTGCTTTCCTTTGGAGTACCAGATTAGTATAACACACATAAATAAACTGGACAAATTCAGAGCCATTCTAATTAAGCACCATAAACTGCTCTAGAAACTTGGAAGACACAAAACTCTTGTTTGGAGTTATTCTGGCTGGTGGGGTGGTACATTCTGCACTCCGTTTCCTAAGGATCTGCTTTCCCAGTCCCAACCATCCGTGGATGGAAAATAGTACAGTGGGGATGGGTGGTGGGAGTGAGGTATGAGGATTAGGGGTGGGCATGGGTATTGGGATGATGGTGAAAGCAACTCCAAAGGTTAAGAGCAAATATATGCTATTCACATATATTATTTTGTTATGTACTGCAAGTAATCTAAGTTTAAAAGAAAAATTTTAATTGTTTACTTCTATATATTTTTAAATGTTTTGGAATGAGTTATTATTTTTATAATATGAATTCAAAAGAATAAAGAGGTTGTATATTATGGTTTGCACAGTCAATGCAACACAGCTAGACATTCCTCTGATACTCTTTGCTTTCAGCCAAGATCCATTTGACATTGGTGATAATGTCTCCAGTGCCACAGTCCCTTTTAAACCCAGCTTATATTCTCTGTTGATGCAGTGTTCTAGTCATTTTAAAAAAAATCTTTAGCAAGATTTTGCTTGTGTATGATAACAGAGATGTTGTTTGACCCACCCTCTGTTGGGTCAACCTTTTTTGGAATGGGAACAAATATGGATCTCTTCCAGTCAGTGGGCCTAGTAGTTGTCCTCCAGATTTCTTGGTCCACAGAACAGAGCAAGGAAACACTATATGGTTCAAAATCAAGAAAGGATTGAGTCAGAGATATATCCTGTCTCCCTATCTTTTCAATCTAGAAACTGGGAAGATTATTCAGGAGGCTGAACTTTATAAGAGAAATGTGGCACCAGGCTTGGAGGAAGACTACGTTATGCAGATAACACAACCTTGTTTGCTGAAACTGAGGCAGACTTGAAGTTCAGAAGACAAAGATTTTTAGCACTGGGCCAATTGGCAGCACGGTGATAGACGGAGAAGAGATTGAGGTTGTTAACAATTCTAATTTACTCAAGTCCACAATCAATACCCTTGCCATCAGCAGTCAAGAAATCAAAAGACCAATTGCACTGGGGAAATCTAATATCAGAGACCACTCCAAAGTGCTGAAGAACAACGATATCAGTCTTGAGATTAAGGTATGTCTGACTCAGGCCATGGTCTTCAGTTACTTGCTATACATCAGAGAACTGGACAATGACTAGAGATAACAGAAGAATTGATGGCCTTGAATTGTGATTCTGGAGAAGAGTATTGAATGGACAGCCAAGAAAACAAACAGGTTTATCCAGGATAAAGTGAAACCAGGTTGCTCCTTGGAGACAAGGATTTTGAAACTCTGTCTCACATACTTTAGGCATGTGGCCAGGAGAGATTAGACACCATTCTTGGAAGGGTGGAGTGACAGGAGAGGAATATCCCAGATAAGATGGATTAACACACTAACTGGAGTAATATGGGTAGATGTGTTGGAGACAGAGAGAATGGCTCAGGATATGTGAGAGTTCAGAACTATTGTGCATAAGGTCACTATGAATCACAGGCAATTTGATAGCACAACATTAACATTTTGTTGAGGGGTTTTTTTACAAAATGTAGACGACCCATAACAACAACAACAACAACTTCTGAATATTGTTGTTATTAAGTACCACTGAGTATGATCTAATCCATATATGACCCTCTAGGCAAGGATTCTGAGGCTTCATCTGACGTACTTTGGACATGTTGCATGGAGGGACCAGTCCTTGGAGAAGGACATCATGCTTGGGAGGGTGGAGGGACAGCGCAGGAGGGGAAGACCCTCTATGAGGTGGATTGATTCAGTGACTAGGGTAATGGGGGTAGGCAGGTGTTTTGGAGACAGTGAGATTGGCACAGGACAGAGCAGGGTTTAGGGCTGTTGTACATAGGGTCACTATGAGTCACAAGTGACTTAACGGCACATAACAACAACGGCAGGTTTACAGAGACAAGAAATAGCATAGTAGGAGATTGATTATCCATCTTTCTCCTAGGAAGCAACTGCTGGATTTGAACTGCAAGCCTTTGGATTAGCAGTGCAACTCGTCACGACTAAGACACCAGTACTCCTTTCTGAAGATTGTAGTTTCCAAAGACAAATATATGGCTTTAAAAGTTCTTTCTGAGAAAAGAGACATTAGTTCAGATATTTCCAGCATGCAGAGTTTTTCAGGTGTCTGTGGTAAATTTTTTTGTAAATGAATTCTGTGGAGCAATGAAATCTTATAATGTGAATTTCCTTCTAATTTAGAAGGGATTATTTAAATGTATCTAAAACTCCCAAGCTGTTACTTGATATATTTGCTTCAAAGAAAAGGAAACCAAGAATAAATGTAGTAAAGATAAATAGGCAAAGATACCTATTTAAAAAAATAAGGAGGCATTTGAATATAAAATGTTATAAAAAACACATTTGCACTTCATCAAAGAAGATATTCAGATGACAAACAAACAGATGGAAAAGTGTTCAAAATACCTAGCTATCAGAGCGATGTAAACCAAAACAATGATAAGAGATCATCTCACCCTAGCAATGTTAGTAAGGTTTAGTAGGGCAGCAAACAACTAATGTTGGCAAGGTTGTGGAGAGACTGGAACTCTTATTCACTGTTGGTGGGAATGTAAACTGGTACAACCACTATGTGTTCTGGTGCTTTCTCAAAAAGGTGGAAATAGAAATACCATTTTACCAGCAATTCCACTACTGGGAATATACCCTAAAGAAACTATAGCAAAAATCTCCCAAAAAATCCAGAGCCACAGTTCAAACAGATGTTACTTTACACATGTTATGCCCAATGGATAAGTGAGGCTTTTATTCGCTGCACAGCAGGGGGTCCTAGAAACACAGTAGGATTCCCCAATCTCCTAACTTCAGCTAGGTGCTTTTATATCTTTATTATCCTGTAGATTTTGGGCTACATGGGCCCAGGCTACAATATCCTGCTGTTGATATATTTCTAAGGGTACAGTGATGTAGTCATGGGTACAGTACAAAACACCTACATCTTAGGTTTATCAAGGGTACAGTGAAAAACGTTTACATCTTGGGTTTATCAAGGGTACAGTGGAAAATGTTTTCATAAACAATAGCAACTACTATTTACAAGACAAAACTTTAGGGCTAGGGCAGAAATTTTCCACACACGGGGTCTGGTTATTCAAATAGAATGAGTGCTACATAAGATGGAGTATATTTGACTTTTCACATCTCCATGTTTGTTTCTGTGTTATTCACAATTGCAAAGAGATGGAAGCAAGCCAAGTGTCCATCAACAAATAGATTAAAAACTATGGGATGGTTACACAACAGAATATCACACAGCACTGGAAAAACAATGACCTTGTAAAACATTACCCAAAATGAGGGAGCCTGGAGCACATTATGCTGAATGAAATATTTCAGTCGCAAAAAGACAAATACTGCATAAACTACTGTTATAAAATACGACAGACATGGGGAAATTGAGGAGAGAATGGGGGAAAAATGTAAAGATAATGAACATTGCATTCGAACAGATGAGGGGAAGAACTGTCTGAAAGAAATATGTGAGTATACATTATATGGATGCAATAATCTGGGAGAAGCTGTGCATAGTTGTAACATAGAGGTTTTCATTTTCCCCTAGAAAATAATTTTAAAACTTTAATTAGAGTAGCATTTACCAAACATTGGTCCACTCTCCTGGAACAAGGGATACCTTCCCCAGTACCCGATTGAGTTGTTATTAGTATCATCAAATTACTGCTAACTCACGCTTATATTGTTGTTAGGTGCTGCCACATTGACTGACTCATAGTGACCCTATGAACATGTACCTGAGCCTTGTCCTATCCTGTACCATCCTCACAATCTACAGTCACTGTGTCAGCCAGTTCATCTTACTGAGGGCCTTCCTCTTTCTCTGACCCTCTCCTTGCTCAACCCTGAACTATTCTTACACTCTGTGCTGTGCTTAAGTCTAATGATTCAGTACCTGTGTCAATTTCCCTCACTGAGAGGCTTCTCTTTTGCTGACCATCTACTTTTACAAGCATAAGGTCCTTCTCCAGAAAGATGGGCCCCGTCTGATAACATGCCCACATTATGCGAGATGAAATTTCCAATTAGCTAAGATAACTAAGTGCTGGAGTTATGGGGAGTCTGTGATAATGTCAAATTACAAATATGGGTGTGATGTGACAAAGCTTCATATCCAGGGTTAGAAAGCAGGAAACTCTGTAAGGAGAACTTCCTCTTTCCATTCCTTCCTTGTTCCTTCCTAACTGAAGCATGTTTTTTCTATGTCAGCCTCTCTAACATGTTCTCACCAGCTCTTCTCTGCTGTCACTCACTATCTCAGGGAACTGCACTTCTTAGGCACCCTTGCCTCTGGCCAATAAAAGTTACTAGAAGATTGGTTAGGGCAGAGGTAGGAAACCATGGTATTTCCATCCTTCCACTCCTGGTAGTGGGCTGCCAACACAAAGATTACTAGTTCGAATCCACCTGTTGCTGTGCAGGAGAAAGATAAGGCAGTCTTCTCCCGCAAAGATTGCTCTTGTCTGCTGTTGAGTTGGAGCCAACTCAGGGTTGACCCTTCAGTGCGTTTTCAGAGGCTTTATATTGCATGGAAGGATATTATTGCCATCTTTCCCCTGTGGAACAACTGGTGGATTTGAACTCCTCCTGCAGAGCAGCTGGTGGATTTGAACAGTGTGCTTAAGAGTTGGCATCACAACTTCTTACCAGTGAGCTACCAGAGTTTCTCAGGAAAAGATGGACAATCTCCTCTTGGGTGGTTAATTGCCTCTGAAAACTCCCTTGAAAGGTCAGTTATGAATCCGTTCCAGGGGGGCTCTGGTGGCCTAGTGGCAAGGAGCGGCAACTACAATCCCAGAGGCGCACGGTTCGAATCCACCAGATGCTCTGCCGGGGAAGGAGGGGCAATCTCCTCCTGTACCAGTCAGATCTGATTTGACGGTACACTCACACAAAAATAATAAAATAAAATAAAAAAAGAGTCCATTCCGACTGGATGGTAAATAACAGCATAAAGATTTACAGCCTCAGAAACCCAGTGGGAGCCTGTCATGGATCAGGATCAATGTGAAAGCAGTGGATTTGATGGTGGGGTGTTCTCTTCGAAGGGTCATATCTCTGGTAACATCTTCTATCCACTCCTTTGGCTCCAGCTTCTGTAAGGCAATTTCGAAGCCACACTAACGTCCTGTCTTGCCCTGGTCCTTCTGGCCTCACTAGCTTCCTGATGATGCTCATTGTTGCTGTAAGGTGCCACTGAGTTGATTCCAATTCTCAGCAACAACAGAACATTCCTGCAAGACCCAGCTCACAGTGCCAGGGTACCTTGAAAAGGGGAGCAAAACCGCTACTGAAAGAAAATACACACACAATTTGATCTCTAAGAAGGGGGTCAGGGTGGTCACTTCGGCAGCTCATATACTAAAATTGGAACGATACAGAGAAGATTAACATGGTCCCTGCACAAGGATGACACGCAAATTCGTGAAGCGTTTCGTTGTTGTTGTTGTTGTTGTTGTTGTTATGTGCCATTGAGTTGCTTGCAACTCATAGCGTCCCTATGTACAAGATCCCTAAATGCCGTTTTATCCTGTGCAAACCTCGCCATCTCAAACACACTCATTCCCACCACTCCACTCACAGAATTGATCCATCTCATCGATGGTCTTCCTCTCCTGTGCTGTCCCTCTACCCTCCCAAACATGATGTCCCTCTCCAAGGATCAGTCCCTCCTTGCAACATGCTCAAGGTATGTCAGACGAAGCTTCAGAATCCTTGACTCCAAGGAGCATTCTGGCTTCACATTCTCCAGGATAAACCTGTTTGTTCTCCTAGCAGTCCATGGTATGTATATTCAACACTCTTTTCCAGCACCACAGCTCAAAGGCATCAATTATCTTTCTATCATCCCTATTCACTGTCCAACTCTCTGATGCACAGAACGTAATTGTGGAGACTATAGCCTGGATTGGGCGCACCTTAGTCTCCAGCCTGAGTCATTGCTCTTCAGTACTCTGGAGAGATCCCTCACAGCTGACTTTCCCAATGCAATTCATCTCCTGATTTCCGGCTGCTGTTACCAAGAGTGTTGACTGGAAATAAAACTGAGTTATGTTTAAAAAAAAAAAGTGTTGACTGTGGATCCAAGTAACCTAAAACTGTTAACTATCTCAATCTCTTCACCATCCATACTGATGCTGACAATTGGCCCAGTGGTGAGAATCTTTGTTTTCTTGATGTTGAGCTTCAATCCATATTGGAGGCTGCAGTCCTTGACCTTCTGCAGCAAGTGCTTCAGGTCCTCCTTAGTTTCAGCAAGCAGGGTTGTGTCATCCGCATAATGCAGGTTATTGATGACTCTTCCACCAATCCTGATGCCACATTCCTCCTCATACAGCCCAGCGCCTTGGATGATCTGTTCTGCATACAGATTGAAAAGGTATGGAGACAAAATACATCCCTGACAGACACCCTTCTTGATTTTGAACCATGTAGTATCTCCTTGCTCTGTTTTGACGACTGCCTCTTGGTCCAAGTATAGGTTTCACATTAGCACAATCAAATGTTCTGGGATTCCCATTCTTCTCAGAGTCAGTCATAGCTTGTTGTGATCCACACAGTCAAAAGCTTTTGCAGAGTCAATGAAACACAGATAGACACTCTTCTGGTATTCTCTGTTTTCTGCCAAGATCCATCTAACATTAGCTATAATATCTCTAGTACCACAACCTCTTCTAAATCCAGCCTAAATCTGGCAGTTCTCTGTTGACATATTGTCCCAAAAGTTTTTGGATAATTTTCAGCAGAATCTTGCTTGCATGTGATATTACTGATATTGTTCGATAATTTCCACACTCTGTTGGGTCACCTTTCTTTGGAATGGGAACAAATATCGAGCTCTTCCAGTCAGTTGGCCAGCTGGCTCTCCTCCAGATTTCCTGGCACAACTTAGTGAGCACATCCAGGGCAGCGTCTGTTTGTTGAAACAAATCAATTGTTATGCTGCCAATTCCTGGAGCCTTGTTTTTTTGCCAATTCCTTCATAGCAACTTGAACCTTCTCCTTCATCACCATAGACTCTTGCTCATATGTTATTTCACGAAATTCCTCTGTGTCAGCCAATTCCTTCTGATACAGTGATTCTGTGTACTCCTTTCATCTTCTTTTTATAGTTCCTGGATCATTTAACATTCTACCCAAAGTATCCTTAAGTATGGCCACCCGCGACTTGAATTTGTTTTTCAACTCCTTCAGCTTAAGAAACGCTGAGCGAGTTCAGCCCTTTTGATTTTCTGACTCCAGCTCTCTGCACATTTCATTATAGTATCTTGCTTTGT
>NW_006399882.1:8391009-8393593 GCF_000299155.1 Elephantulus edwardii | reverse complement strand
GTGGATTCGAACCGTGCACCTCTGGGATTGTAGTTGCAGCTTCTTGCCACTAGGCCACCAGAGCTCCCCAAGATTAATGTCATTTTTTTTTAATGTGTGTACTGTCAAATTGGATCTGACTGGTACAGGAGGCGATTGTTCCTCCTTCTTCAGCACAGCATCTGGTGGATTTGAACCACGCACCTCTGGGATTGCAGTGCATCCCTTCCTACTTTTGGCTACACCATTCTCCCAGCCCCTGATGTGATGGCCTAAGTCTCAAGACATCAGGATTTCTTTGATCAAAGAAGCATTCTATATTTTAAAAAAAAAGGAGTCAGGAGACTCAACTCCTCAAGTCCTCAAGAAGGAGGAGAGCCCAGATTGCCTTAAGCCCTTCATAGTTATCAGCCTTCTTATGTGAAACCTTTGACATGGACCAGGAAGCAGTCCTCAGAACAGAGCAGGGAAACACTGCATCGTTCAAAATCAGGAAAGGAATGTGTCAGAGATGCATCCTGTCTCCAAACCTTTTCAATCTGTATGTAGAACAGATCACTAGGGAGGCTGGACTTTAGGAGGAGGAATGTGTGGCATCACGATTGGAGGAAGACTCATCAGCAACCTATGTTATGCAGATGACACAACCTTGCTTGCTGAAACTGAGGTGAACCTGAAGTGCTTGCTGCAGAAGGTCAAGGACAGTAGTTTTCAGTATGGATTGAAGTTCAATATCAAGTAGAAAAAGATTCTCACCACTGGGCCAATTTGCAATGGATGGAGAGAAGATTGAGGTTTTTAACAGTCACAGCTTGCTCGACTCCACAATCAATGCTCTTGGCACCCATAGTCAGGAAATAAAAAGACAAATTGCATTAGGTAAATCTGCTCTCAGGGACCTCTCCAGAGTACTGAGAAGCAACGATGTCAGCCTAGAGACTAAGGTGTGCCTGATCCAGGCCATGATCTTAATAATTATTTGTTATGCATCAGAGAGTTGGATAATGACTAAGGATGATAGAAGAATTATTCACGCCTTTGATTTGTGGTGCTGGAGAAGAGTCTTGAACACACCCTAGACTGCCACAAAAACAAATAGGTCTGGCTTGAAGAAAGTGAAACCAAGTTTCTCTTTGGAGGTTAGGATTTTGAAGCTCCATCTTTCGTACCTTGAGCATATGTCCATGAGGGACTGATACTTGGAGAAAGACATCATGCTCAGAAGGGTTGGGGGACAGAGCAGGAGAGAAAGACCCCGAGATGCTTTGATACAGTGACTAGGGAAATGGAGTAGGTGTGTAAGTCACTATGAGACTCAAGTGACTCAATGGCACATAACAACAACAAGAAGAGCAAGGTAAGACAAACAAATTTATTTTTCAGTTCCTTGGAGAGAAATTTGTTTTTCAGTTCCTTGGAGAGGGACATCATGCTTGGGAGGGTGGAGGGACGGTGCAAGAGGGGAAGACCCTCTATGAGATGGATTGATTCAGTGACTGGGGTAATTGGGATGGGTATGTCAGAGGCAGTGTGATTGGTACAGGATACAGCAGGGTTTAGGGCTGTTGTACATAGGGTTGCTATGAATTGCAAGTGACTCAATGGCACATAACAACAACAACAGCAACAAGAAGCAAGCAAGCAAGCACTGTAGTTGTACGGATTTGTTTACCACTTCCATATTCAAGAACATCGTGTGTAGAAAGAATTACTCAATCACTTTAGCAGTAACTCAGGTTGCTGAGTTTCTGCTTATCATATGTAAGTTGTTTTCCATCTTCACTTGATTGTGGCATAAGTAAAAATCTCAGCACTCAAGTCCTCGGTGGTGGTTCCCAACACATTCCCAGTCATGTTCTAGCCTCATAACCACTTCTTTGTTAGAGTCCACTGTTGCAGTCACTGTGCCACCCAATTTATAGAGGGTCTTCCTGATTACCACTGACTTTTAAATTAATTTTAATGAAAATTGACAGAGCCTTTGGATTTCCATTCGTTTGTTGTTGCACTTTTTTCCCTGACCACCCCTACCCACCACCAGTACACTCTTCTCTTTGAAAAGTAAAGGAAAAGTTCCCCCATTGTTTTATAATACCTCCCCCCAGGTCCACTCCACTATGCAGCCTTTGTTCTGGACTCCTGTCATGATAATAATACCTAATCACATATCCCTTTTAAACAGTTCTCTCCCTCATCTGTTTCAATGCAGTATACATTATTTATCCCATCTTTCTCAGTCTCCCCTCCAGCCCTGATGTCAGTCCCATTTTACAACAGTGGCACTCTGCAGTATTTGTCCTTTTGTGACTGAGATATTTCACTCAGCATAATGTCCTCCAGGGTCACCCATTTTTAATAATATTGCTTGAGTTCTTTGTTTTTCAATGCAGCATGGTATTCCAATGTGTGAATATACCACAGCTTCTCCATCCGTTCATTTGTTGATGGGTGACTTTTTTTTTAACCAAGTATGATGACCCCTCCTGATGTTGTTGTTGTTGTTGTTATGTGCCGTCGAGTCACTTGCGACTCATAGTGACCCTATGTACAACAGCCCTATATTCTGCTCTGTCCTGTGCCAATCACACTGTCTCTGACACTCCCA
>NW_006399882.1:8387610-8389879 GCF_000299155.1 Elephantulus edwardii | reverse complement strand
ACAATGTTGGTTTTTATTGTTATTAATTTTAATGAATGTTTACAGAGACTTTGGATTTCCATTCATTCATTGTTGCACTTTTCTCCCTGCCCACCCCTATCGGCCCCCAGATCGCTCTTCTCTCTGAAAAGTAAAAGAATAATGCTTTCATTGGTATATACAATCCCTTCCCAGAGACCACTCCACTATGCAGCCTTTATCCTGGACTCTTGTCATGACCATAATACCCAAGCATATATCACTTTTTTTAAAAAAAATAATAATTTTATTGAACATATACAGAGACCTTGAATTTCCATTCATTCTTTGCTGCACTTCTCTCCCCGCCCAGCCCCCTCGCCCCCAGTTTGCTCTTCTCTTTGAAAAGTAAAAGAAAAACTCCCTCCATGGTACACAATCCCCCCGCACCCCTCCCACCACCCAAAATACATTTCACTATGCAACCTTAATTGTGGACCTTAATTGTAATAACCATAATACCCTATCATACATTGCTTTTAAATTATTCTCGCCCTCATCTGTTTCAGTGCAGTATACTCAATTTATCCAGTTTTTCTCAGTCTCACCCCAACCCTGATATCAGTCCCATTTTACAGTAGTGGCACAACACAGCATCTGTCCTTTTGTGACTGAGATCTTTCACTCAGCATAATGTCTTCCAGGCTCACCCATTCTGAATAATATTGCATGAGTTCCTTATTTCTCAATGCAGTGTAGTATTCCATTGTGTGAATAAAACACAGCTTCTCCATCCATTCGTTTGTTGATGGGCACCTGGGTTGTTTCCAACTCCCTGCTATTGTGAACAAAGCTGCGATAAACATGGGTGTGCATATATCTGCCTGGATGTCAGCGCATATATCACTTTTAAACAATTCTCTCATCTGTTTCAATGCAGTGTACATAATTTATCCCATCATTCTCAGTCTCACCCTAACCCTAATGTCAGTCCCACTCTACAGCAGTGGCACTATGCCGTATTTGTCTTTTTGTGACTGAGATATTTCACTCAGCATAATGTCCTCCAGAGTCACCCATTTTGAATAATATTTCATGAGTTTCTTGTTTTTCAATGCTGCATAGTATTACATTGTATGAATATACCACAGCTTCTCTATCCATTTGTTTGTTGATGGGCACTTAGGTTGTTTCTAACTCTTTGCTATTGTGAACAAAGCCACGATAAACATGGGTGCGCATATATCTGCTTGGGTGGCAGTTATGATTTCTTTAGGGTATATTCCCAGTTGTGGAATTGCTGGATTAAATGGTACCTCTATTTGCAACTTTTTGAGAGCGCGCCATACTGCCTTCCATAGTGGTTACACCATTTTACACTCCCACCAACAGTGAATAAGGGTTCCAATTTCTCCACAACCTCGCCAGCATTTGATGTTTACTGTTCTGTTAAATTTTGCTATTCTTACTGGGGTGAGACAATATCTCATAGTTGTTTTGATTTGCATTTCTCTTAGAGCTAGAGATTGTAAACATTTCTTCATGTATTTGTTTGCCTTCTGAATGTCTTCTTTGGTGAAGTGTCTGTTCATATCCTGTGCCCATTTTTCAATTGGGTTATTTACCTTTATCTTGTTGTGGTGCTTGAGTATTTGATAAATTCTAGATATAAGTCCCTTATCTGACAAGTTTGTACTCTTCCTGGATGATACCCTTGATATCCTCCCACAGATGAAATGGATCTGATTCCTATGCATACCATCAGGTGAAATCCATGTGTATAATCTCTGTTTATGTCTCTTTAAAAAAAGTATTTGCAATGAATAAGTCATTGATTGTGCAAAAAAATTTCAATCATTCTCTCTCCAGCTTCATACCTTTTCAACCTGTATGCAGAACAGATTATCCGGGAGGCTGGGCTCTATGAGGAGAAATGTGGGGTCAAGATTGGTGGAAGGTCTATCAACAAGCTGAATTATGCAGATGACACAACTCTGCTGAAACTGAGGAGGACCTGAAGCACTTGCTGCAGAGAGTCAAGGACTGTAGCATTCAATATAGATTGAGGCTCAATGTCAAGAAGACAAAGATTCTCACCACTGGGCCAATTGGCAGCATCAAGACGGATGGTGAAGAGATTGAGATTGTTGACAGCTTTAGTTTGCTTGGCTCCACAGTCAACAGTCTTGGCACCAGTAGCCAGGAAATTAAAAGACGTATTGCCATGGGAAAGTCTGCTGTTAGGGACCTCTCCAAGTACTGAAGAGCAATGGTATCCCTCTGGAGACTAAGGTGCATCTGATACAGGCCA
>NW_006399882.1:8385578-8386750 GCF_000299155.1 Elephantulus edwardii | reverse complement strand
GCGGTTGGCGCAGGATAGAGCAGGGTTTAGAGCTGTTGTGCATAGGGTCGCTATGAGTCGGAAACGACTCGATGGCACATAACAACAACAACAACAGTGAGTTTTTCAATATGCACACAAAATATGTATGATGAGTTGTTATTTCATGCCAACAAGTTCACCCCAACTCATAGTGACCTGTGTTTTATGTACAACAGATAAAAACTTTACCCCGTTCTGTGCCATCTGCACAATCTTTGCTGTGTGTTACAGCCACTGTGTTTGTTTATCCACTCACATTGAGGGTCTTCCTCTCCTTTTTATTATTAGCATTATTTTGATCATCTACTTTTCCAAGCATGATATAATTTTTCCAAGGACCAATCCCTCCTGATAAGGGAGGTGGCCTAGTGGATAGGGGGTTGTGCTGCCAACTCAAAGATAATGCCTCTCTGGCTGTCTGGCTCCAACAGCAGCTCCAAGGGAGACAGATGGGAAATCTGCTTTCATAGCATTTACAGCCTCTGATAATCTACCTGGAGGGTCAATTAGGAGTCATTTCTGATTTGATGACAATGAGTGAGAGAATGAGGTCTCTCCTGATAACATGTCCCAAGTAGGTAAGACCAAGGCCTCCTCAACGCCAAGGAGCACCATGCACTTCTCCCTAGAAGATCTGTCTGTTATTTGGTATTCCATGTTATAGCCAATACTTTTCATCAACAATGAATAAGATAAAGAAGAAGCGATGCATGTGATGGGTTGCCTTGTTCCTTACAATGTTGTTGTTAGGTGCCATTGAGTTGACTATGACTTACAGTGACCCTTCCTTGGATAACAGATCTAAATCCTGCTCTATCATTGGATCTCTTATGTTACATTCCCTCAAAAACACTCAAGTTGCTTTCAGTTTTTATTGTTGTTATTATGTGCCATCGAGTCATTTGCGACTCATAGCGACCCTATGTACAACAGCCCTAAATCCTGATCTATCCTGTGCCAATTGCCCTGCCTCTGACACACCCATTCCGATTACCCCAGTCACTGAATCAATCCACCTCATAGAGGGTCTTCCCCTCTTGTGCTGTCCTTCCACCCTCCCAAGCATGATGTCCCTCTCCAAGGACCTGCCCCTCCTTGCAACCTGCCCAAAGTATGTCAGATGAAGCCCCAGAATCCTTGCCTCCAAGGAG
>NW_006399882.1:8369963-8384453 GCF_000299155.1 Elephantulus edwardii | reverse complement strand
TGGGGCCTTATTTTTTACTATTTCCTTCAAAGCAGCTTCAACTTCTTCCTTCATCACCATAGGCTTTTGCTCATATGTTATTTCATTAAATTCTTCTGTATCTGCCAATTCCTTTTGATACAATGACTCAGTATATTTCTTCCATCTTCTTTTAATACTTCCTGGATCATTTAATATTCTGCCTAGAGTGGACTCTAATTATTTAACAAGTTATAACTTAGAGTCATGCTGGTCTATATACCCAAACTCAAGAAACATATGAAGGAGGCAAATGAAGGAAGATGTTTCAAAGGTCCACAGAAACACTATCAGAAACATTAGCTGTGATAGTGATAATAAAATTCAGTGACTGTGTGACCTGGGGCTTCTTAAAAACACAAAGAAGAGAGAATGTTAAACATGTGTCAGAAGAAGTTGCTTTATTAAACCACTGTCTGAAGACAGATAGCTGGTGGGCTGTTTAGTGATGTATAGAAAACTACCGATTTCCTTTGTAACAATCTGTTAGATATAATGGAAGTTCATGGAATTCTAATTATCTTGATTTGAAATCTTGTGGAAATATTCACAATTAATAAAATTTAAAGCCTGGATAGAGGAGGAAGTATATCTTGTGGTAGGTATGATGAGGTAACAGCATATATGATTTCTTTTAAAATGGGTCTTGAAAGCTAACTCCTTTTTAAATTTTGAAATTATAATTTCTATATTTATGAAGTCAGGCTCACAAATTTGCAAAAGAAAAAGAATTACCAGATACTACAGTTTTGTCATCCACAGGAAGGAAAGGCATATTACAGAGGCGAGCACAGAGTAACTGTGTCCTTTAAAGAAAGACACAGATTCACACCCTGCTTTTGCTGTGTTATTCACAATAACACAGCTATGGAATCAACCTAAATGCCCATCAACAAACAATGAATACAAAAACTATGGTACACAGTGGAATACTGCATAGCATTGAAAAACAATAAACTCGTATAACATTACACAACACGAGGGAGTCTTGCGGACATTATGCTAAATGAAATATCTCAGTCACAAAAGGACAAATGCTGCACAACACTGCTGTTACAAAACAGGACAGACATGGGAAGATTGGGGGGGGAATGGGGAAAGAGTGGATAGATAATAAATACTGCGTTAGAGCAGATGAAGGGAAGAATGGCTTGAAAGGAATACATGATTATACATTGTATGTATGAGAACAATCTGGAACAAGGGTTGCTTTGTGGAGTGGGCTGGAAGAAATTGTGAACAATGAATAAAAAATGACAGAAATAAGAGATGTACTCAGGATGGAGTGGACATGAAGTCTCTGTGGGGTGAATGCATCAATGAGCAAGGATGAGGGATTCATTCTACCTGGATCTAATGACATCTTTTAAGCTGAAGCATCATCCAAGCAGGAAAGTGTGAAGTAGGGATAGTGAGTGTCAGGTAAGGCTGGAGTTCAGGGCCTTACATCATGAGGCTAACTCTGGGACAGGCCATCATCCCAGGGTGCAAACTGTTAAGCTAACTGTGAGTTTTGAGTCCGTGCAGAGATTCCATGCAGAAAAAATTCTGGAGATATCCTTCTCAACACCAGCCTGCAAACCCCAGTGCACACTTATTTTGACATGCATGGGTCATTACAGGAGAAATGGATTTACACAGCTGGTGACTTTGTATGTCAGATTAAGAAGGTTTGACTTCATTTTGTGGGATGTTGAAGAGGGAATACTTAGAATTCTTTTAAACTGAGAAAAGACAGGATTGAATCTGTGTTTTGCAATATCTTTGTACATGCATGTTCAAGAAATATTTTTTGAACTGAATTTTTGAAAGAGACAATTGAACAATATTCCAAAATTTTTCTGAATACAATCATGGTGTTTTTGATTGGGAGAATTTTCCTGCTGTTGTTATGTGCCGACAAGTTGCCTGTGACTCATAGCGACCCTATGTACAATAGCTCTGAACCCTGTTCTATCCTGAGCTAACCTTATTGTCTCTGACACACTTACCCCCATTTCCCCAGTCACTGAGTCCATCTCATCCAGAGTCTTCCTCTCTTGCACTGTCCCTCCACCCTCTCAAGCATAATGTCCCTCTCCAAGGACTGGTGTCACCTTTGCAACATCCCCAAATAATCCTTCAGAATCCTTGCCTCCAAAGATCCTGTTTTCACCCTCTCCAGGACTAACCTGTTTGTTCTCTTAGCAGTTCATGATAAATTCAGTACTCTTCTCCAGAACTATAGCTCAAAGGCACCAATTCTCCTATCATCCCTAGTCATTGTCCAGCTTTCTGATGCATACCAAGTAATTGCAAAGACTATGGCCTGGATCAGGTGCACCTTAATCTCCAGACTTATGTCCTTGCTCTGGAGATGTCCCTGACAGCAGACTTTTCAGTGCAATTTGTCTTTTGATTTACTGGCTGCTGGTATCAAGAGTGTTGTTTGTGGAGCCAAGCAAACTAAAGTTGTTAATCTCAATCTCTTCACTAGCTATCATGATGCTGCCAATCGGCCCAGTGTTGAGAATCTTTGTTTTCTTGATGCTGAGCTCCAATCCAGATTGAAGGCTGCAGTTTTAGACCTTCTGCAGCAAGTGCTTCAGGTCCTCCTCAGTTTCAGCAAGCAAGGTTGTACCATCTGCATAACACAGGTTGGTTGGTTTTATTTGGTGGGTGTGTGTATGCATGGTTCAAAATTGGGAAGGGCGTATGCCAGGGATGCATCCTATCTCCATACCTTTTTAACCTATATGCAGAACAGATTATCCAGGAGGATGGGCTCTATGAGGAGAAATGTAGGGTCAAGATTGGTGGACGATTTATCAACAATCTGCATTACGTGGATGACACAACCCTGCTTGCTGAAACTGAAGAGGACCTGAAGCGCCTGCTGCAGAGTGTCAAGGACTGCAGCCTACAATATGGATTGAGGCTCAATGTCAAGAAGACAAAGATTCTCACCACTGGACCAATTGGCAGCATCAGGATGGATGGTGAAGAGATTGAGATTGTACACAGCTTTAGTTTGCTTGGCTCCACAGTCAACAGTCTTGGCACCAGCAGCCAGGAAATTAAAAGGTGCATTGCCATGGGAAAGTCTGCTGTTAGGGACCTCTCCAAAGTACTGAAGAGCAATGGTGTCTCTCTGGAGACTAAGGTGCGTCTGATACAGGCCATGGTCTTCGCAATCACTTGCTATGCATCAGAGAGTTGGACAATGACCAAGGAGGATAGAAGGAGAATTGATGCCTTTGAGCTGTGGTGCTGGAGAAGAGTATTGAGAATACCATAGACTGCTAGGAAAACAAACAGATTTGTCCTGGAAAGGGTTAAACCGGGTGGCTCCTTGGAGGCAAGGATTCTGAGGCTCCATCTAACATACTTTGGACCTGTTGTGACGAGAGAGACCGGTCCTTGGAGAGGGACATCATGCTTGGGAGGGTGGAGGGACAGCGCAGGAGAGGAAGGCCCTCTATGAGGTGGATTGATTCAGTTACTGGGATAATTGGGATGGGAGTGTCAGAGACAGTGCGATTGGCACAGGACAGAGCAGAGTTTAGGGCTGTTGTACATAGGGTCGCTATGAGTTGCAAGTGACTCGACGGCACATAACAACAACAACATGTACCATCAAATTGGATCTGAGTGCTACGGGAGGAGATTGTCCCTCCTTCTCCAGCAGAGCATCAGGTGGATTCGAACTGTTCACCTCTGGGATTGCAGTGCAGCTTCTTGCCACTAGGCCATCAGAGCTTGCCAACGCAGGTTGTTTTTGAGTCTTCCTTCAATCCTGATGCCATATTCCTCTTCATAGAGCCCAGACTCCCAGATGATCTAGTCCATATTTGGATTGAAAAGATAAGGAGATAGGACACATTCCTGGCGTATACTCTTCCTGATTTTAAACCATGCAGTGTTTCCTTGCACTGTTCTGTTGACTGCCTTCTGTGGTCCAAGTCTAAGTTTCCCATAAGCACCATTAAATGTTTTGGGATTCCCATTCTTCTCAGAGTCAGCCACAGTCAAATGCCTTTGCATAGTCAATGAAGCACAGACATTCCTCTTGTACTCTCTGCTTTCAGCCAAGATCCATCTAACATTAGCTATAATATGCCTAGTGCCACAACCTCTTCTAAAGTCAGCCTGCACATCTAGCAGTTCTCTGCTGATGTGTTATTCCTGCTAGGTATTTTGTTGTTGTTGTTGTTGGAATCGACTCAGAGGTGACCCTTTGGCAAGATTTTGGAGTCAGTACATCATATGGGAGTTGATTGACCACATTTCTGCCATGGATCAGCTGGTGGATTCAAACTGTTTCCCTTTACTACTAGGTATATTTAACATTTTCTTAGCAACCACGCATCGTCTCTGAGGAGAGACATGTGAACATCTCCAGAATTTCTCAACAGCAGGAACGATTTATCACTTTTGTTCCCTCAACTTTCAGAGACTATAAATCACATCCCAAGGGATTGCTGAGGTCTGGGATGTGGTGAATTGTGTTCTGCAGAGTGGTCTGGGGATGGTAGGATGGGATGGAAGACACAATCTGATCCTCTCCTCATGTGTTTTGTATTAGAATAAGGTCTTTGCAGAAAACTTCCAAAATAATTTACAGAGAGAGGCTGAGATTACATGTGTGGAGGTGGGAGACAGAGATGAGTTTCCAGGGTGGGGGAGGGAGGACACAGAAGGTAAAAACTAAGGGGCAGAAACATCCAAGGTCAAATGGAACCAGATCCACTGCCACTGAGTCAACTCTGACTCAAGGTGACTCCAAGTGACACAGATTGGAACTGCTCCAGAGGGTTTTCTTTGGCTATAATTGTTAACAACAATAACAATCATTAAGAAAGCAAATCACTGGACTTCTCTTCTGCAGCACCACTGTGCAACCTGAGCCACCAACCTTTAGACTTAACAGCAAAGTTCAAACTGCTTGTGCCAACTGCTGAGCATCTTCTTAGGAATCTGCAGAACAGCCTTTAAAACTTGCTGTTATCAACCCAAACCCTTCTATAGAAGAACAGAGATTCTTTTTTTTAAAGAAATTTTTTTTTGGTCGATCGGCTGACTATATTGACAAGATACTGATTGGTTACATGTTGAAGAAAACATACAATACAAAATACAGAAAAAGTTGGTTCCGTCCCTCCCCAACACCCCCCCCCTTACCCACCCACCCCCAAATACTCATCATTGTGATTTGGTCAGAATGAGGCTCAGAGCCAGAGGTCAGGGTGACCAAGGTGGGGCGGGTGGGCAACGGGTTCATGGCTGTCACAATAATGTGTGATAAGTAGTTGTAGTAATGTTGTCTCTCCCAGCTGTGGGACTTTGGGGTGCAGTCTAAGACAGCCTGCAGAGGGAAGAGCTTGCTCTCCATCTGTAGCCTCCACGGCCTCTCCCAACCCCAGACAAAGCCCCCTGCAAACAGGTAAGGATGTGGATGCACTGCCAAGTCTTCTACTCAGCAAAAAGTAAGGAAGGGTTAACTGCTCCAGCGCCCTGCCCCATGCGCAAGAGTGAGGAGGGGAACGGAGCATGTGGCTACTACCAGCAAAGGAAAAGTAGGGGGACAGTAGAAAGGGAAGTGGGAAGAGCAGATCATATATATTAAAAAAGTGACTTAAGACTTAAAATTGAATTAGTATTTGTACAGAAAGGTGCAGGTGGAATAACTCACTCCGGCCTATGATCAAAATTATATGGAGAAATCATGGTGGACCCCTCCCCCTGCCCACCCCACCCTCAGCAGTGGCCCGGTCGTTAAGTGCGATTGGTTAGATTGGATTCCAGTCGGGTCGTTCAGGCGGAGGAGGTGGGGGCAGTGGGTAGGCAAAGGGGGCTTAGTTGCTGCAGCACTGGCTCCGGCTGGCTGGGTTGTTCTCCTGGAGGTCCACGCCTTGGTTCCGGCCTGGAGCACCAGCAGCATTCTGGGGCTCGTTCTTGGGGAGCTTCTTAGCTATTGCCATGAAAATTTCATTCACGTTCATCGCAGTCTTTGCTGATGTCTCCACGAACAGCAGACTGTTGTCATCTGCATAGGTTTGTGCTTCCTGAAACTCCACGGCCCTCTTGCTGGCCAGGTCTGCCTTGTTGCCTGCGAGTGCAATGACGATGTTGGGGCTGGCCTGCCTCTGTAGCTCCTTCACCCAGTTCTTGGCCCGTGGAAATGTATCTGTGTTGGTGATGTCATAGACCACAATGGCGGCTTGCCCCCCCCACCCGATAATACATGGGGGCTAGGCTGTGATACCGCTCCTGTCCAGCTGTGTCCCAAATCTCAAACTTGACCGTTGTGTCGTCCAAGCAGACAGTCTGTGTGAGGAAGGCCGCTCCGATTGTGCTCTTTTGGTACTCGTGGAATTGCCCCTTGACAAAGCGGAGGACGAGGCTGGACTTGCCCACCGCTGACTGCCCCAGCAGAACCAGTTTAAATTGGCAGATCTTGTTCCCAGAAGCTGGTCCATTGGGTCGTGCTGCACCTCCCCGACCTGCCATGGCCCGATCTGCCATGGCCCGATCTGCTGTTGCTGTACCAGTGAGCGTGGGGCTGGGGGGCCAGTGCTAGGCAAAGAGGCACTTAGTGGGGAGAGGGTCTCCAACGCGGCTCCCAGGCGGCAGCGTTACTGGGGCCGGCGGTGTCCCAGGCTCCGGCCTCCACTTCCGCCTTTCAGCCCAAGAAATTAATTTTTATGAAAGTTTACAAAGACTTAGGGTTTCCAGTCATTCATTGTTACACTTTTCTCCTTGATCACCCCTCCCCCCAATTTGCTCTTCTGCTTGAAAAGAAAAACTTTCATTGTTATGCAATCCCTCCCACCAACAGAGACTCTTAAGGGGCTTGATCAAACTGGTCAGCACTCAAGGGACACAGAACTCATAGATCACTGGGTTGGCACTAAATCCGGCACACTCTCAGCCTACATTTTGACCCTTTTGAGAAAATGTCCTCTTAAAAATGCTGCATGGTGTTTGTCCTCACGATCACCCAATCACTTCTGAATTCCCTGTGCACTATTCTTACCTTTTAAGAGGTGGTACTCTCCACCACAACAAGATAAAGGTAAATAAACCAATTGAAAAATTGGCACAGGACATAAACAGTTCACCAGAGAAGACATTCAGATGCCAAACAAACACATGAAGAAATGTTTAAACTCCCTAGCTCTAAGAAAGATGCAAATTAAAACAACTATGAGCTATCATCTCACCCCAGCAAGAATAGCAAAATTTAACAGAACAGTAAACATCAAATGCTGGTGAGGTTGTGGAGAAACTGGAACCCTTATTCATTATTGGTGGGAGTGTAAAATGGTGCAACCAATATGGAAGATTGTATGGCGCTTTCTCAAAAACATGCAAATAGGGATACCATTTGACCCAGCAATTCCACTACTGGGAATTTACCCTAAAGAAACCATAACTGAGGGGGGGACGTGGGGGGGGTGTGGGCGGGGAGAAAAGTGCAACAATGAATGAACGGAATTCCAAAATCTCTCTAGATGTTCATTGAAATTAATAATAAAAAAAATTCTTAAAAAAAGAAACCGTAACTGCCATCCAGGCAAATATATGCACACCCATGTTTATTGCGACTTTGTTTGCAACAGCAAAGAGCTGGAAACAACCCAAGTGCCCATCAACAAACAAACAGAGAAGCTGTGGTATATTCACACAATGGAATACTATGTGCATTGAAAAACCAAGAAGTCATGAAATATTATTCAAAATGGATGATCCTGGAGGACATTATGCTGAGTGAAATATCTCAGTCACAAAAGGACAAATATTGCATAGGGCCACTGTTGTAAAACGGGACTGACATCGGGGTTGAGGGAAGACAGAGAAGGAGGCGTGGAATGATATATACTGCATTGAAACAGATGAGGGAGAGAACTATGTAAAACGGATATATGATTGGGTATTATTTTTTTTACAGGAGTCCAGAATGAAGGGTGAACAGTGGAACGGACTTGGGGGGAGGGATTACATAACAATGAAAGAGTTTTTCTTTTACTTTTCAAGGAGAAGAGTGAGTTGCGGGGGAGGGAGAAAAGTGCAACAATGAATGACTGGAAACCCTAAGTTTCTGTAATCCTCTTTGGTTCTCAAACTTTGTCAGTCAACTCTGACGTCAACTACCTCACACACGTTAAGGCTCTATTTCAGAGGTTCAACTGCTTCAGTCCTTCTGTTTCTAACCTGTAAGTGAATGTATGCACAGGGAAGTCCTGGGTTAGCAGAGCAAGCCTCACTTGAGCTTCCACCAGTGTTGCTGAACCTTGTATGCCACCAGAGCTTACCATTTCAGGGTCTGCATTTTAACAAGGGCCTCCTTTTTATTCTCATCTCCCCCTTTTAATTCTGTGTGGAAATAAAAGGTTGCAGAAATTTTATTTTCAAAGAGCAGCTCAACTTCATGAGAAAACTTTCTCTGCCAACTAGGCCAGAAGAGATGAGAGTTGCTGCCAGCACCTTCCAGGCTGCTAACCTTGTCTTGCTCTTCCTAATTAACCACCCCAGGGGAGGTGAAGAAGGCTTCTCATTGGAGGGGTCTCTGAATCAGATCTTAAGAGATGAACCAAATGTGGAGTCATTGTTTAAGGGGCAATGAATTTGTCTTGGGTTGTATTAGAGCTTAAAATTGGATTCACTTGACATGTTCTGATTGTTGACAGAGGATCAGATGCTATTTGGTTTTCTTTCCAGTGAACCAGTCTTGTGACTTTGCCCTCAGTTCCAAGTACTACTGCTAATACGGAGGGACTTGCAAGGAGTACCGAAATAATCCTGTAAGCTTTTAATGTGAAATTGTGTATGCATTCTGATTTTTTTTTTAACCTGGTAAGGCAGCCTTGTCTGCAACAGTGCTTAGAATCTTACGAGAACATGGCCATGGTGCAGTAGACCCTTGGCCACCATGTTGGTGGTTTTACTTCATTTCTGGAATGACTTGTCTTTGTCCTACTAATGTCTTGATATCAAGTAAGTCTCTCTAGATAAATAAAGCTCAAATTTGGATTGTCTTATTCCCCTGAAATGGAGGTGATGAAAACTTTTGGAAATGATAGTGGCAATGTTTGCCGGTCAGAGTAAATATAATGAATGTCACTAGTCAATTATTAACCACGTGGGCATTAGTGCCATGTTCAAAGTGCATGATCCAGGAGGATGGGCTCAGTGTTTTAGAAAAATCCCTCTGCAGGCATATGAGCAGTGCAGGAAAGAGGGAGACAAGGGAGGCCACTGGGGCAATCCAGGAAAAGGGTGACAGTGCCTGAGTGTCTCGGGGATAGCTGGAGGGCAAGAGATTCGGGTAGGATGAGACAGAACTTGGCCACTGCCATTTCCAAGCCTGCTCTGCTATTCTTTCTCCTTCCCCAGAGGGACACAGACACTTCCACCAGAGAAACTCTGGAAGCAGACTGTCTGAGGCTGGTGGTAGGTTCCAGGCACCGATTTTTCAGGTAGCAGTGGGGTATTGAACCACTGGGCCATCACAACATCTTTTGCCATTACGCTCAGAGAAAGGATCTGGGCAAATGATGAGTGAGGGGAAGTGCTTTCCAGGCACTGGGAAAGACCCAGAGGAGGGATAAGAAAAAACTCAAACCTACTGCCACATATTTGATTCTGACTTTGCCCCCTCCTTGTTGGACAGAAGACAGTTACCATGTGGGTTATCTTTATGGGGGCAAAACTGCCTCATCTATTTCCAGAGTAGTTAGGTAGCCGGCAGATTTGTAGCACTGAGATTTTAGTAGTAGACAAATTCTTGATCCACTGTATCACTAGAGCTCTTTAGAGCTAGGAAAAAGCCAGAGGGATGAAAGGGTTGAGGGGTGAAGGGAGGAGGCAGGGGAGGTGGGCAGAGCCAGCAAGCACACGCGCCTGGGCTGGGGCCTTTATCTAACTTCTATGTACATGGTTCCTTGACCCCCTCCAACTCTGGCCTCTTCTGGGGCGGACTCAACCCAGGGAAGTCCGCAAGCTGGGCCAGCTGTTGGTCAATGAGGCTGGTGGTGGAGCTGGCCCATGTCTGCACAGCAGGTGGTACAGTGGCACACGACTGCTCCTGGCACCAGCCCCAGGCGCAGCCAGAGCTAGCAGTTGTGACCCACCTTCTCAGCAGGGCGCATTGCTGCCTGTGCTCAGCCTGGGCCTGGCGTGGCACATGTGCCCCAAGCAACCTTTGTTGGGGGAGGTCATCAGCTTGGAAGGAAAAGTCTTGGGAGTCCTTTTCGACAAGCCAGGGGGCATGTCACCAGCCAGCTTCTGCATTCTTGCACTGGGGACAGGTAGCTCATGAGCCAAACCAGGCTAGGACTTCCCACCCCATGGGCTGCCATTAAACTCCACCCAGCAGTGAACTGGGATCCCAAGCTCATGTGGGCCTGAGGGCTGGTGGGAAGAGGGAACAGTAGGAAGACATATGGAGGTGGGGGTTTGGACTGCTGGGAGGACACAGGCAGTCGGCTGGGTCTTGAAAAATCTGGAAGTCTATGGCTGCATTGGTCTGCTATGGCTTGGATATTTGAGAAAAAAAATTTTTTTTTAAACATCTCCTATAAATCTAAGCCTATTGCTTCCTTTTTGATTAGGGAGATCGAGTGTTAACAGGTGGTGGGGGTTCTCAGAAAATCCTGTTACATCTGAAGGCTCTGGAGCACACAAAGCTTAGACAACCTTCCCAGCAACAAGTGGTGGAGTGGCCATTGGGGCTCCAAGTCCCTCTCCTAGCCCCACCCCTCTTGCTTCTAAAGGGGTGAAGGAACATACGGGAGGGGTTGCCAAGAGCCACCTTGACTTCCAGGTGGCCTATGGTTCTCTAAGTTTATTCACATGGATCATTTTTTTCTGTTTCATCTCTTTCCTGCAAAATGAGCAAGTATTCTGTCTGAAAAGCAGGAACCACCTGCCTGCCTCCCTGCTAGGAGATCCCTTCAGGAAGCTGTTAGTGGGTAGGGTGGGAGCCCAGCAATTAGCTGGAGGACTTCCTGCACTTCTGGGTATCAACCTTATTGGGTGAATTTATAGCCACTCTGACCCAATGTTTGGCCAACCTTATCCTGTCTTGCATCCCTCCGGTGCTTCAATCTTTCCCCCAGTTCCTTGGGGGCTCCTGGCCTCCACACCTCTGACTTCTAAGACATTTGCCCCTTGCCCCCAGGGATGCCTGTGACACCTATTCAGCCACTGGAAGATGTGTTTCTTGAGCACCTTGTGGCACACGGAGCTCAGGAAGCTGCAGTTAGGAGGGGTGGTGAAGAGGTCAAGAGCTTAGCCCCCACAAGGTGTTGTTAGCTACCCCACAGAAACCCTGACTGGAAAAGCTAGGCCAGCACCTGCCTTGAGGTCCCAAGCCCACCAACTTCGGGGTGGAGATGCTAGCTTTGGTTTTAAGTTAGACCTGACAGGGAAGTGCCCTCCCTATCTCCATCCTTCCTGAGTGAGGAACAGGGTCCAGTCTTGAACATTGATAAAAGGGAAGGAGGCTCACAATAGATTCTGTGGACAGCTGCTTCACAGTCCCACAGGAAACAAGGATCCCCATTTCATAGGAGGTTGACATCCATCGAGTTGCCTGTTATTCAGTCACCCTATGTACAACTCTCAAGCATAATCTTCTCCAAGGACTGGGCTCTCCTTGCAACATGTCCAAAATATGTCAGATAAAGCTTCAGAATCATCTCCAACGAGCAGCCTGGCTTAATCCTCTCTAGGACAAACCTGTTTGTTTTCTTAGTCCATGATTATGTTCAATACTATTCTCCAACACTGCAGCTCAAATGCATCAATTCTCCTATCCTCCCTAGTCATTTTTCAACTCTGATGCATAACAAGTGATTGCAAAGACCACGGCTTGTATCAGGCGCACCTTAGTATCCAGAGTGACACTACTGCTCTTCAGTACTTTGGAGAGGTCCCCAACAGCAGACTTTCCCATGGCAATATATCTTTTAATTTCCTGGCTGTTGGTGCCAAGAGTGTTGACTGTGAATTGTCTAATCATGATCCTTTCCTAGGGCTCTCTGTGGCCCTCACTTCCAGATGAGAGGGAGGAGTTGGGCCAGGCCCTGCCCTTGGATATGACAAATTTCCCAAACAACCGAGTTCAAGGTCAATGAGATTGTTCTACCCTAAGACAAGGATTCAAGGTACATTAGGTTCCTACTAGGCTAGTTCCTGAGGATAGAGTAGGGTCTCAAGAGTCTTAGAATGGGAAACCTGCCCAGAGCTGGTTACCAAGATGTATATGAAAGAACCCAGGCAGAAGACATCAGATGCCAATCTCACTGCCTGACACACCCATCCCGATTAACCCAGTCACTGAATCAATCCACCTCAGAGGTAGAACCAGCAGAATTCTACACGTGGAGAACTGAACACGGTACAAGGTAAGCGTTGGGGTGCCCAGCTTGACAAATCCTAAAACCTCCATGGGATATAGAGAGCAATAGCAAGACTTTACATCTTAACCTCCATCCTTGCTCTTTAACCCAAACCAACTCGCTTGTTTGTGCCCACGGTGTGGAGGCCTGAGGAATCCCTCTCAGGGAATGAACAGACAGTTCAAGGTTCCAAAAGTAAATCTGCTAGCCCTGGAGGCTTAACCTATTCTCTAATGAGGATCCAGTTACGACGCAACCGCGTGATTCTTTTGACTTCAGCACCAACACAGGTGCATCTCGCAGCATAAAATGTGCTTCCAAAAACACCCACATGCGTGTGCACACGATAAACTATTTTATTCGTTATCAGGATGGTCAACTTTCCCGCCTATCCTGGTGGCGTTGCCTTCAGTCTCGGATGTCAACGACCTGTGAAGGAAGAGAAGAATCAGAGGCCGATCCCGGCAAACTGCACACAGGGGCTGGGGTCTGCGGCACTTGTCGGGGCCTGGGTTTCAGCCGTCCACACCGAAGCAGTGGGCGGTGAGCTAAAGCCTCTTGATGACTCTAGGCGCCGAATCTCACCTGCGGCCACGGATAAAGCTGCGGGCGATTTTCACACAGCGCCAGGTCCCCAGGTGATCCCAAGAAATCACGGATGCAGTGGGAGAGCTGCAGACTTACCCAAATATGCCAACAGAAAGCAAGTACGACTACAAAAGAAGGAGCGGGCGCAGACGTTCGAATATTTATATCAGCACCGCCCCTCGACTCACCCTTCCACGGTGCCAGCAAGGCGCAGGCGCGGGCGGATGTAAACGTGCGGGGCGGAGCCTCTCAGGGCCAATCACGCAGAAGCTTAGGCTTGGTCTGGGTAAGTGAAATATCGCGATACTTTTTCCCACATAAAAACTCTCTTCCGCACTGTCTCTTTCTTTTCTGAGAAAACACGTGAGTGTCTGTTGGTATGGTGCTTGTTCTCGGCCTGGCCCGTGGGTATCCGCGGCCATCGTGTCGGGCCAGGGCCGGTGTCTCCCCTCTCTAGGGCGGGAGATCCCATCCAGGTCTGTTTTCACTCGTGGGGGCTTTGGGTGACCAGGTCTTAGTGGCTTAAATGTTTTTCTTTTTGGTTTTAGCAAATGGCGGATGACGCCGGTGCAGCGGGAGGGCCTGGAGGCCCTGGGATGGGAGCCCGCGGCGGTTTCCGCGGAGGCTTCGGTAGCGGTCTGCGGGGTCGGGGCCGCGGCCGTGGACGGGGCCGTGGGAGGGGCCGCGGAGCTCGAGGAGGCAAAGCCGAGGACAAGGAGGTAGGTCCACCGGGGCTGCGCGCTTAGGGCTGCTAAGTGGGCGGTGCAGGCCGTCTGGGCCCTATTGACTCGAGTTTTTTTCTGCCAGTGGCTCCCCGTCACCAAACTGGGCCGTCTGGTGAAAGATATGAAGATTAAATCATTGGAGGAGATTTATCTTTTCTCCCTGCCCATCAAGGTACTTTTGGAGGCGCGCGGTTCTGGGTGTCTTGGGGGCGGTTCAACTTGGCGCTGTGTGCTTAGTTTCAACTCTTGAATTTTGCACAACTTAAGGACCAAGGATGTGACTTGAGAGGCGAATCTTGGTGGTCTGTGGGTTATGTTTAGCTAACAGTTGAAACTCAGGTTTTTTTTCTGCTTGAGAAAAATGAAGTGTCTGCTCTGAAGATTTTCGACCTCAGGAACCAGCACAGTGGTTCTACACTCCCTTCCCAACTCTGACTTGATGTTTGCTTGGCTGGTGGACGGTACAAATCCACTACTCTCTGAGGTTGCTGGGAGTCGAAAGTAGCATTGTTTGGGAGATTTACTCCAAACTTACGAAGAGACCTAATTGTAATATTTGAATAGTTGGCTGTTAAAAGGAGAGGTTGGCCGTTCAATTCCCCCACTGCAGTTAATGGAAACAAGAAGTGATATTCTGTTTCCCCTTAAGATAAACTTTTTTTCACAGGAATCTGAGATCATCGACTTCTTCCTGGGCATGTCCCTCAAGGATGAGGTGTTGAAAATCATGCCAGTGCAGAAGCAGACACGTGCTGGCCAGCGGACCAGATTCAAGG
>NW_006399882.1:8362888-8369468 GCF_000299155.1 Elephantulus edwardii | reverse complement strand
AGGTGACTGGGCGCTGTGGCTCTGTGTTGGTGCGTCTGATCCCTGCACCCCGAGGCACTGGAATCGTCTCAGCCCCTGTGCCTAAGAAGCTGTTGATGATGGCTGGAATTGATGACTGTTACACCTCAGCCAGGGGCTGCACAGCTACCCTGGGCAACTTTGGTACGTGTGGCCTTTGTGTCCCCTACCCCATCCTGAAAGGGGTTTATTTCAAGCTCTAGGCCTCACCCTTCTGACTCTTGTTCTCCAGCTAAGGCCACCTTTGATGCCATCTCAAAGACCTACAGCTATCTGACCCCAGATCTCTGGAAAGAGACGGTGTTCACGAAGTCTCCCTACCAGGTAGGTACTGACTGCTCTGGAGTAAGTGGCACCAAGCTTGGTGTTTACCTCACTGGGCCACCCTCTAAAGAATCACGGGTGGGTGGTGGTATTCCCAGCTAGGATTAATCCCTTGTCTGCCTGCCTTTCCAGGAATTCACAGATCATCTTGTAAAGACTCACACCAGAGTTTCCGTGCAGAGGACTCAGGCTCCAGCTGTGGCCACCACCTAGTGGATTTTCTATAACAAATAAAGTGAATTATGTTCTAGCATTTGGTCTGTTCTTTGGAAATTCATAGTAGTAGAGGGGGAGACATCAGTATTTGAAGGGTTAAAGATAAGCAGTGATCCAGGGTGGCTGAGAAAAATGGAAGAGTGGACTATTCTGGGGGAAAAAAGGTATGCTGGAAGAGTCAGTGTGCTGATGACCAAGGACTAACAGATGACAGTTTGAGCATAATAAGTTCCAAGCCACTGTTTACTGAATAAAAGGCAACCTCACTAATACAAAAAAACCACTACAAGAAGTTGTCTGTAATGGGAGAGAACTCTTTACTTGAAGGTTTGAGTATAGAAGGGGCTCAAGCAGCAGCTGCCTCCTTGGCTGCCCTCCTCTCCTCCAACATCCTCTGCTTCTGCTTGGCTAGGCACTTCCTGGCCGAGTAATGGGCTCCCAGGTCATGATCTAGGAAGGAAGACAGGAAATGACCTTGGACTTGATCTAAAACCCCAGATCCAGGTATTTAGCCCAAGGGAGGAAAACAGTATAACATTACAGTGAACAAACAATATAGAATTGTACATACCAATGCATGCATGTTATACTGGCAAATAAGGCAGTGTTGGGGGTTAGCTACTGACATTTTCAGAATTCCTGCTACGTTTGCTGCTGAACCTATGGCGGGTTGGGTGGCACTCACAGCGGTCCTGGTAGGCCTTGGCCACCTGGGCGAACTGCTCCACCTCCTTTGTGCAGTTCTGCTTGTAGCTCTCTCCCTCCCTCTGCTGGCAGGCCTTCATCCTCTCCTGGATGATGTTGACAATCTCCTGGTCCACTTTGCTAAGACAGACAAGGCAGCCTGAGGAGCGTTGCCCTGCACCCCTCAACCACACAACCCTATGGAAGAGCAAACCCTCCCTGCAGTTTCTCTAAAGACTAGTGGACTCAAACCAATGGTTTAATTGCTATGACCAATGCACCACCAGGCTTCTGTCAGCTCCTAAACCAAATCCACTGTGTCCAGCTGATTCTACATCTTGACAGTCCTGTAGGACAGAACAGAATGGGCCCAGGGAGCTTGGAAGGATGCAATCTTGATAATGATGAGGCTTTTCCTGGAGCTGGAGGCTGGGTTCAAAACTGAACCCTTACCCATCATCTCCTGCCCCACTTTGTACCTCCAGGGACAGTAAGACTTTGACCTTGGAGCCCTGTCCTCCAGGCTCCCATAGCAGCAGCAGGGCACTGACACATACTAGTCCCTCTGCCACTGCATCTCAGCTTCGAACATGCACAGGACATCCTTCTCCTCACACTCAGTGATGTCAGGCACGCGGCGGTACTGCCGATGGTAGTAGTAGTATCTGTTCTTGGCGTGCTGCCGGTCAATGAAGTCTGTGGAGAGAAAAACGGGTCCAACAGTGGGTCAGTGTGGAACAGTGGTTGCTAAAAGGCTAGCAGGCAGGCCTCCCAACCTGCTGTTAGAATGGCATGCTGGCCTCATCCTCAGCTCCTGTCCCCACAACCACCTCCGGTGGCAGGTTCTTCCCATCTACACAGGGGACCTGTCCTACAATCAGTTCAGGAATGACACAGCTGGACTGTAGATCCAATTTGGTTACCATGCTCTCTCCTCTGCAGGCCTCCCTCTCTAGGAAGATCCCACTTCCTGCACAGATTCCACTCTATAGCACCAGGGGCCTTTGTTCAGCCAATTACAATTTGTGTCTTGGCCTCCTCACTAGTCACTAGTAAGCTGAACTTAATGAAATTGTGTTCAGGCATTTAAAACAATAAGGACTTACAGAACTAAAGACCCTCAACTTGATGGACTGACAGTGACAGCAGCAATGGGCTCAAGTCTAAGATGATAAGGATGGTACAGGACAGAACAAGGTTCAGATCTGTTGTTCACTGGGGTTGCTTAAGTTGTACTCAATTCGATGGCAAAATCAACTATATATATTCCTAAGTCCGGGGACAGTATTGGCTGGTGTTTTTAAAAATATTTAATCTGAATGAAAATTTACAAATACACAATGTATTTTTATTACCATAAAAATATTTTGTTTTTATAGCTATGCATCAGAAAGCTGGACAATTGACTAGGGAGGATAGAAGGAGAATTGATGCCTAGGAGTACTGAATATACTCTGCTGGCTCCCTGATTAAAACAAGCTTGGAAGGAGGAGTGGCATCCACTTCCATAATAGCTTGCCTCCGGAAACCATATGAACCTGGAAAGAGGATGAAAGGCACCCAAGCGTCAAGGACTCTCCTTCATAGGGTCGCTGAGTTGCCTGCGACTCGACGGCACTTAACAAGAAGAGAACAAACAGGTTTGTCCTAAAGAGGGTGAAACTAGAATGCTCCTTGGAGGCAAGGATTCTGAAGCTCCATCTGACATACTTTGGACATGTTACAAGGCTGGACCAGTTCTTGGAGAGGGACGTCATGCTTGGTAGGGTGGAGGGACAGTGCAAGAGAGGAAGACTCTCAATGAGATGGACTGACTCAGTGACTGGGGTAATGGTGATAGGTGTCTCAGAGACAATAAAATTGGCACAGGACAGAACAGGGTTTAGGGCTGTTGTACATAGGGTCACTATGAGTTGCAGGCAACTTGGTGGCACATAACAACATCAACATTATAGGTGATTAACAGATGATGTTACTGTATATTGCCTTCCTCTTTCCTTTTTTTTTTTTTTAAAAAAAAAAGCGTTAAAAAGCTGACATTGCTACATGATCTGAACCTTCTGTTCTACTTATCCCAGAGCCACAGAAAGTGGTGTAAAGGCCACCATGCTATTGTGCGTTGTTCATTTTGGAGTTTTGATTTTCCCCCCAAACTTCAAAACCATTTCGCACATCAGCGTATTATTTGCATTATCTGTTCAAATGGAGGCAGCCAACATATTGTGGGGCCACAGGAGAGAGAGCTAGCAATCAGCTTCTGGAAGGCCTTGAAGCCATACGTCAGAATTGGCAACAAGCAGGAGAGACATATGAGATGGGGGGCTCAGAATCCTTGCCTTCCATACAGGAGACCTGGGTTTGATTCCCAGTCAGTGCACCTCACGGACAGTCTGTTGAGGGAGGTTTCTGTGTTGTTATGATACTGAAGAGGTTTCAGTGGAGGTTCTAAATTAAGATGGACTAGGAAGAAAGGTCTGATGATATTTAATTAAAAAAAAACCCAAAATAGCCCAGTAAACCGAGGATCCCACAAGTTTAGGACACAGAGTTTTGTTGCATGTGTCCAAGGTATGAGGAGGCAAGGGATAGAAGGGCTTTTGGGTCAGGACTGGGGTGTGTGTGCACCAACAGTGCTGCCTAAGGTAAGGGGACATGAGGAAGAATTCCAAGGACGAAAGCTCAGGGCACTGGAAACCAGCAAGTGGTGGGGTATTGGGGAGCTTGGGTTCCAGTGGGGGGCCCATACCAGACACCATGGCCCAGGGATGTCTGGGGAGGTGGGGGTTTTGGGGACAAGTGTGTCTCATGTGAGTCAAGACCTAGGGTGGATTGGGGGGGCCCATATGAGGTAACAGGGCCTGGGCATGTCCTGAGAGCAGGGTGCCAAGCCTGGGAAGTGCTAGGGAGAAAAGAGAGGGTCTACGGGAGGACAAGGGGCAGGGTCCATAAGCACAGTGTACGAGTGTGTGGTCCATGTCCGGGGATGTCAGAGAGGTGGGTGTTGCACCTAGGGGTGCAGCAAAGCAGTGTTCGTTGGGAAGCAATGAGGGGCCCACAGGGCGGAAATATCCTGGGAGTGGGGGTCCTGAGGGTGGTGGGTGTTCTGGGAAGCGAGGATCAGGGTGCAGCGAAGACGTTATGACTCGGAAATGCACGGGACAGGAGGTCTCGGAACGGCGAGACCTGGGGTAAACTGGGCGGAGGGGCGTCCATGACCCAGGCATGAGCGGAGGGGCGGCAAAGGCCGGGGTCGGGTGGGGGTTGTTCAAAGTACTGGCATATTCGGAGAGCGGGGAATCTGAGGGCGGCGCAGCCCGGAGGTTCGTACCTCTCACCAGGGTCACAGGCCGGTCCACGAGGAGGTCGAAGGCCTTTGACAGGTAGGGGATGGGGTTGAGCACCGAGGCCTGCGGCGACGGCGCCGGCGTGCGGCGCGGGGGTTCGGGGTAAACGTCCTTGTCCCAGCTGTCCGGCATAGCTCTGGCGCGCAGCTGTCCAGCCGCAAACCTCACCGTTGCGGCCTAGTTCGCCCGCAGCCAAGGACGCCGAGCCGGTCGCGTTTGCGCACTGGCCGCCGGCGGCGCGAGGCACCCTGGTACTTGTAGTTTACCTTGACTCTCAGCACGCGCGTTCCCCCGCGTGGACGTTGGCGTCATTGCATTCGCGTCCTCTTCAGCCTCTTCATGGATCCCGTAGATAGGTGCTGGGAATAAAGTAGTGACCGCAACAAGGAATGATCCTTGTGCGGTGCTTACAGACATAAGAGTTAACAGTAACACTAGGGATGCACTCATTCCTTAGGATAATCAAAACAAACAAACAAAAAAGATAGCATTTGCCTTGGGAGAACGCTCAGAAGGCTAGAAGGATGAATGGAAACCGCAATCAAAGGCAGGAAACGGGACGTGTGCTATTACAATGCATTGTTGTTTTTGTTGTATCCCGTAGAGTCAGAACTGACCCTCCACAGGTTTTCAGAGGTAGTAAATCACACGGGAGGAGAGTGCCATCCCACAGAACAGCTGGGATTGCAGCGCAGCTTCTTCCCACTAGGCCATCAAAACCCCCTGTTACAGTGGGAGTACTGTATTTAATGTCATGAAACAAAATCTGTATGAATGATTGAATGGAAGACTCATTTACTCTGTCACTATTCAAAGCACAATAAAAAAGTTAAAGGAGGGGGAAGAGAAGAAACTATTCCAAGTAGTTCTTGTAAACTGCATCAAGGAACCAAAGAGTCTCACCCTTAGGCCAATTGGCAGCATCATGATAGATGGAGAAGAGATTGAGGTTGTTAACAATTTCAGCTTACTTGGTTTCACAATTAACACCCGTGGCAGAAAATCAAAAGACAAATTACATTGGGAAAAATCTGCTGTCAGGGGACTCCCTAGAGTGCTAAAGAGCAACAGTGTCAGTCTAGAGACTAAGGTGTAACTGATTCAGTCCATGGTCTTCAGAATTACTTGCTACTCATTAGAAAGCTGAACATGACTAAGGATGACAGAAGAATTGATGCCTTCTGCTGTAGAAGAGTATTGAACCTTTGGCAGACCATGAACTGCCAAAAGAACAAAGAATCTGTCCTGTCCTGGAGAGGGTGAAGTCAAATTGCACCCTGGATGCAAGGATTTTAGGGCTCTGTCTCACATACTTTGGTCATGTTTATACAAGAGACCAGTCCTTGGAGAAAGACATCATGCTTGGAAGGGTGGAGGGACAGTGCAAGAGAGGGAGACTCAGGATGAGATAGATTGACACAGTAACTGATAATGGGGGTAGGCGTGTTGAAGACAGTGAGACTGGCTCAGGATAGGGCAGAGTTCAGAGCGATTGTACATTAGGGTCACTATGAGTCTCAGTCAACTTGACAGCACGTAATAACAATATCAACATGTGCCAGGTATATCGAACCTGGTAGCATGGAATACCAAAAGAATAAACAAACCTGTCTGGGAGGAAGTGCAGCCAAAGTGCTCCTTAGCAGTCAGGATGGTAAGACTTGATCGCATGCACTTTGGACAAGTTAACTGGAATGGCCAATCCCTCGAGAAGGACATCCTGCTTGGGAAAGTAGACGGACAGCATAAAAGAGGACATACCAACAAGGACTCTTCTGGCAGTTCTCTGCTGACGTACTGTTCCAGTCATTTTTTTTATAATCTTCAGTAGAATCTTGCTTGCATGTGAAATTAATGATATTGTTCTGTAGTTTCCACACTCAATTGGGTCACCCTTCTTTGGAATGGGAACAAATATAGATCTCTTCCAATCAGTTGGCCAAGTGGTTGTTCTCCAGATTTCTTGGCACAGCTTGGTGAGCACATCCAGGGCA
>NW_006399882.1:8360684-8361793 GCF_000299155.1 Elephantulus edwardii | reverse complement strand
ATATATCTGAATGATAGTGGTGTTCACTGGTTACTCCTTGGAGGCAAGGATTCTGGGGCTTCGTCTGACATACTTTGGACATGTTGTAAGGAGAGAGAGGTCTTTGGAGAGGGACATCATGCTGGGTAGAGTAGAGGGACGGCACGGGAGGGGGAGACCCTCTATGACGTGGATTGATTCAGTGACTGGAGTAATCGTGTCAGAGGCAATGCGATTGGCACAGGATAGAGCAGGGTTTAGGGCTGTTGTACCTGGGGTCACTATGAGTCGCAAACGACTCGACGACACATAACAACACCACAACAACCTAGAGGGAGGTCTGGTGGTCTAGTGGCAAGAAGCTGCACTGCAATCCCTGAGATACGCACACCGTTTGAATCCACCAGGTGCTCTGCTGGAGAAGGAGGGGCAATCTCCTCCTGTACCAGACAGATCTGATTTGATGGTACACACACACACCCCCACACACAAAATAATAAAATAAAAAAAGAGGACACACCTCAATGAGATAGATTTGATGCAGCAGCTGCAGCAGTGGGCTAGAGGAAGCACTAATTGTCATGACAGTGCATGACCGAGCAATGTTTGTTGTACACAGAGTTGCTCTGAGTCAGACATGATGTGATGGCACCTAGCAAGAATCTTCACAGGAGCAAGACAGATGTCTTTTTCATTATCAGCCCAACTCATGGCAACTCCATCTGTGTCGGGTAGGGCTGTGCTCCGTGGGATTTCAATTGCTGTGATCTTCCAGAAACATGTCACCCAGACTTAATTCTGAGGTACTCTGGATGATCCTGAACCTCCAACTTTTTGTTTAGAAGTGAATGTGCAGTTTGACTCCACCAGATGCTCCACTGGAGAAGGAGGGGCAATCTCCTCCTGGGCCAGTTGGATCAGATTCGATTGTACACAACAAGAGAAAAAGGAAAGGGCGGGCTGCCCTCAGCCCCCTGCCCGGGGCAAGTCGTCGCGGCCCTCAGGGTGAGCTCCTCAGTCCCCAGATTGTGCCATCTGACCCCTGGGTGGGGAAGGAGAATAAAAAAAAAAAGAATGCCTAGGGTATCCAGAGAATGTTACCTAGGCCACCTTCTGCCACCCTCCCCCCC
>NW_006399882.1:8338067-8356671 GCF_000299155.1 Elephantulus edwardii | reverse complement strand
CCAATTCCCAAATCAATAAGACAGTTGGTTTAATTACTATTGGAAAATGCTTGTCATTCCTTTGTAGCATCTGGTCCCCACTGGACCCTCATCATTTCCCTCACCTGCTCCCCCCACTGACCAAACTGTGCAGCTCTGCAACTGCACCCTGGCCCATCCTCACCCTTCTGCCCCTAACCCTCACCTCCTTGTACCCCCAATATGTTTTTCCCAATTAAAAAAAATATTTAAAAAAAAGAAAAAAAGATAACAAAAACAAAAAAGTGAATGTGCTAACCTTCTGCACTGCCCAGTAGACTTCTAGATAGACCCAGCTCTGCTCATGTGGGGAACACACATTGGTCAAGCAGACACCACAAATAAGTCAGCATGAATAAGCAAATTCCTACTCTTCCAGGAAGCCCTCTTGGGTTACTCAGTCCCTACTGCCGACTCTGGCCCTCTACATCTGCAGTGCTCCGTCATGGACTTGCTGAGCTGAGGGATCCTGCCTGGGGTTGGGCAGGAAGTGAGAAGTTTTGCTAAGATACTAGTTACTTGGATCTGGTGCTGACTGTTGTGTTGTGGCCTCAAATTGGCCCACCCCAGGAATGGAGAACCCCAGCTCCACCAGCCCCGTTCAGTGATGTCCACTCAGAACTGGCTGGTTGGCATCCAGGGAAGTACTGGTGGCTTCCTACCCTGAGGATGGAGTCAGAAACAGACAGCTATCACTTCTAGAAACTCTCAGAATTTGGTCACAGAAGCTTGAAGTCCTGATCTCAGGAACACTGAGAAATTACTTGGGAAAGAAAACAATGCCCAATTGAATCACCATTAAAAAGAAATAAGTAAAGGTTTTTGGATTACAGGTTATAGAGCTGCAAACCTGATCATTGGGCCAGGCCCCTGCATCTTCCTCTGCTGCCTGTACACCTCCTGTTTGTCTGGTTCAGTCTTCGGGACCCAGGACAGGAACCCTCTCTGCCTCTTTAGACCCAGCTAGCATATGTGGTCCTCCACCTGGTCAGGTCTGTACTGTCCCAGGAGAGTCCTACCAGGCAGAAAATAGGTCGAGCATGAACCAATTCCTGGGTCCTGGGGAAAGGAAAGCCCTGGCGCCTGGGCCCCTGGCTTACCCCCTCTGCCCTGGCCTACACTGTCCCTGGCACCTGAGCCATGGCAATGACCCAGTGCCCCTGCCAGGAGCTAAATTTGGGAGCTGGCTGCTAAGTGTCCTGGCCCTGTCAGTCCACCTCCTAGATCTGCGGAGACAGCCACCATGGTCAGTGGGGCCAGGGGTAGGGTGGGCTGGAGCCGAGTGTCCCCCTACAGGAGAGTCCTGGGGTCTGTGAGGGTTGAGCTTGGAGGGGCAGCAAGGAGGCTCCTGGGGTGGCTGACCCCTGGTTCCATCAACTTGGTGAACCACTTGCCCATATGGTCTACCCTTTGGGGCCCTGTGGGTGCAGCCTTGTGTCCTGGGGCTGGGGGCACTTCAGAGATTTTCTGCAGAGAAGGAGGTGGCAGAGGGGACCATCCAGGCCTCAGTCTGGGGCGTCTGGCCCACTCCTCCAAGTCTGGGCTCAGGGAATCCCCATGTTGACTTCCCTCCCCTCCTCCCCTCCAGTCCCACCGGAAGTTCTCAGCTCCTCGGCACGGACACCTGGGTTTCCTGCCCCATAAACGGAGCCGGCGTCACCGGGGCAAGGTGAAGACATGGCCACGTGATGACCCCAGCAAGCCCGTGCACCTGACGGCATTCCTGGGCTACAAGGCGGGCATGACACATACCCTACGCGAGGTGCACCGGCCAGGCCTCAGTGCGTTCTGGGGGGCACTGGCCAGATCTCAGGGCAGCCATCGGGAACACTGGCCAGGCCTCAGGGCTACTGTTAGGTGCACTGGCCAGGCCTCAGTGCATCCCTGGGGGACATTGGCCAAGCCTCAGGGCAACCATGGGGGAAACTGACCAGGCCTCAGGGCAGCCAGGTGGGGATACCGTGAGGGAGTGGGGGCCAGCACTGTGCTCTCAGGGCCTGGAGGAAACTGAGGCTTTACTGGTAGGAAGAAGGATCTGACAGGACGGGGCCTGCCCACCATCTCTACTATGCCACCTCCATTATGACCTCCGCTGCCTCACTTCACAGGCAGGGAAATCGAGGCAAGAACAGTTGAAGAACTTAAGTGGAGGAGCAGGGGTTCAAATAGAAATACATTATAAATATTATAATGTAAAACAAAAACAACCTCCACCTACCTTCCAACTCCTAGCAAGTCCCTAGAACAGAACGGCTCTGTAGTTTCCAAGGCACTGCATCTTTACAGGAGCACTCTTTTTCTCCTCTTTTCTGCTCAGAGCTGCTGTTGGGGTTGAACCTTCCACCTTTCAATTATCAGTCCAGAGCTTAATCCACAGGACCATCAGGGCTCCTCCCACCCTCCAGCAACCACAGATCAGACCCTTGTGTCTCCTAATCTCTTCCCTAAATGGCTGTTTTTGTTTTGTGTCTAAAAAAGGCTATCCAAGAAAGTCAGGATTTGACACTTGCTATAGCTTTCCTTAGAACGCACCAGAATACATTAATAAACTATTAAAATAAAGCCTGCTCATTCGCACCCAGCTTCCACCTCTGGGGCTTTTGGCCTTGGGTTCTCAGAGCCCCCCTGGAGGCTGGGAGCCAGATCAACTTAGGCTCTTTGGGCAGGAGAAAGAGACAGGAGGGACAGGGACAGTGGTGGGCAGGGAGCAGGCTGGGGTCAGTATGGACATCCTGGGGTGAGGGGGCCTACAGGTGGTTCCTCCACTCCATCCCTGCTCCCCGTGGACTTCAGGAGGTGCCCACCACACCCCTGTCCAGGAGTGGATTGCCCAATAAGGAAGGCCAGCATGGGCCTATGTGTGCTTGCTCTCTAGTTTATGGTGAGCAACTCCGCATTTGTGGTGAAACTGTTCACTGCAGAGTAGTGAACACTGGTAAGTTTGCACGTACCTTGCTGAACTGGTACCTCGTCCCTTCAGGGACTGTCAATTTGGCAACAGGCTCTGATTCAGCAGGAATGTGCTATGGGCTTGGAAGACAGGTGGTAGTGCACCTAGAAACAGATTTAAAAAAGAATTTATTCAGCTCTGAATGAAAATTTAGAGCTTTTTTATTTCAATTTACTCACTCATATGAGTTTTGTGTGTTTAAAGAACTTTTTGTATTGGTTTGCTTACAAAGTTTGTATACATTGTGTATACGCGTCTTCATTCACATTGTGTTTCGTACAATCATTCTCATACATTATGCTTCTTTTCCTCATGCATTATGTCCATTGGACTTTGACCTTGCCTGCCCATCATCACCCTGTCTTTCCCCCTATCCTTCACATGTACTTCCTCTCCCCTCCCCCACCAAACTGTGTAGCCCTGTGGTTTTAACTCTACCTAGAGGAGTTTTGTTCTATAGTACCGATCTCAGTCCCACATCGTAACAACACTCTTCTCACCTCCTCCTTGTGTTTCCTAGTTCCATTCATCCTTCTCTCTTACCCCTTACTGTCTTCTGCACTTCCTCCCCAAGGCAAATGATGTCTTATAAGTAGAATCTTTGATGTGACTTAAAAAAAAAGTGGATTTCACTGAAAAGTATAAATAGGACTGTGATTACTGATTGTATGGTCCACTTTTGCCTCTGTCTCCAGAAATTTCCAAGCGGGAGGAGGTGGAGGCAGTGACCATAGTGGAGACTCCGCCCCTTGTGGTGGTGGGCGTGGTGGGCTACGTTGCTACCCCTCGAGGCCTTCGGAGCTTCAAGACCATCTTTGCGCAGCATCTCAGCGACGAGTGCCGTCGGCGCTTCTACAAGGACTGGTGAGGGACCTCCGGAGACAGCCAAGGGAACTTCCATTCCCATTCTCTGAAATCCCAGCTCTATGCAGGAGTGATGATGGAGGGAGAGAGGAAAAGGAATTTTAATAAGGTGTGGAAGGCAGGGGAGTGTGCGCATATGTGGTGTATATGTACATGGGTGTGTGTTGCCTTCAGAGGAACAATATAAGACTGACAAGACAGTCAAAATGAGAAGAATTACGAAAAGAAACAGGACGTAAATTTTCTAATCCTCAGAATTGACAGGACGGAATGTCAGATTTGGTGCTGGGCTTCCTAGCAGCCAAGGTGAAAATGGAAACTAGCAGCTGAAGGCTCTGTCATCAGGAAAGAAGAGGCATTATCAGGCCTCACATCATTGTGAAAGGCCAGACCCAACTGCGTTGGGATCCTGGCAAATGCCTCTTCTCTCCCTTTAAAGCAGAGGTACAGCCCATTACTTCTAGTGTGTAGTTGAGTCCCAGTTTGTTCCAGGAGGTGACAGATGTGGGCTCTGAAGTCAGACCAGGTTGTGTCAAAATGAATGAACCAGCTGACTCTTAAATAAAACAAGGCTCCCCGTCATGGGGCTGTGAGGGTTAGATCAGTGAGGTGTGTGATATACTTAGCAGAGGACACTCTCAGGGACCACCTGCTGATCTCATTCATGCAGTGCTACCCATTTGCCTCTAGTCCAGAGCTTTCACTTCTGTGAGCTCCACTTTCTGTATCTGTGCAATGCACTAGTCATTCCTGCCTTCAAGAGTTCCTGGTTACAGTAACTCTGCTATTAAGTTTTGCAAATTTTATTTTTTAAACTTTTTGTTGTGATTCAACAGCAAGTTTAGAGAGCAATTTTGTTTTCTAGTCAATCATTTTACAGATTTTTAAAATTATGATTTGAGTGAAAGTTTGCAAAGCAAATGTAGATTTTATTTTAGAACATCAATTATTACACTTAGAATGTAGCTGTACTCTTCCTGCTTCCTCCTTGTGATTCTCTTTCCCACCAATCCTTCTATCTTGCCCTTTCCTGCATTTTGGCCTTATCCCCTTACCACATGCTGTTCTTTGCACCTTGATAGTTAGTTTTTCTAAGGAGTGAATGCCTCTCTGGTGTTACTACTGGTCTCCTTATAGGTCTGTCTATTGATTGGATACAGGTGAAACCGTGGGGATGAGTTTAGTTCCAGGTTCAAAGGGTGCCTAAGGGTGGTGGTCTTGGGCCATTTTTAAAATGTTTTTTAGCTTTGTTCCACATTTCCCCCATACAACTTACATTCTTTGGCTTTAATTACAGACCCCACACAGTAATGACACTTCCCACTCCCTCCCTGTTATTCATGTTTTCTTTCATCCTAGCTTACCCTGTTCTGCTTTCTGAGCTTTCTCCCTGGTCTCCCTTTTGATCTTGTGTGATTGATTGTTCTAAAGAGTGAGTGTGTCCCTGATAGTATTGTTCACCTTTTAAAAAACCTTTATTTTATTCCCCCACCCCCTACCCCCATTGTGTACCATCAAATCAGATCCGACTGGCACAGGAGATATTCCCTCCTTCTCCAGCGGAGCATCTGGTGGATTTGAACCATGAGCCTGCGGGATTGCAGTGTAGCTTCTTGCCACTAGGCCACCAGAGCTCCCTTAATATTGTTCACCTTGTAGATATGTCTGCTGTTTGACTGGCAGTTAGTTGAACCATCGGTTTCGTTTAGTTCCAGATTCAAAGGGTGACAAAGGGCTGTGATCGTGGGGCTTTCACAGGTTTCTATAAGCGCCATAGTGGCCAGGTCGGTTGGACTCCAGGTGCCTGGACTACTCTTCTCCAAGCCCCCACCCAACTACTGCTCACTATTACTCTCTAGGATGGGGAGAATGCACACGTTAAACTTGGTTAGACACTCAGTGACCTGGAAGGACAGTAGAACTTCCCCATAAAGTTTCCAAGGCTGTAAATAATTACAGAAGCAGATTGCCACCTCCTCCAAAGAGTGGCTGGTGGGTTTGAACCACCAACCTTTCAATTCACAGATGAACTCTTAGCAATTGTGCTTTACAGAAGGGGAAGACTGGGCTGACAGATGGAGATGGGGTCAGCCTCAGGTCTCCCAGGGTGGTCCCAGCAAGGGTACAGAAGAGAGGATATATTTCTCGTTCCAAGACCCCTTCCCAGTGGGTTATGATCAGGACAGGGCAGGCGTGGGCCCCGCTGAGCCCCTCCCCGTGTGTGGTTCAGGCACAAGAGCAAGAAGAAAGCGTTCACTAAAGCCTGCAAGCGGTGGTGTGATGCTTCTGGCAAGAAGCAGCTCCAGAAGGACTTCGCGGCCATGAAGAAGTACTGCAAAGTCATCCGTGTCATTGTCCACACCCAGGTCAGCCAGGGGCCCTCCGGCCACCCCCACCTCCCTCTTCCCAGGAGCCTTGCGAAATGTCAGGCTAAAAATACTCCAAGCCCTGGGCCAGGGAGCTTGCTGCTTGGTCAGCTGACCACACTGGCTGACACAGCCCAAAGTTCTTTGAGGGGCCTTGGGCTTTCGGCCACCACCTGGTCAGCCTCTCCTGACCTGGGCTGCCTGCCAAAGGTCTAGCCTGCAGGATTTTCTGCCCCCTGGTGGACGTGGGTGGATGCATAACTAGCACCCTCTTGGCTTTTTCTGGAACATTCTCTGGGAGTCTTCCCTTGAAGGAAACCTTCCTTTGGCCCTGGAGCCGTGATCTTCAGTCCCCCTTCCTCTCACTAGAACCCCCCACGTCCCACTGAGCACAGCACCAGCCTATTCTAGCACTCTGCAGCCCCTGGTGAGTGGTGTCCAGGGCAAATGGCCATCTTCCCCGCTGTGCTTGAGCTCCACAGGGGCAGAGTCTGTGGAGGCGGGGCCTCACACCCACCAAGGGTGCATCAGAAGGAAACCCTGGCCTGAGTCATCCTCCCAGTCTCTCCTCCAGCCCATTGTTGTAGCTACTGTGAAATCCACTTTGAGAAAATGGTGTCCCTTCTGAGGGCCCATGGAGCACCTCTCTGAGTGGTCACTGTGTTTTTGACAGTCATTCGGCTGGCTGGTGGCTCCAGGAGGGCCAAGACCTGCTCATGCCATTCCACACTATAGCACACGACACACGCTGGAGCTTGGGGATGGCTGTTGGATGAGTACAAGCAGGAAAGCTGGCAGTATTTTATCTGCAGACAGGTGTGACTGGTTGGCTGTCCTGTGTCTGCAGATGGCTGATGTACTGGTCACACCACATATTTATTTATATGAAGATGTGACCTGCCAGGACCCACGAGCCATGCTGTGTCTATAGATGATCATGTGACATACCAGGACCTGGCTGGGCACATGATGTCAGTAGATGAGGGTGTGACCTGCTAGGACCCAGGTGACCCCCACCAGTTCTACAAATAGAGGTCCTCAGACTTGGCCAGTCTTGTCAAGTCTACACATGTGGTTGGGACCTGCTGGAACCCACCTTCCACATCATCTCTGTAGATGAGGGTGTGACCTGCTAGGACCTGGGTGGCCACACTGTCTGAAGCTGAGCTGGGACTCTCCAGGACCTGGTGACCACACTGTCTATAGATGGAGGTGACCCCGGGACCCTCCGGCCACACCTCACCCTGCAGCAAGGCAGTGACCCTGTTGGAACCCCGGCCATCCTGATTTACAGATGAAGCTGCTGCCCTTCCGGCAGAAGAAGGCTCACATCATGGAAATCCAGCTGAATGGTGGCACGGTGGCCGAGAAGGTGGCCTGGGCCCAGGCGAGGCTGGAGAAACAGGTGCCAGTGCACAGCGTGTTCAGCCAGAGCGAGGTCATCGATGTCATCGCTGTCACCAAGGGCCGCGGTGTCAAAGGTGGTGCAGGGAGGAGGTGGGCCTCGGTTGGGGGGGGGAAGGTGGCCTGTGTTGGAGGAGGGCTGGCTGCTTAGCTGCTGTACCTTCCTACTGCAGGGGTCACGAGCCGCTGGCACACCAAGAAGCTGCCCCGGAAGACCCACAAGGGACTCCGTAAGGTGGCCTGCATTGGGGCCTGGCATCCAGCCCGCGTGGGTTGCTCCATTGCTCGGGCTGGACAGAAGGGCTACCACCACCGCACAGAGCTCAACAAGAAGGTGAGGCCATAGCCCATGCTCACTACAGCTCCAGAAGGTGGGATGGTGACGCATCGGTGACAAGCTGCTGGCTCCTGAGGCCACTCTGCCCCAATGCTTCCTTTTTCTTGGCAGATCTACCGCCTAGGCCGTGGGCCACACATGGAGGAGGGGAAGATGGTCAGGAACAACGCATCCACTAGCTATGATGTGACCGACAAGACCATCACGCCTCTGGTGAGGGGCAGTCAGTCCAGCCGGGGGGCTGGTGTGGGTGTGGGGCCTAACTGGACACCCTGTGCCTGACAGGGTGCTACCCTGGCTGAAGGGCTTTGGAGGTGGGCTTGGTGGACCCTCCATGGCTCTCTGAAGCACTCTGTGATCATTGAGTAGCAATCCAGGTGGACAGATCCTGCTGCTCCCACCCCTCCACCTTTTGACACCAAGGCTGCGGCAGCTGCATTTGTGGGGTCAGCTGATCTGGGTTCAGATGCCGGGCCTGGTATGGACCGTCTCAGGACCTGGAGGAAGCTGCTCTGTCTTGGTTCTCTAGTGCCACTGTAACCGCTTTCCCAAGGGGCTGGCTTTAACAAACAAAGTTATTTTCTCACATTTTAGGAGGCTAAAAGTTCAAATGTAGGGTGTTGGCTCTAGGAGAGGAGCCCTGGTGGCTTTCACAATGAATTGAGCTGCTAACTGAAAGGTCATTGGTTTGAATCCACCAGCTATTCCATGGGAAAAAGATGGACAGTCTCCTGTAAATATTCACAGCCTCTGAAACTGGCTGCAGGGTCTTTATGAGATGACAGGTGTTTGGGAGTTTTCTGTGGCTCTAGGGATAGACTTTCTCTCTCTGTAAGTTCTAGAGGAAGGTCCTTATTCCTTAAGCATCTGTAGAGCTGGCATTCCTTGGCAATCTCCATGTGCCATAGCCTTTCCTCCTTGTGTCAAGGAGATTCCCAGCACAGACAGCTGAGCCCAAAAGGCGCCACTCCACTCCTGGTCTTCTGTGTTGGTGTGACTGAAGTTGTCCCTCTCTGCTCTCATCTTCTCTCCTTTTATTTTTCTGCGAGACAAAAGATGTTACAGTCCATAACCCAGAGAAACTCCCCTCTCATGAGATCAGGGCGTGTCCTGAGTAAAGGTGTTGCATCCCACCCTGACTTCCTTAGAGCTGATTGGCTGAAAACATCTCAGTACACATCATAGGGGAATGGTATTGTCATTACATCTCAGCCCCATTAACGTCATAGAGTCAGGGTTGACAGCATAATTACACAATCCTGAGAATCAGAGCCCAGGTGACACATATTTCTGGAGACATAGTTTGATCCATGGCACTCTCTGAGCCTGAGTTTCCCCTCTGTATGGACGCAGATCATGAAATGGGATTCATGCCCAGAAAGGAATGTACAAAAACATTGCCTATCAAACAGCAATCAACCAAGTCCCTGGGAATGTCCCTTGTACCCCTAGGAACAATCACAGGGCTCCTTCCAAACACAGCAATGTGGGGTACTCTTGCAACCTCCCCCAGACCAGCAGCCCCTATCTGGCCCCTCACCCATCTCTCTCCACAGGGTGGCTTCCCTCATTATGGAGAGGTCAATAATGACTTTGTCATGCTCAAAGGCTGCATTGCAGGGACGAAGAAGAGGGTCATCACGCTGAGGAAGGTGGGCTGGGAATGGATGCTATGGGGGGGATGAACACCTCGGGCAGGGGTCAAAAGAGAGCAGTCTGGGACAAGCTGGGTGAAATGTACGGGAAAGGGGGGTTGTGGGAGTAAATATGTGAATTAGGGCTGATGGAGGATTCTTCTCTCTCCCAGTCCCTCCTGGCGCATCACAGCCGCCAGGCCCTGGAGAACATTGAGCTTAAATTCATTGACACCACTTCCAAATTTGGTCATGGTGGCTTCCAGACTGCACAAGAAAAGAGGGCCTTCATGGTGAGCCACGCCTGCTCCTGGATTGCTGCCTTTGGTGCCCAAGATGCCTTACTTGAGGGTGGGATGCTGGAGCAGATGACCATGGCGGGATGCCCTGCATTTATTCACAGGAAGGGGGATTTGGGGGTTCTCTTCTGGGTGCTGAGTCTTGGAAGAGAAGGTAGAAACCATTGGAAGGGACATTAGTGCCCACCAGGGGTGACTTAGTGACTACCCAAGAGCTGTGTCCTCAGCCTGTGACAAATGCTCCTCTTGCTTTCCATTCTAGGGCCCCCAGAAGAAGCATCTGGAGAAGGAAAAACCAGAGACCTCCGGAGACTTGTAGGGCTGTGGGATGATCAGAAGAGCAGTGGCTGTTCCCTCTTGTGAAATAAAGAACTTGGCCAGCTCTTCTAGCAGATCGTTGTGAATGAAGGGTGTGAAAAGAGGGCATTGGATCATAGCCTGGTGCTCAAGACTGAAAGCAAGACCAAGGGACTCTAAGGGTCTTGACTTTCCATCTCGCTTCCGGGGACCCCGCGTGCCTGGCAGGCCCCACTTGATCCCCAACACAGCACAGCGGCGCCCCCTGGTGTTTGAGTGGGACAGGGCGGGGCCTTCGGAGGAGCCCTGCAGCCGGCGAAGCTATTCTCAGGGGGCGGGGCCTCAGGGAAATGGCTCTGGAGTGGTTCTTAGTTAGGGTTCGGGACCGTCATTGATGGGCGGGGAAAGCTAGGAAGACCGGACCGGACAGGTGCTTTGGAGCGAGAAAGGCTTCCTAAGAGGGAAGCCGAAACTCGCATCTCAGGGAGCGATTGGTCTTCGGGAGGAGGCGGGGACTTGGGAGGTGGCCGGGGGTGGGGTGATTGACTTGGCTTTCTTGTACGTGATTGGTTTGCTGCATACCATGGGGCGGGAGCCGGATCATGATGACTCATGTGATTGGCCTAGAGAGGAGGAGCCTGGCGTCAGGGAGCGACCTCGCGATCTAGGTCGGTGGCCTCGGGACTTGACTAATCTTGCAGTGGCTTCAGCAGTGCCATGTCTTTCTGCAGCTTCTTTGGGGGCGAGGTTTACCAGAACCACTTTGAGCCGGGTATGGCTTGCGTCTTCCTTCTGAGAGGGCAACGGGGGCGGGGGACACTAAAAAAGGGGCGTCGCTGCCCTCGAGTACTTATGGAATCCTGGACCCCAGGGTGGGGGAAGTAGCGGGGTGAACGTGGATAAGGGGATCGTACAGTAGGGAAGGACTTGAAGGGGGAGGAGACACAAGAGTTCAAAAGCCTCTCTTCAGAGGCTTGTCCAGCAGAGGGGATGGAGAGGTGGGAAAGCGTCAGAAGGGCCAGATGCACAAGTACTGTCCAGAGACCCCTCCTTGGGGCCTCGTCCAGATGTTACTCTGTCTTCCTGTTACTGGTTCTAGGACTTGTAAAGTCCACAGTTACAGAGTGTCCCTTTGGCAGCTTGGTTGGGTAAACAGGAGTGGCCCTATGGCTGTGTTGTGGTCCGGCCCCTAGAGTTTGAAGTTTGACCTGGAGGAGTGAGTGCTCTAAGAAAGGCTGGCAGCTGTCCATGAGGTCCTTACTGGACTGGAGCTGCTTATCAATGGACTAATCTGTTAAATGCAAACCAAAGTCAAGACCAGGGCAGCTGTGTGTCCAGAGGCTGGGTCTCTTCAGGACTGGGACAAGGGGATAACTGGTGCTAGTGTGTCAAGGACCATTTAGGCAAAGCCTTGCCTCGAGATTTTCCAGCAGTCGAGCCCCAAGCCCCACTCCCACGGAGCGAATGTGCTTCTCCTTTGCTTCCTCTTGACATTTCTGGCAAAGGCTGGCAGTTCTCGGACACCCTGGAGGATGTCACTGGGGAGGGGCAGGGAGGCGCGCTAAGGATCCCTGGTCACACAGTTTCCTGTTTTTGGTCTTTCAACTATTTACAAATCTGTTTTGCAACCTCCCTTTCCCCAAAATGATCTTGGTGGTGGTTGTTAGGTGCCTTTGAGTCACTCATTAACAGTTCTGACTCATAGCGACCCCATGTACCACAGAATGGAGTGTTTCCAGGTCCCACACCGCCTTCCAATGTCTGCTGGGCTCGAACCACAGTCCATCCATCTACTTGAGGGTTTTCCTCTTTTGCTGACTCTGCCAAACTCTGTACTTTATACCATGGATACCTGTTCCTCCTGGTGTCCAAAATGAGTGAGACAAAGTGAGATGAAAAAGCATTCTGGCTGTGCTTCCTCTCAGACAACGTGTTCATTCTTCTGGTAGTCCATACTATCTTTTTTTTTTTTTTGTCTTATTTATTCTTTTTTTTTGTTTGTTATTTTTAATGAATGTTTACAGAGACTTTGGATTTCCATTCATTCATTGTTGCACTTTTCTCGCTGTCCACCCCTACCCCCCCCAATTTGCTCTTCTCTTTGAAAAGTAAAAGAAAAATTCTTTTATTGTTATAAAATCCCTCCTCCTAAGTTCACTCCACTATGCAGCCTTCATTCTGGACTCCTGCCATGACAATAATACCTAATCATATATCCCTTTTAAACAGATCTCTCCCTCATCTGTTTCAATGCAATCTCCCCTCAACCTCCATGCCAGTCCCATTTTACAAAAGTGGCACTATGCAATATTTGTCCTTTTGTGACTGAGATATTTAACTCAGCATAATGTCCTCCAGGGTCACCCATTTTGTATATATTTAATGAGATCCTTGTTTTTCAGAGCAGGATAGTATTCCATTGTGTGAATATACAACGGTTTCTCTGAGCCATTCGTTTGTTGATGGGCACTTGGGTTGTTTCCAACTCTTTGCTATTGTGATCAAAGCCATGATACACATGGGTGTGCATATATCTGCTTGAGTGACAGTTATGGTTTCTTTAGGGTATAGTCCCAGGAGTGGAATTGCTGGGTCAAATGGCATCTCTATTTGCAAATTTTTGAGAAAGCACCTTACTGCCTTCCATAGTGGTTGCACCATTTTACACTCCCACCAACAGTGAATAAGGGTTCCAGTTTCTACACAACCTCTCCAACATTTGGTGTTTGCTGTTCTGTTAAATTTTGCTATTCTTACTGGGGTGAGATGATATCTCATAGCTGTTTTGCATTTTGTTTTTGATAAGAGATTATTTTGTTTGTTTTATTTTTTTTCTACCTACCATGCTTGGTTTTTAAATATTTTTATTTATTTTTGTGATTTGAGTGCAAGTTTACAAGGCATACTGATTTTTCATTCAGCCATTCCTAGACATTTTGTTTTGTAACATTAATTACAATACCCACAATGTAATCACACTCTTCCCACTTCTTCCCTGTGATTCTCATTTCCACTAATCTTTTTTTTTTTACCTCCTCCTGCTTTCTGGACTTCCTTCTTGGGCAAATGACTCATCTTATCTTGAGAGATAGGAGAGAGAAAAGAGACCCATTTTCCTGGGCTCCCTGTCTGTCTTGTGACTATTTTTCTCCCACCTGATGAGCTGCCTAGTGGGTGGATGGTCAGTTTCAGCCTTTGGTGGTCACTTGAGGAGGGGAACCAAGGCGAGATGCTTACAGAGTGTCACTGTATGAGACTTGTGTCTGGGGGTGGGGCGTGCTATGTCCTCATCTGGCAGCCTGGGTTTCTTCCTGATTGCACATGGTCCAGCCTCAGCTTCCTCATCTGTAGATGGAAATCCTCCTTTGAGACTTTGGGCAGGTTATCGGGCGGGGCAGTCCTTGGAAAAAGGCATCGTGCTGAAAAGGCAGAGGATCATCGAAAGAGAGGATGCTCCTCAATGAGATGGATTGTTACTGTAACCATAACAACGGGCTTGAGCATGTCAGAGGTGGTGAGGATGGTCCAGCGTGAGGCAAGGTTCAGATCTGTTGTTCATAGGCTCATTATGAGTGGTAGTTAACCTGATGGCACCTCACAACAACAATCACAAATACAAAAGAGACTTGCCATCCCCAGGCTAGCAGAAGGGACAGTTCATGACATCAGCTCGGCTGGCATATGCTCAGAATCAGAGGTAGGCCCTGCTGTCTTACCTGCCGAGGGGCTGGCAGCGCGGCCTGGGGTGATGGCTGGAGGAGGCACTTGGCTCCCCCTGGAATGGCACCCCAGAAAGGCTGCAGCTGGACACTGTTTTGTCTCCTTTTGGCCCTAGGTGTGTACGTGTGTGCCAAATGTGGCTATGAGCTGTTCTCGAGCCACTCCAAGTATGCGCACTCCTCTCCCTGGCCGGCGTTCACCGAGACCATCCACAGAGACAGCGTGGTCAAGCGCCCAGAGAACAATCGACCTGAAGCTTTAAAGGTGGGTGCCCCTGCCTGTGCCCGCTACCCCAACTCCAGGGGCTGAGAATGAGAATATTCAGCCAGGGATGCAGCCCCCACAACCCTGAACTGTTGGGGAATCACTTGATGATTGTGGGTTTGGTTTGGACTTTTAACATTTCTCTGGTGCCTTGGTTTAAGCACTGAGAGCCCTGGTGGCACAATGGGTTAAAATCAGGGTCATTATCCTGAGGGATAGCAGGAGAATGGGCAGTCTGCTTCCACAACCTGTTCTAGTCTCGGACACCCTGTGGGGCAGCCCTTCCTGTCCTGCGGGTCGCTGTGACTCAGAAAGGGCTGGATGGTAGTGGGGACTTGAATACAGGTGATGGGATGCTCTTCCAGCATGGGACAGAGGTCTGCGTCTAAGGCCTCATGTGGCTCTGTGGATTGGTCTTCCCAGGTGTCCTGTGGAAAATGTGGCCACGGGCTGGGCCATGAGTTTCTGAACGATGGCCCCAAGCGGGGACAGTCCCGATTCTGAATATTTAGCAGCTCACTGAAGTTCATCCCCAAAGGTAAGGCAACCTTTCCCCCGGTGGGTTAGTATGCGGGCAATTCAAGTTCTCAGAGGTGGGAGATTGCTGGTTATTATGTGACCCGGGTTCCCTTGCGATGTGTCGGCTGGGTCTGGGGGTGGGGTTGCAGTGCTGTCGTTTCCCTTTCGGAGTCGTGCTGGCCCTTTAGTTTGGTGTTTGGAGTGTGAGTTTGAGGGTGGTGTTTTAACCTTCCGGGCTCCTCTGTTTTGTTTTGTTGGTTTGTCTTCTCTGTTGTGTTTCGCGGCTTCGAGGGGTTTTGGGGCGGTTTTGCTGTGCCGCGCGGCTCTCTGTGTGTCCTCCTGGAGTTCTGGTTACTGAATTTTTTTGTGTTTTTCCTTAATGTGGGATTCAGAGGGTGTGTTTAAGGACCTCTCACACTGCTGATACTTTTGGCCTTTTGTTGTTGCTGTTCTGTTTAGAGAAAAACAAAGATCCTGGTTCTTGGGGGATAAAATGTAGGTTGTGGGGTTGCTAGCCTAGGGAAAAGGGTCTAAAAATGTTTTTTTCCTTCCCCCCCCCCCTTCCTTTCTTGCAGGCAAAGAAACTTCTGCCTCCCTGGGGAAGTAGGCGGGCAGCTCACATTCCCTGAGTGGCCATATGCATTATTTTAATGGGAGCCCACTTCCATTGAGATGTGAAGGCTGAGGCTGGGGCTGGAATCGCAGGGACACAGGAGACATCTCCCAGTAGCCCACACCCCTCAGGTTGGGGTCAGGAGTCTGAGCTTGACCGTGGCCTTGGAACCTTCAGGGCTCAGCTCCTTTCTTTTGTTGGTTTGCACTCACCCCTGTGTTGCCCAGCTTCCAGGGGTGTTCCAGCCCTTTCCAAGGCCAGAGAGGCCATCCCAGTCAACTCCTCCAGCTCTGGTCACTGAATGATTTGCTCTGGTCAAACCCTTCCAGGCCCGCCAGAGTGCTGATAACTCGTGACCTGCTGGGGTTGCAGGTCAACGGCACAATCCCGACTCCGACCCCGAGAAGTGGACCCTTCAACCCCAGACCCCAGTCTGTTGCCATGCCCAGATGGGACCTTTGGGACCTATCCTAGTCCTAGTTCACGCATCAAAGTCTAGCCACGGGAGGAAACAATAAACCAAGATCACTCAGCTGCGCTGTCTTCGTTAATACCACCATCATTTCACTGGTTCCTCAAGTGTCCATCAAGTATGTGCTCCGTCAAGCTGTGCCCAGTGTTGGGGACACAGCCATGAGCATGAGAGGCAGGGTCACACCTGGAGGGAGGAAGGTATGACAGCCTGCTCCCACATAGATCTCCAGGCTCAGAAACCCCATGAGGCAGTTCTGCGCTGTCCTGTCATCATTGTGCACCATCGAGGCAGGACCAGCTCGTAACTGACCCTCCAGCAGGTTTTCAGAGGCAGTAGATCACCCAGGAGGGGATTGTCCATCTTTCTGCCTTGGAGCAGCTGGGGGATTTGAACCACATTCCTTCCATTTGGCAGCTCACCTCCTTTGTCACAAAGCCAGCAGAGCTCCCTATAAGGTTGATAGCCCATTGTTATAGCGAGCGTGTCAGTCCACCTCGCTGAGGGTCTTCTTTGCCCGACACTACTTCCCAGCATGATGTCCTTCACCAGGCACTGGTGGTCCTTCCTGACAATGTTTCTGAAGTATATGAGACCAAGTGCTGCTGTCCTGCCTTCTGAAGAGCACTCTGGCTGCTTTTCTTCCACGATACATGTTTATTCTCTTAGAACTAATGTCACAGGGGTGAGGATTCACAACATGCAGATGATATCACACCAAAAAGTATATCATACTGAATTATGGTCCAGCCAAGATAACATGCATTTTTTTTGGGGGGGACGCAGTACAATCCCTTTTTCTCCTGCATGAACCTCTCTGGGCCCCAAAATGGTCACTGCTCAAGTAGAACCACAGATGACAACAAAATAATAGAAAATTAATCAGTTAGAAAACCTCAGGTAAAAAGACTTGCAGCCAGTGGATACAGAAGTAGCTCTAGTGTAAAACAAACTTTTTAAAGCTAATTATCTTGAGAGGAAAGAAGAGACTTTCTCTTAGTCTGGCACAGTTATCAAACTAAGACCGTTCTGGCGTCCTTTCCCATCTGTTCCTATAATCTGTGGCTGGAGTTTCTCCCAGTAACAGAGTGAGTCCCCAAAAAGATCACCGAGGCAATTAGCCAAATTAACAAAGTTTATTTCAAGTTCGAACCCGGGCTCCCGGATGCTGACACAGCAGCATCCAGCCGAGAGCCCCAAATTGATGTCTGCCCCTCCTTTTATACCTCTGCTACTCCCCTGCCCAACCATACACACCATGATTGGCCATCCACAGTAATTTGAGTATTTGTCCACCTTCAATTGGCTAGCCATAGCTCAGGGTAACAGTTTGGAAACCTATTTGAATTTTATCAGTTACTTCAGATACAGGAATGTGGAAAACTCCTTGTGTTCTTACAGAGAAGAAGAATTCCACTTTATGGCAGTTGATCAATCACGGTGGGATTTACCACAGGTGGGGGTTGTTTGTTAAAAAACCACTCAAGTGGGTGGGGTGGAGTTAACTGAACTTTTTCAGAAACTGAGTTTCTGATTACTGGTCCTTTCATTCCCCACTGGTTTTTCTTAATAAATCAAACCATTGATTTAACAGTTTCAGTGAGATACTGATAATGGGTTTGAGCCATAAGGATTTTAAGGCCTTACATTCATTAAGACCTGAAACCTTTGGTCACTTTTATTTATTAACATCTTCCTTCCTTGAGTTGTTCATTGCCAAGCAGATTTTCTAATCAAGATGGAGTTAGTCTTGCTGGTTTTACAGTACAGGGGTAAACTTGCTATGCAAGTAAGCCAGGCCTCTGCCAGTTCCTCCCTACGGGATGCTGCCTGTCTTAGGTGGGTAAGAGAACTCAAAGTCAAGTTGTCCGTCATTGGGATAAATAGCAATTCATGCTACTCCCTGTCTTAGGATCATGAGCAAGTCTCTTTCCTTACCCATCACTGGCTACACATCCTGCATTCACCTGGGGAGGGCCTTAAGTTGAATTTTATGTACTTCACCCAGCAATTCTTTATAACACTTGGCTAATATATGACCAACACAAGGGAGGATCCATAGTATACCTAGTAAAACAATACAAAGAGCAACAATCGTAAAAAGATTTCTAAATGAAGTTACAGAAGGAAACCAGTTTTTCTGATTTTTTAAAAGTTAGACTAACTTGTTCTGCTGGAGAAATAGCTATATCTAGGGTATTCTGCATTTCTATAATTCTTTGGTGCAAATTATACAAATCAAGGGAATCATTATTAGAAATCTAAACTCCTTTTAAATGAGATACTATTTTTGTCCAATCATTATCTGTGCTATTGTATTTCAATTTAGTAACACAAATTGAGTCATAGGCCGTATGGCATCTTAACTTTTCTTTCATTCTAATTTATTGCACCATGTTTCCTAATACATTTACCATATCATATAAAGCATTTAATTTCTGTTCCATAACTTCATCCACATCTTCTTGCTCTACCCAATTTTTTGTCACATTATGCATTAACCCATTTACAAACTTAGCAGTTTGAACTTCTTTTTTAAAAAAAAATTATTTATTATTTTTGTGTGAGTGTACCGTCAAATCAGATCTGACTGGTACAGGAGGAGAGTGTCCCTCCTTTTCCCAGCAGAGCATCTGGTGGATTCGAACCATGTGCCTCTGGGATTGTAGTTGCAGCTCCTTGCCACTAGGCCACCAGAGCTCCCCTAGCAGTTTGAACTTCTTGAGTTAAAGCTACAGCAGAAGTAGAGACAGTAGCAATCATAGAGATAAGAGAAACAATTCCTGCAATAACAAGAAGTATAACTCTTTTGGCTCTAGATGACAACTTATATAACTCTTAAAATTT
>NW_006399882.1:8329187-8336457 GCF_000299155.1 Elephantulus edwardii | reverse complement strand
ACTGTGCTATTAATCGAGATACAGCCTGTGGACAAGTCTGAAAAACCTTTTACATGAACAGGTTAAATGAATTCATCTTAAAAGAGCATTCTGTCACGATACAGCAGTAGGAGTACTTCTAGTATCTAAAATACACAGCAATAACTTTCTACTATGATTTATACAAGAGAGAACAGGAAGAGATAAACTCCTGAACTTCTTCAAAGCCCGATGGGCCTCCATAGTTAATTCTCCCCTAGAATTAGGATCATTATTTCTAATTGGAATATAGGGGTCCAGCTCAGTCGGTTCTAAACATGGCTTAATTTAATTAATATTGTGATATAGAACAGACAGCGTGAAAAACAGGGGGCCAACGGCTCCCATGATGAAGGCCCCAAGCCATGCTTCTCTGAGTATTTACTGAGAATAACAAGGAAGGTAAACAAAGTAAAATCATAAGGAAGTACCAAACAAAAATAAAGGGTCATGGTGAACTCTTTCGCAGATAAGGACAAGTTCCTCTTTATGCTAATCTCAGTAGGGAGGGATTCGGTTGATACAAACCAAGAACAATGCTGACTCCTAGGGAACACCTTAGTGCCACAAGGTGACCTTCAGCTTGCATTAAGCCTCTCTCATTTCCTGATATAACATAGAATTTGACATTGAGGTTTTCTCAAATACATACACTAAAATTCACTTTTCTCTAAACCTTTTTTTAAATTTATTTTTTTTCTCTAAACCTTTTACAACTTACCATACATCCTTAATTTAGCTTTTACTATCTTTCATATTCTGGCACAACCAGACATTCTATTTCAAAGCAAAACTACTTTCATTTTAACTCTTAAACAAAAAAAATGCACAAAACTTACTACCAGTTATTCTGCTTTCCCCCTTGAACTCCATACCATGTTAAAACTTTCAATTCCATCCTCAAAATGATATACCACCCAAAATGCCATAGTTTAATAACTGCAATTTTTAACTACTGTATATCAATAATAATATTAATACTTTTATCAGACCTTTTAAAGCTAAAAAAATAGCATATAATTTAGCATATAATTAACTTTTTTGTACTGATTTACAAGGAGATCCACACATCTATGTAAGGAATTTGATCCAGGTATCCTGGGAGGCCATACGCTATGGCTCGAACTCCAATTGTGGGGCCCATTTCCAGGGTCCTCCTCTCAGCTGGCCACTCAACATTAAAAGTGGGTCACTCTAGTTCACAAAACTTCCTTAGAGTGAAAGCATCTACTTGGATGCCATATCTGGCAGCCCTGGAAGAGAAGTCTGAAAAGTTAGTTACCAAACACTCCAAAGGGGACGGTCTTTCCACCCTTGACTGCCCGCTCCCATTTTTCGCTTGCGCCTGTTTCGCTAGCGCTGTTTGTTCCAGAACTGAGTAGAGAAAGAAAAAAGCCACACAAATCCACAGAAATAGAAAGAAACTGTCAACAGAAAGACCACTGACAAACACAAATTCACAAAAATAGCAAGAGACACTGTTGACAACAAAGACCACGACAAAACCTGAGTCCGAAGAACGGCCTCTTCCATCCAGCAGACAAAAGAACACTGTTTACGGCCTCTCCCAACCAGCAGAAAAACGAACACTGTTTACTACAAAGACCATGACAAAACCTGAGTCAGAAGAACTGCCTCTCCCATCCAGCAGGCAAACGAACACTGTTTATGGCCTCTCCCAACCAGCAGACAAACGAACACTGTTGCCAACAAAAACCATGGCAGAACTTGAGTCCGGACTGACAAACCTGGTTCGAGGGGTGGGTTTCTCTCACCTCCCACCTGCCGAATGTCTGAGGCGTGGGGCTCTCTCCCCTGAGATTCCGAACTTGCGGGTCACCAGACTGGCGCGAGCTAATTCTGAACTTGCGGGGCAAACCTGGGCTCTCGCGTGCCAGTGGCATCCACCTGAGAACCCAGACCTCCACACAAGCCGATTTAGAACTTGCAGGACAAACCTGGGCTCTCGTGTGCCAGTGGCATCCACCTGAGAGCCCAGACTTCCACACAAGCTGAATCCAGGCGAGCCCCCACTTCCTCAGACACCTGGACCATGGCAGTTGTCACTGCCTCAGTCTTGGACTGGAAGTTATGCAGCGTCCTGCCTTCCAACTGTCCAATTCAAAACCGGGGTGCACTGAACAGAATACAGATTAACCAGTTATCAGGCCTGACTTACCAGGTAGGAAGAATCCTACAGCGACATCACAGTTACTCTGTTGGCCGGTGATCAGGGTTTGGATGAATTTAGGGAGATCTTGCTGGGGCCTCCAAATGTAACGGAGCGAGTCCCCAAAAAGATCACTGAGCCAATTAGCCAAATTAACAAAGTTTGTTTCGAGTTCAAACCTGGGCTCCCGCATGCTGACACAGCAGCATCCAACCGAGAGCCCCAAATTGATGTCTGTCCCTCCTTTTATACCTCTGCTACTCTCCTGCCCAACCATACACACTATGATTGGCCATCCACAGTAATTTGAGTATTTGTCCACCTTCAATTGGCTAGCCATAGCTCAGGGTAACAGTTTGGAAACCTATTTGAATTTTATCAGTTACTTCAGATACAGGAATGTGGAAAATTCCTTGTGCTCTTACAGAGAAGAAGAATTCCACTTTATGGCAGCTGATCAATCAGGGTGGGATTTACCACAGGTGGGGTTTTTTTTGTTTTTTAAAAAACCACTCAAGTGGGTGGGGTGGAGTTAATGTACTTTTTCAGAAACTGAGTTTCTGATTACTGGTCCTTTCACTCCCCTTCAGCCATAACTTGTGAATAGCACCAACTTTGGTTGGAATATTGAAAAGACCAAGATCACTGATCAGAACAAAAGAAGATACTGTAAAAACTTCAGCTCTTTTCCTGTGACTGTGGTCTGCATTCAGATGCAGATTGCCAAGTGGAACCAGCATGGCAGTGACCCGGGACTGGGTTTGTTGGAAAACTTATGTGACCCTGCGGAGATCCTTTGAGAAATCCTGTCTCAACCAAGAGCTGAAGGTTATTGGTGAGTATGGTCTCTGAACAAACGTGAGGTCTGGAGGGTCAAGTTTACTCTGGCCAAGGTCTGCAAAGCTGCCTGAGACTTGCTGACGCTGGACAAGAAGGATCCATGGCCTTTGTGTGAAGGCAGTGTGCTACTTTGGTGACTGGTCCGCACTGGCATGCTGGACGACGGCAAGATGAAGCTAGGTTATATTTTGGGCTTGACGACTGAAGATTCTTGGAAAGGCATCTGCAGACCCAGGTGTTCAAGCTGGCTTTGGCCAAGTCCATCCACCACACCTGCATGCTGATCCACCAGCACCATATCAGGGTCCAAAAGCAGGTGGTGAACAACTGTCCTTCATTGTCAGCCTGGATGCCCAGAAGCACATCGATGTCTCCCTCCGCTCTCCCCGTGGTGGGGGATGCCCAGGCTGCACAACGAGGAAGAATGCCAAAAAGGGCGGGGGGTGAGGGGCTGGAGCTGGTGATGAGGAGGAGGAAGATTAAGCTCACCTGCACCCTCCTGTTGGGAAACATTTTCTAGGAAATAAAAACTGGGACAACAACAACAAAACCAAAGAGACATCAAAACCACGTCGTGTGCCACTGCCTAGGTAAGTCTGAGACAGAGGGACAGTCCTAGGAACTCCTTGTCTTCTATTTATTATTGTTGAGCACCATCGAGTTGGAGCCAACCCCACAACTGACCCTTTAGTGGGTTGCCTATCCTCCCGCAAAGCAGCTGGTGGATTTGAACTTCACACCTTTGTGTTGACAACACAGTTCCTTACTACTAAGCCAACAGAGCGCCCTGTCTCCTATATTCTGGTATTAATAAAAAAACCCTGCTCTATCCCCTCTAATCCCCGTCTCCAAATGGTTGTTTGGTGCCAGATGGCAGATCTGTGGCCTTGAGCGGTAACAGAAGCAGCGCTGGCAGTAGTGGGTCTGTTGGGCTCTTGGGCACTGTCCTGGCTCAGCCTTGCCTGGAGGTGGCCCCTGCATATGACAGTAACCCGAAATCATAAGGTACTGCTGCAGGTGGGAAGGAGCTCAGTGAGAAGGGCCATTGCCTGAGCCCACACAGAGGTAAAGGTGGGAAGAGCCGTTTCCTGCTATTGGGGCCTCTGAGTAGAAGGAGGTGCCAGATGGTGAAGAAAGATCCCAGGGCCTGCTCCAGGCCTCTCCCTGACTCTGCCCTTTACTACTCTCCTTCACCCCAAGGAGAAATGCCAGCTCTGGAAAGGCCTTGACCACCTTTGAGTCTAGCAGTTCAAACCCCACCCCCCCCAGCAGCCCAGAGGGAAAGGGACCTGACATTCTGCTTCTGTAAAGATGACAGCCAAGCTCTTCCCCATCTTGCAAAATAGCAGTGAAACACTGGAGACGTCAGAGACCTCAGAGACCTCAGAGAAATAACTTGCAGTCAGCAAAGCAGATATTGGTGGCAGAGTTAAGAAAGGCAACCGCAGCTTGTGCAATTATTTGACACTTTAGTGTCTGTGCATGTAGGAATAGGATGGGTCGACCATGAACACCCTGATGGACGAGGCAATGGAAGATCAAGATCAACATGAAATGAAAGGACAAGACAATCTATGTAACTAACAATCTGCACAGCTGATTAAATGGGAGAGGGGAGTGGGAGAAGGGGGAAAGAGACTAGAGAGAGATTTTAGACACTGATAAAGACAATAGTGGGGCTCAATAACCGAAAAGAAAACAAACAAATGCAATAGCACAGGGGAAAGGAGAGGGAGCAGAGATTAGTGAATGGATGGGTGAGGTGAAGGGGAGGAGGGAGCAGGGAGGGTCCAGAAAGAGGTGAAGAATGACATTATACAATTATAATTATTGCTATAAGGTGAAATGTAGATGAGCAAGTGAAAAACAACTACAAAATGTAATTGTATGAAAATTCTTATTAAAATGAGGAAACTGAGAGTTGATCTTGCCAGTGAAAAACCACGAGATCAGATCCACAAGTTTCAATGTGTGTACTGCTCCATTCTATCTGAGATGGCTCGAGTACAGCCAGAGTGAGACTTCATGTCATAGACTTTGGACAGGTTGCCAGCTGAGGCCAATCTTCGGACTAGAATACCAGGCTTGGAAAAGTGGAGGGCTAGTGAGGGAGAGGAAGACCTCAATGAGATGGACTGACACATGACTGCAGCAATGGGACTCAGTGCAGGGGAGGTTGTGAGGATGGCTCAGAGGTTTTAAGTTGTTTTCCAAGGAGTCACTGTCAGTCAGGATCAACTCTACAGCACCTGTTGTCCCAAAGCTACCTGCAAGTTGTATTCAATCTCATCAATGGAACTTATCCTCACAAATTGGAGTTCTAGGTTTCTTGTAAAGAACCTACTTCTGAGTGGTGAGCCAGGCCTTCCAGGCCTCTCACAGTGCCCCTGATCCTGCATCCTGACCCCATCTTCTGGGCCATTCAACCCCTGAGTGGAGACTTGTGTTTGAGAGCCACTTGAATCCTCTAGTGACTTCTGGGTAGACTTGGCTGTACAGCTGCACTTGGACCTGGAGCAAAGTGGATTAAAGAACGCTTTCAACTGGAGCCCAAGTGGTTAGCTAGGAGTGTGCTGAGAATGGGACAGCTGGGGTGCAATGCTGTCTGGGTCCCTGTACCCCAGATAGTCTCATTTATTTGCACATTCATGGTGATAAGAAGGACGGGTCTAAGAGGTCCAGTAGGGACACACTCTGCAGATGTTAAGAAACAAGTTTTTCTGAGTGCCAGCTCCATACTCTCGAACTCGTTGCCAGGTTCAAGATCAGAGTCACAGTGAGGGTGAACTGGAGTGAGGGACAGGGGGATTCCTTTGATCTGTGCCCTTGCTCCTGACCCAGGAGAGCATTCAACATTTGCAGTGTGGCTTTAAGAATTTATGATGGGGAGCTCTGATGGTCTAGTGGCAAGAAGCTGCACTGCAATCCCAGAGGTGTACGGTTCAAATCCACCAGATGCTCTGCTGGAGAAGGAAGGGCAATCTCCTCCTGTACCAGTCAGATCCGATTTGACGACACACACACAAAATATAATAAAATAAAATATTTATGATGGAGTTTCCCCTGACCCTAGTTATAGTGAGCGCTATGTTCTACCAACAGAGCAATCTGAGTTCTTAGAGACTAAGGTGCACTTGATCCAGGCCATGGTCTTTCCAATCACCTGCTGCACATTTGAGAGCTGGACAATGACTAAGGATGACAGGAGAATTGATGCCTGTGATTGATGTTGGAGAAGAGTACTGAATATCCCCTGGACTGACAAACGAATAAACAAAATGTCTTGGTGAAAGTGCTGTGAGAGTGCTTTTTTGGAGGCAAAGCTTCCTCTCACATGCTTTGGGCATGTTGTTAGGAGAGGCTATTCCTTGGAAAGAGACGCCATGCTTGGAACAGTGGAGGGTCAGTGAAAGAGATGAAGACCATCACTGGGGTGGATTGACAGCGACTGAAGCAATGGACTTGAGTATGTCAGAGATGATGAGGATGCAAGGATAGGACAGGGTTCAGATCTGTTGTTCAAAGGGTTGCTATGAGCCGTATGCAACTGAATAGCACCTGACAACAACCACCACCAAGTTACAATGAGGGAGCCACGGTGGCTCAGTGGGTTAAGTGTTGGGCTGCTAAGTGAAAGATCAGAGATTCTAATCTAACCAGCTGTCAGCTTCTATAAAGGGGCAATTCCACTCTGTCTTGCAGGGGGACTGTCAGTCAGAAGTGATTCGATGACAGTGGGTTGCTGGGGGTTACAAGTAGCAAGCTTTGTGGCGCAGTGGTTAAAGTGCTTGGCTACTAACTGAAAGTTATAACCAACTAACCAGATATTCCTCGAGGATGTAGCAGTTGGATTCCTGGAAGATTACAGCCTTGGCAACTCAAGGGAGAAACACATCCTCTAATTCCTGTCAAGTCAGAACTGACTGACTGCTGACATTCCAGCAGGGAGGAGACTGCCCCTGCAGCTGATCGATTCCAACCCCCCAGGGGTGCTTTCTTCAGGTTAGTAGCACAACTCTCTCTGGACAAGGCCCCAAAGCTCCTTAAAGGAAATCCTGTGGGGGAGTCTTAGTCGGACCTGTAGGGTCACTATGAATGGGAATGGTTTCCAGGACAGGGGATTGGGCTTTAGTGATATGAGTGGGGGTTTGACGGGCGTGCAGCCCGCAGCCAGGACCCAGGCACCTCCTGCAGGGGTCGGTCAAGGGCACTGCCAGGCCAGGCCAGGCCAAGGCCACAACG
>NW_006399882.1:8318643-8329087 GCF_000299155.1 Elephantulus edwardii | reverse complement strand
CCGGCGACTACCTCATCCAAGACTCTCCCCGCCTACCCACCCGGGTCCTGGGTCAAGGTCCCTTGAGAGCGTGCACGAGGCCACGTACGCGACGTTGACCGGAAGGGGGCGAGCTCGGCCCGCGCGGCCCGCGTATTGCGAAGTTGGGGCAGGTAATTCTCACTGCGCAGGCGCGCTGAGCGACGGCGGTGCTGCAGTTTCTCGAGGTGCCTCCAGGGGCGCTGTACCACTCCGCCGAGAACCCCCGGGGCCAGGTGTCTAGCCTCAACCCGAAGCCCCGCAGCCTGGGGGACACTGAGTGGTCAGTGCGGCGTCTCTCATGGCCACGTTCCTTTAACTCCAATCCCATTTGGACATAAGTCGAGGCTTCCCTACACTCCAAGGTGCAGGGACAGGATTGGGGGCTGACTTGTGCTGAACTTCATGGGAGTGACAGGTGCAGGGAAAGCCATCCTGCCCAGGGAGCAACGTGAGTGGGAATCTCAACTCCAGACAAGCCCCAAGTCCACTGGAGAATAATGGGCAAGATCCACCTTTATGGATGCTCTGCACCTCTCCTCGCCATACGTGACCCGACCCAGGTAACATCAGGTCTTAGGACTCTCCCCGCTTCTCTCCGCACCAGAGGTCAGCCGCGCCACCTGCCTTCCTCGGTCAGGTGATCCTTGCAAAACAGTAAGTGAACAGGTGCGCGGTTCCACCTGCCCTGAGCGCCCCAGCCACATCTCTCCTGTCTGGCTTCCGACTCAGCAAGTAGATTGTAATCTTGTTAGGTGCCATTGAGTCGAGCTCAACACATTGAGACCCTATGAATAAAAGATCAGAACCATGTTCTATCCTGCGCCATCCTCACACTTCCTGACACACATCCTCTTCACATTGCAGCAGTCATTGTATCAATCCACCTGGTTGAGGGTCTTCCTCTCCCTCTGTTGACCCTTCCTCCTTCCCAGCATCATGTCCTTTTCTACGGAATAGCACCTCCTAAAAACATGTCCAAAGTATGTGAGGCGAAGCCTTATCATTCTTGCCTTCAAAGAGCATTCCGATTGCACCCTCTCCACGACATATTTGCTTGTTCTCTTGGCCGTCCATGGTATGTGCAGCGTTCTTCTCCAACACCACAGCTCACAGGCGTCTTTTTCTGTCATCCTTATTCATTGTCCAGGTCTTGAATGAATATCTAGCAATTGGAAAGTCTATGGCCTGAATCAGATGCACCTTAGTCCTCAAGCTGACATCACTACTCCTTAATTTGGAAAGGTCCCTAACTGCAGATTTTCCCGGTGCAATGCATGTCCTTATTTCCTGACTGCTCATACCAAGGGTATGGATTCAAGCAAGATGACGCTGTTGACAGTTCAGTCTCCTCTCCATCTATCATGAACTGCCTATTGGTCCAGTGGTAAGAATCTTTGTTTTCTTGATATTGAGATGCAATTCATACTGAAGGCTGCATTCCTTGATCTTCTGCGACAAGTGCTTCAAGTCCTCCTCACTTTAAGAAAGTAAGGTTGTGTCATCTGCATAACACAAGTTATTGATGAGTCTCCCTTCAATTAAGAGTCCAGCTTCTGGGAAAATTTGCTCAGTGTATATATTGAACAGGTATGGAGCTAGAATACAACCCTGATGCACTCCCTTCCCAATTCCAAACCATACAGTGCTCCCCTGCTCCATTCACAAAACAGTTTCCTGATCCAGGTATAGGTTCCTCTTGAGCACAATCAAGTCCTGTGGGATTCTCATTCCTCTCAATGTCAGCCACAACTTGTCATGATCCACACAGTCAAATGCCTTTGCATAGTCAATAAAACACAGATAGATATTCTTTTGATATTCCTTACTTTCAGCATTGAGGACTCTCCTCCATAGGGTCCCTATGAGTCGCCTGCAACTCTACGGCACTTAACAACAACAACAACAACAACAACAACAACAACAACATTCCTTACTTTCAGGCAGGATCCATCTGACACCAACAATGATGTCCCTGGTGCCACAGCCTCTTCTAAATCCTGCTAGAACTTCTGACAGTTCCTTATCCATGTACTATTCCAGCCATTTTTGAATGATCTTCAGCAGTATTTTGCTTGCATGTGGTATCAATGATATTGTTTGATAAGTTCCACATTTAGTTGAATCACCTTTTTTGGGAATGGGATCAAATATGGACCTCTTCCAATCTAGCTAGACAGCTTTCCTCCAAATTTCCTGGCTTAGACTGGTGAGTGCATCCAAGGTTGCATCTGTTAATTGAAACAAGTCAATTACCTTACTTATCATAATTATGCTGTTTCCCTATCTATACTCCTGTACCTAGGCCTCTGGACAAACTATGGTCTGTTTCTAGAAACGGATCATATGGTTGGTCTGTGGCTGTTTCCTGGAGTTTGCTATGCCTCCATTTTTACACCTCTCTTCCACTGTTGTTGTTATGTGCCATCAAGTTGCCTGAGACTCATAGTGACCCTATGTACAACAGCCCTAAACACTGCTCTGTCCTATGCCAGTCTCACTGCCTCTGACACACCTACCCCCATTACTCCAGTCACTGAATCAATCTACCTCATAGAGGGTCTTTCTCTCCTGCGCTGTCCCTCCACCTTCCCAAGCATGACATCCTTCTCCAAGGACTGGTCCCTCCTTGCAACATGTCCAAAGTATGTCAGATAAAGCTTCAGAATCTTTGCTTCCAAGGAGTATCCTGGTTTAACCCTCTCCAGGCTGAACCTGTTCATTTTCTTAGCAGTCCATGGTACATTCAATAATTTTCTCTAGCACCACAGCTCAAAGGCATCAATTCTCCTTCTAACCTCCATAGTCATCATAGTAGCTCTCTGATGCATACCAAGTGGTTGCAAAGACTATGACCTGTATCAGGTGTACCTTAATCTCCAGAGTGTCAGTATTGCTCTTCAGTACTTTGGAGAAGTCCCTAACAGAGGACTTTCCCATTGCAGTATGTCTTTTAATTTCCTGGCCACTGGTGCCAAGAGTGTTGACTATGGAGCAAAGCAAACTAAAGCTGTGAACAATCTCAATCTCTTTACCATCCATCTTGATGCTGCCAATTGGCCTCGTGATGAAAATCTTTTTCTTCTTAATATTGAGCCTCAATCCATATTGAAGACTGTAGTCCTTGACCTTCTGCAGCAAGCACTTCAGGTCCTCCTCAGTTTCAGCAAGCAGGGTTGTGTCATATGCATAACACAGATTGTGGATGAATCTTCTACCAATCCTAATGCTATATTTCTCCTCATATAGTCAGCCTCCCAGATAATCTGTTCTGCATATAGGTTGAAAAGGTATGGAGATAAGATACATCCCTGGAGTACACCCTTCCCAAATTTGAACCATGCAGTGTTTCCTTGCTCTGTTCTGATGACTACCTTCTGGTCCAAGTATAGGTTTCGCATTAATGCTCTGACTGAAAGTTTGCAGTACAAGTTTGTTTCCATTCAGTCATTTGCACATTAGTTACTACCCCCACATTGTGTCCTCATTCTTCCCACTGTGGTTCTCTGTTCTCGTCATCCTTCTGTCCCTTCCTGCCTGCTGATCTTTCTCCCTGGGCAAATGCTGCCCTTTTGATCTCTGAGGGTTGATTCATAGCTGATTTTCCCAAGGAAAGCCTGACGTTAATGCTTACTTTGTATGTTTGTCTGTTGTTTGGTGGAAAGCTGAGTCTCAGAGGTGATTTTGGTTCCAGGTTTGAAGGGTAACTTAGAGCCATAGTTTTGAGGGTTCTACCAATGTCTGTAGTACCAGTAATCATCTTCCTTCTCTTTCTCCCAGTGTGCTGGAATACGTCTAGAGAATCTTCTGGTTGCTCTGCTCCAAATCTTTCTTTTTCCTCCCACATCTCTGGGGACATGGGGTAACCATGTGTGCACAGAGAGCTCCTTGCCATCCTTCTCTGCAGTCTCATCCACCCCAGGTGACAGTGCCCCTGGAAGCGAGTGTGCACATCACACAATTTCATACCCCTCCCTGAACAGAGCCCACGGGACACCTGGAAACAGTGACATCACATGAATGCACATCCACTTGCAGAAGAATTGATGCCTTTGCATTCTGGTTTTGGTGAAGAGTATCAAATACAGCATTAACTTCCAGAACAAATGAATCTGTCCTGGAAAGACATCCCACCAGAGAGCTCCTTAGAAATGAGGATGGAGATATTTCATTTCCCATACTTTGGGCATGTTGTCAGGAGGGCTACTCTCTGGAGAAAGACATCTTGGCAAAGCAGAGGGTCAGTGACAGAGACACCTTTAAGGAGATGGACAGTGGCTGCAGCCATGGATTCTAGCACATGGGGATTGTGAGGATTGTGGGACCGGCAGAGCTGGCCCGGACTTGATGATGGGCAGCTACTGCTCATTCCTTTTGTAGGGTGCATGACCTCAAGGGAGCAAAGATGTGTGGCTTCTAGTGCTTCTGGGTGTGTGTCTGATATCTTGGGGATGCAAGTACCCCAGGACTACCTTCTCCTGTCTGGGGTGACGGAGCTTGGAGCCAGAAGCACAGTGAAGACAAGCTGTGGGGGGGTCCAAGAGCAGAGAGCAGACTGGAGGGGAGGCAGCTGGGAGCTCTCTGTGGGCGAGTGCCCCCTGTTCAAAGCCCTCCCACCCTCAGGCCCCAGACATGGTAGTCTACGCCTTGGCTCTCCCAGCTCCTGTCTCCAGACTTGCTGCTTATAAACCCTGGTGATTATCCATGGTTGGGCTCTGGCTTCATGTCTTATCATGTTCCAGCTCCAAGCAAGATGTTTAAAACTTGTTCTGGCTTCAAAGGATTGGCGGCTGCTTCCAGGGGTGGGGGCAGGGGTTGGGAGGGGTGTGGAGGGGGAGGCCTTTCAGTCAGGGATGGGGGCAGCAGGGCCAGGTGAGGTCACCTTCTTGGCTTGGGGCCTCCCAATTTGCCCTGGACTGCTTTCTTCATCCTGCAGTAGCTCCTGAGGGAGGGAAATTCTCATTCCCTGACATTCATCCCCAAGAAGGATTTCCTCATGTCCTCCTTGTGACCCCAGAAATTGGTCTGTCCTCCCACACCCTGACCAGCCCCATGACCCTTCTCAGGCCCAGCTGGTCTTTAGAAACCAGACCCAGGGCCAAGGAAGCCTGAGGCTGTGAACACCTTGTACCTACCTCTCCCCTTGTGTCGAAGCAAATTATCTGGAAAGCTGAGTGCTGCTGTCCACCACCTTTGTCTTATCAAGATACAAAGTGAGATTCAGAGAGGCTGATCACCCGCTGGAGGGGCAGGTCTGGGTTAGAATCAGAGGCTGGCAGAACCCTAAAAAGTATACTATTAGCATGGCCCTGGAGTCATCCCCTTACCCCCAGGGTGGCTCTGAGCAGTGGGCTGGGGGCTCTCAGGGGCTTCTCCTTGGGGGAACACATCCCAGTGTGAAACCACAGAAATCAAGACCAGCTGAGCCTGCCCTCTGGCCCCGGCCCCTCCTCACAACAGCCCCCACGCAGGCTCTGGAATCCCAGGCGGCTGCAGGAGTGGGTCTGGGGGGTAAGGGTGTGGTTGTGGGGGAGGGATTTCCTGGTGGCCCCACATGTGTGAAATTTGCCCCAGCTGTGCCCCTCAGAGGGAGGAACTAACCCCACCATCATTACTGGTAATCACTTTACAGAGTGGTGGGACAGTGCTCATGCATTCAACCCTGCTGCCTGCCAGGCAGGGGGCCCAGGCTGGTGTTTCCCATGCTGGGGAGGGAGCAGTGAGGGAGAGAAGGGGGCCCACCCACAGACTGGCTCAGAAACGCACAGTCACTCAACAATCAGCTCTCAACGCCCCTGGAGGTTTAGAGCAGAACAATATTAGGGACCAAGCCTTAGGGGTCCTGAGCTCTTGTGGAGGCCAGGGGCATGTGGAGGGGACAGCTGAGCACTCAGGCGCACCTACCAAGAAACAGTCATATTCTACAAAGGGCTGGCACAGTGACTAAAACATTTGGATGCTGATCACAAGTTGGGTGGTTTGGACTCACTGGCTGCTCTTCCAAAGAAAGGTGTCTGGAGGCTTCTGCGGGCCAGTTCTACTCTGTCCTGCTGAGCGGCTATGAATCAGAACAAACTGGATGGCAGTGGATTTTGGGTTTGAGATGGGGTTCCTCCTCCTAGTGAGGCCCTCTCCCCACCCCTCACTGCTGCCATCTTCTATCTGGCCTTCCTATCATCTTCCTCATGGTGGTGTTTACTTGGCCCCTGTTCCTCCCCTCCTACACCTCTCCTCCCAGCTCTATGTCTGATGACCTCGAGCAGGGTGGAGTTATGGGCCCTCTGCCTGGCTTATCCCTCTGGGTGGGTGTTCAGATAAGGTAGATTGTACTGAAGCCATCTGGGGACCCTCAAAGCCAGAGAAGTCAACTAGGGCAGAAGCTCACAGAAACCCATTTTATTTTGTCAGAAAGAAGCTTCGCCAGACAGAGGGAGTGACCTCCTGGAGTGCAGAGGAACACCACCCAACATGGGCCCTGTTGTACCAAGTGACTCAGAGAGGGGACACACCATCTGTAGGAGAGAGAGAGACAGAGAGAGAGAGAGAGAGAGAGAGAGAGCGCGAGCGCAGTGGGGGAGGGGGCTGGACCCTGGCAGGAGGGCAGGGTGGGTTTGGAGAAGTGTAGCTGCTCAAACGTGGTGCTCAGTGCAGGTGAAATAAGAGGAAGTTCCTGTAATGACTAAGTTTAACCTTCAGAACCAATTCATCCAACGGGAAGCCATGAGCTAGCACACACGCTATTGCTGTTAGGTGTCACCAAGTTGACAGGATCATGGACAACACAGCAAAGCCCTGCCCAATCCTGCATCCTCCTCACATTTTGGGCTGTGCCGAGTTGGGGCTACTGTGTCACCCCATCCCATTGAGGGACTTTCTCTCTTTTGCTGACTTTTCCAAGCATGTGCTCCTCTCTCCTCTGGTTAACATGTCCCAGATAGATGAGACAGTTTCACAGTTGCTATTATTCAAATACGTGCACCCACCACTGAGGCCAAAGAAGAAGAAATGAAAGATCCTGATCAACTTTTCAGTCTAAAATGGGTCAGCCATGCCATCAAGAGGCCCTGGCAATTACTGGTGACTGGATGAGAAAGTCAGAAATGAAGGATAGGCAGTTGGAAAATACGGTCTTGGCAGAATGAAATGACAAGAATATCACATGGCAGAGTTTTGCAAGGCCAATGACTTACTCATCAAAAGAATTTTTTTTTTTGTAAACAATACAAATGACACATGGGCCTCACTGGATCAATACACAAGAATCAGACTGACTATGTCTGTGGGAAGAGAAGATGAGCAGCTCAATATCAGCAGTCAAGACAAAGCCAGGAGTTTAGACCATCACCTGCTCGTTTGCAAGTTCAGACAGAAGCTGAAGAAAAGAAAAACGAGCCCATAAGAGCCAAAGTGCGATCTTGAGTTAATCCTACCTGAATGTGGAAACTATCTCAATAGGAGATTTGATGCACTGAGCACTAATAACTGGAGATCAACCAAGTTGTGGGATGACATCAAGGACATCATCATGAAGAAAGCAAAAGACTATTACAAAGACAGGAAACAAATACCAAAATGGATGTCAAAAGAGACTTTGAAACTTGCTCTCAAACATTGTTGTTACGTGGTGTCGAGCTACTTGTGATTCATAGCGACTTATGTACAACAGCCCTAAACACTGCTCTATCCTGTGTCAATCTTATTGTCTCTGACACGCCTACCCTCATTACCCCCCAGGCACTGAATTGATCCATCTCATTGATGGACTTCCTCTCCTGCACTGTCAGTCCACCCTCCCAAGCATGATGTCTTTCTCCAAGGACTTGTCCAAAATATTTCAGTCAAAGCCTCAGAATCCTTGCCTCTAAGGAACAGCCTGTTTTCACCCTTTCCAGGATGAATCTGTTTGTTCTCCTAGCAATCTGTGGTATATTCAATACTCATCTCCAACATCATAGCTCAAAGGCACCAATTCTCTATCATTTGCAGTCATTGTCCAGCTTTTTGATAAATAACAAATAATTGAGAAGACTATGGTCTAGATCAGGCACACCTTAGTCTCCAGACTGACATCATTGCTCTTTAGTATTCTGGCGAGATCTCTGATAGCAGACTTTCCCAGTGCAGTGCAATGCATCGTTAGATTTCCTGGCTGCTGGCACCAAGACTGTTGATAGTGGAGCCAAGCAAAGTAAAGCCGTTAACAATCTCACTCTCTTCACTGTCTATCATGATGCTGCCAATCGGCCTAGTGGTGAGAATCTTTGTTTTCTTCATGTTGAACTTCAATCCATATTGAAGGCTGCAGCAAGCACTTCAGGTCCTCCTCAGTTTCAGCAAGCTCTTAAACACAGAGAAGCTAAAACAAGAGGGGGACAAAAGATGAAATGAGAGAGCTGATTTCAAAGGGCTGCTTAAGAAGACAAGGCCCATTACAACTGTTTTTGTCTGTTGTCGAGTCCGAACTGACCCACAGCTGACCCTCAAGCAGGTTTTCAGAGGCAGTAAATAGCACAGGAGGAGACTGTCCACCTTTCTCACTAGGAGCAGCTGGTGGGTTTCAACCATGTACCTTTGGGTTGCCAGTGCAACTCCTTACTACTAGGTCACCAGAGCCCCCTTCCTTGAGAAGACAAGACATATTATAACTTGATGTACAAAAACCTGGGGTTAGAAATCCAGTAAAGAATAACATGCTCAACACATTGCTGAAGTGGAAAAAAAATTGAACAAATTCAAGCCTCATTGCAAGAGAAAAGTATTCTAAGATTCAAATAGGAATGATGCAGGAAGCATCAAAAGAAGACAGAGGGAGGAAAGTGTGCAACAATGTATGAGTAAAAAGGAAAAGAAAAGAAGATGGAAGAAATACAGAATCATTGTCCTGATAAGAGCTCCAGACCTGTGACCAAGAGAAACCTGTCCCTGGAGAAGATGTCATGGATGGAAAGGAAAAGAGAGGAAGATCCGGGATGAGGTGGAGTGTTGAAGTGACGGCGTACAACCACCACCACCAGCCTGAGGAAAGGCATTCCAGGGGAGGAGCATGAGCAAAGGCTAGGGGGTCAGCAGGAAAGGCGAGGGGATTGGCAGGACCCAGGTTAGTGGATGGCCCAGCCTGGGGTCGCGGTCGCTGGGATTGGAGCCCTGAATGCTGCCTTCAGAGGCACAGAGGGGCAGGGCCCTGTCCAGGATGGCTCTAAAGAGGACCACTTCAGGTTAGAGCAGGAGAACTTCCTGTGACCCTACGTGTGCCAGCATGCTGTTCCGACAGTGCTGCGCCAAAGAGCCGCCCTTGGGCTCTAAGCAGAGGCTTGCCAAGACAGGCAGGGGCAAACCTGGCATCTGTTTGGATGCCTTTACCCCATTGGCTCTGATGGAACCCCCTAGCCAGGTCTGTCCCCTGGCAATGTCTTTGGGTCTTTCAGGCCCTCGGAAGTGCCCAGGCTGTTGGGACCTTTCTATTAGCCATCAGGCCCAGCCATGATTCTGGAGTGAATACAACCCTGGGCAGAGGTCTGCTGCCATCAGCAGCTGTGGTACCTGCCACACATCTGATCCAGTGTGGGAAGGAGTCACGGGGACTCTGGGACTCCCTCCCCAGGCCTCCATTCTGCTCTGTCTTCACAGGCAGGGTTGGTGACTTGGGGGTGGACAAGGCAGCACCAAAGTATCCAGTGCCCAGTCCGTCTCAGAACTGAGAATTGCCCCGAGCTCTGTAGCTCACAGTGCCTCCTAGAGTACAAGACAGGCTCCTCCTTCTGGGACTCTTCTCACAGAGCTCCCAGGTCCTCACCTCCAACGAGGAGCCATTGTCAGAGCCTCAACTGGGTCCCTGAGGCCCACTGACGCCCGGCAGTGTTCGACAGCTTAAAGGGTCAGTAGATCCAGGTCTGGGTGCTTCTCTAACTAAGCCTGTTTCCTTATTTCTGAAAGGGTATTAGCCTGAGTGTCTCCACTCTGCGGGGCTGTGGGTGCACGCACGGCCGAGCGGACTGCCCTGGCAGTGCAGGACACGCCAGCACCTTCCTGCGTACATACTCCTGGGAATTCTGCCAGCGGAGGGCGGGGGACGGTCTGGCCTGATTCTCCTTTCAAAGGCTGCTGGTGCCTGGGGTCCTTGGCACCTGACCCTTCGCTCTTGTCCCAGACGGGGCGGGGACAACTTCTGAAGAGTAGACACTTCGTCACCGCCGTGCGTCCTGACGGTGGACATGGGTAAAGACGCCAGGTGTCCGAGGGAATGAGTCTGGGTACCCTTGCATCCCAGTGTCAGTAAGTGCCCAAGAGTCCCCGGTGTGACAGATGACAGAGAGGGGGCGTGGCGTCCAGACCCCGCCCCGCCCCTCCCGTATCCGCTCCCAGGCGGCGGTGGAAGCTCCCGGGCGCCATCCGGCTGAGCGCGGCCGACCAGCCGGGATGCGCGCCC
>NW_006399882.1:8310168-8318423 GCF_000299155.1 Elephantulus edwardii | reverse complement strand
CTCCCCGGCCGCTGCCCGCCCGCTGTCCGTGTCCCCGCACCGGCCCCCGCGCCCGCTGTGCCGCCCCTGCCTGTCCACCAACCAGGGCCGCCCAGTCTGCCGGTGGCCAGTGGCCGCGGCCGTCGCCGCTTCCCGCAGGCGCTCATCGTGGGCGTGAAGAAGGGCGGCACTCGAGCTCTGCTGGAGTTCCTGCGGTTGCACCCTGACGTGCGCGCGCTTGGCTCCGAGTCCCACTTCTTCGACAGGTGCTACGAGCGAGGCCTCGCCTGGTACCGGTGAGCGTCCGGCCTGAGGACCCATGTTGCCGCCCTCAAGCCTCCCTAAATTGTGCGCCCCGGTGCCTAGATGCCAGTGCGCCAGGCCTGGGGTATTGGGCTTCGGAGTCCAACTAGTCTGGGTCGGGGCGCGGGCTGTTCCCAGCGGGAAGATCCCTTAAACTTTGAAAACTCTGGAAAAGTTTAGGTTCAGGGCCGCTGCAGGGTTCTCAACAGACTCGAATAGGGGGCTCGGAGTGACTCTGGAGTACCCGACATGGGGAAAAGTGGTGGGTGGAGAGCGGGCGTGCGCTCGATAACTCTCATTGCTGGTCTGCTCTGGCTGGGGCGCATGGGACAGGCCCCAGGAGACTTTCGCGGGGTTCCAGGGAGGCAACAGGAAGTCTGGCCTTTAGAAAGGAAGAAGCTTCCTTTGAGGCTGTTCCAGGGTGAGAATGGGACTCAAGACTCATGCCTTGGGGCTCTGAGGCCGCTCTGTCCCTCACTCAGAGCAGCCTTGGAATGTGGGGTGCTTGAGTCCCAGCCAAGCCCCTCGCTGTGGAGGTTGGCACGAAAGCGCTGAGCGGAAGGCCCTTCCCTTGTCCCCTCCTGACAGGAATGAGGGTTTGCAGATGGAGGATGTGAATCCCCTACCCCAGGAGACCCCCTCTCACCAGAGGACACTGTGCCTAGGGCCTCCTGGTGAATTAGGAGGGTGCCCCAGCTCCCTGTTCTCACATCTTGCACTCCCTTTGTGCCCATTCATATCTTCACCTTTTTTCATTAGAAGCACTCCTTGATTTAGAAGCGTGCACGGGTTTCTGGCTCTAGAAGAGTTGTTGCTACCCTAGGGGTGTCAAGGAAGTTGGGAGGGGGTGATGAGCCCATTCTGACTGAATTTGGGTGTCCTTTGAGCTCAGGTCCCAGTGAGAGACTGTAGTCCCACCCCTCAAGCCAGCAGGCATTCTGGAAGCATCACTAATCCCGGAAAAGGAGGGTAACTGTGGATGCACCATCAAGGGCAGAGCCGCCTTGGTGCCTGGAGCTCTGGTTGCAGAAGCTGAGCTGAGAGGGCAGAAGCTGAGTCTCGAGGACTGCTCTGCCTAGGCCCTTCAGTTGCCTGCACAGCCCTGGGAGAGGGGCCTAGCCAAGCCAGGGTTCAGATCCTGAGCCCAGGGGCTTGGTTTCTTGGGGAGGTGGAGGAGAATGTAGAGAAGAATCTAGAGTCCACCTCCATTGAGGAACACTGAGGATGAAAGAGGGTGTCTCATGGCTGGGCTTTGTCTCCCAGGTAACCATACACATGTGAGTACCTTGTACCCCAGTTTCCTCAGCTGCATGGAGGGCAACCCACTGTAGGTAGGATCTGGTGTTGCTTGTTTTCCAGGGAAGCACCTTCACCACAGTGGGAAGCCTCTGGATTCAGGGTTAGGGGAGATGTGTAGAGGAGGAAAAACCCAAGTGCTCCAGCTGAATCTCTGGGTCACTGGCTCCCCATGGGGACCCAGTGACCTCTTTCCAGGCTGTGTCCTTGGCTTGTGACCTTAAGCTGCTCAGAGCAGACTCCTGCTAAAACCTCTTCTGGTTTGCCTATCTCTGTTGGATCTATTTTGGGTACTGTGCCCGTCCCCAGCCCCTCAAACTCAGATACCATTTGCTCTTCACTAACAGCCCCACTCACATGTCAGGTTTGGGTTTACAAAATCCCCAAGGTCTCAGTCTGGGTGGGGCACATGCTTGGACCTCTGAGGACAGAATATGGGAGAGGCAGAGGACCTCTGGGGGAGAAGAGCAATGAATGCAGGGAATAGGGGCCTCGGTTTGTTGGGAAGATGCACCTGGTGGCTGGGTACCAGATGGCCCCTAAGTCTTTTCTGAGCGAACATTGCCCTGTACTGGTTTCTAGGCCATAGCTGGAGCACCAGCCCAGGCGATGTCTAGGACTGGGAAGGGGAGTCAGTGGGGGCAGGAGAGACGCCCAGGGCTGCGGAAACCGCAGGGAAATGCCAACCAGATGGTGCAGGCGCAGCGGGAGGGTCTGTCAGATGTTTGCTGTGTGGGGGTCAGAGTCTGGGGCCTCCACCCCTGGATTCCCCCTCAAAGCCTTTCTCGACTCTACTACCACTGAACTCTTTGTGGTGGGAGAGGGCCCAACCCCTTCCACAGCAGCGGGTTCCCAGCACCCCTGCTGCTGCTCTGTGGACCTCCTGACTTTCTTGGATTGGGTCCATCTGTGAGGTGCTGACCTCAGGTGCCTAGTTGTCCCTTTCACTCTCCACATGCTTCTTGAAGTTGTGTCCGGGCCAAGAGGCCAGGGGGACTTGGTCAGTTTGAGAAAGAGAAGAGGGGGTTCCTGAGGCCACTTGGCACCTGGAAAGGGGTGTGTCCCAGTGGGAAGAGAGGGACCACTGAGAGCAATTAGGGTTCCAGGAGGAGGAAAGATCAAAGTGTGGTGAGCATCAGCCTGTCCCCTGAACTTCTTCTCTTTGTTGGTCTCCAGTGTGGACAGGAGTACCAGGACTGGCCACTCAGGCCGCAGTCCGCTTGAGCCCCTGGCCTGGGGCTGTGGATCCCTGATGTGTGCCTGGGGAAGCCGGGTACTTAGTTTTCCTGCTGCAGATGGCAGAGTGTGGACTGTGGGCACCTGATTGGGCTCCAGGGGCAGGTGCCAACAGGTGGGCTAGAGGCAGGAGCGGGCTTCCAGTCCCCATCGCCCTTCCCTCTTGGACAAGATGCTCTCCCCAAACCTCCCTCTCCGATCCTCAGTGTGTATCTGCCTGTCCAATGGGGATGTGAGTGTGTGGTGGGAGTTTCAGATTGTTCCCCCTAGTCATTTGGAGAGGTAGGAGGGGGTCTCTGAAAGCTCCCAGCCCATGCTGCCTGCCTCGTCTGTAGAGCCCTTGGGTGGGTGTCAGAGAACTGGCTACATGTCCAGTGGTCTAGCCCTCTGCCATGTGATCTGTGTTCCTGGCCTATCTGGGGGCTCCTGGGGGTCTGATTGAGCACTTTGGTGGATGGAGCCTGTATTATGCCTCATCCTGTGAGCTGCAGCCAGACCTGGGGCCAAGGGACCAGGTGGGGCTGGGCAGAGTGCCCCTCCCTGTCACAGGTCGCAGCAGCCTCTGTGTCTCTTGACCTAGTTCCCATCCCTCTCTGAGCGCTGTTTGCACAGTTGGCGTGCCCGCCCCACCTTGCTTGCCTCACCTGCACCTGTCTGGGAGGTGCTGCCTTGGGCCAGGGTACAGGATGCCTGGGCCTGCCTAGTCTGGACACTATGAATGAGACTTGGCTCCCCTTTTCCAGGTTGAGGGGCCAGGGGATTAAGGGGGTCCCTGAATCTCCGATTTGAATCAGTGCCCTGGCCCATTTTTGGAATTGAGATTCGGGTACTGGTGTAAACTAGCTCTTTTAGAATGTTCCGGACTCTTGTTGGTGGCACGCTGAGTCTGGGTCCATGCTATTGAGGGTTTAAAAAACCCCAAACCAATTAAACTGTTAAGTCAATTCTAACTCACAGAAACTCTGCAGGACGGGGCAGGACCATCCTCTAGGGCTTACTAAGGTGACAGATCTTTATGGAAGCAAACTATTTGTCTCCTGTGGAACTGCTGGTGGGTTTGAACCTCCTAGTCTAACCACTGTGCCACCAGGACTTCTCAGGGTGGGTTGGTAGGATTGTCCTTAAAGGCAACAGAAGAGGGCTGCCCTCTTGGGGGACTCATGACCTAATTTCAGGGATGCTTTCAGCCACGTAGTGAGGAGTCACCAAGGGTGATGTGTGGCGAGACGTGGGTGGTGCCTGTGGGTGGCAAGCTCAGACTGGCCTTCTGGAAACGGGGGACAAGGGTCAGTGTGGTGCCAGCTCAGGTCTGGGTGCAGTCTAGGTGCAGAGGGTCTGGTGGGAAGGGCTGTTGGCACTCAGGGGAGCTGGCCTTTCGGGTGGAAGGGTGGCAGAGAGTCTTTGGGATGAGAATTGACCAGATGAAAGGGATCATGGGGGCCCAGGGGAACATCATCTTCGTGTCCCTGAGGCAGGAATGAACAGGGAGGTCCTGATGGGCTGGACCCCACCGTGGCCTGCTTATGTGCGTCAGTGACTCTGTGTTTTCAAGGGATGATTTTTGGGAAATGGACTGCCAGGCCTTTCTTCTGAGGCACCTTGGGGTGGATTAAAACCCTAGCCTTTGGGTCAGCATCAGAGTGCATTTGCACTGTCTGGGGAAAGAGGGGACTAGTCTTGGGTCTTGGGGTCCCTTCTGGGACTGGAGAGTCTTGGAGAAGGGCCACTTACTCACACCACTTCTTTTCCTCCTTCCTGCAGGAGCCTGATGCCCCGGACGCTGGATGGACAGATCACTATGGAGAAGACGCCCAGCTATTTTGTGACACATGAGGTACCTCGTCGTATCCATGGCATGTCCCCCGACACGAAGCTGATCGTGGTGGTGCGAAACCCTGTGACACGGGCCATCTCTGACTACGCGCAGACACTGTCCAAGACACCGGGGCTGCCCAGCTTCCGTACCCTGGCCTTCCGCCACGGCCTGCGGCATGTGGACGTGGCCTGGAGTGCTGTGCGGATTGGCCTCTACGCGCAGCACCTGGCCCGCTGGCTGCGCTATTTCCCACTGTCACATTTCCTGTTCGTAAGCGGGGAGCGCCTGGTCAGCGACCCGGCCGGTGAGGTGGGCCGCGTGCAGGACTTCCTGGGCCTCAAGCGGGTGGTGACAGACAAACACTTTTACTTCAATGCCACCAAGGGCTTCCCATGCCTCAAGAAGGCCCAAGGGGGCAGTGGACCCCGCTGCTTGGGCAAGTCCAAGGGCCGACCTCATCCCAGAGTACCCGATACAGTGGTCCAGCGACTGCGAGACTTCTACCGGCCTTTCAACCTCAAGTTCTACCAGATGACTGGCCAGGACTTTGGCTGGGACTGACTGGCCCTCTGGCTGGTCTGGGGACTCTTGAGAACCTTAAGTTATGACTGCACACTGGCCAGAGCTGGCTGGGCCTGTGTGCTGGGTGCAGAGAAGTATTGAAGGGATAAAAGTTACTTTGGTATTCCTCCCTGTGACCTGGGGGGCTGGCTAGAGGGCTGGGCGTATCCTGATCTGGGGAGTAATCATGTCAGCCAGTCAACTTCATGGGGCTGTCATTTCAAGGTGCTGTTCAAATTCTACCCCACATACCGTATTTTACCACCTAGTGCCCTCTGGCTGTCCCGACAGTGATCCCTGGGCTGCCTTTTACCACGCCCTTTGGTGGCCTTGATGTTCACAAGTTTCTATGTTTGAGCCTCTCTGAGTGTCTTCCTGCCCTTGTCTGGGACAGATGACTATAGAGTCTCAGAGGGTCAGTCAATCACTGTCCCTGTTTTTGGCTGCTTGCAGTGGTCAGCTGTGGCCACTGTCTGGTGGCACGGTTGGTGTGATGAAAAGAGGCTCAGGAGGTGTGTGTGTTTGTATCAGTTTCTTGCAACCTGAGACCACTCTCCTTAGCACCTATAGTATCTGAGTCCAGGTGGTGCAGATCTGGGGTTAGTCAGAGAGGCTGGCACTGTTGCTAGATCCCACCCACCCAAGCCATCCCAGGCCACACTAGACAGGGTAAGGCTGGGGCTCTCCAGAGCTTCTCTCTCAGCACCCCACCCTCTCTAGCCATTCCAGGTCATGCTAGACCAAGGTAAGGCTGGGGCTCTCCAGAGCTTCTCTCTCAGCACCCCACCCTCTCTAGCCATTCCAGGTCATGCTAGACCAAGGTAAGGCTGGGGCTCTCCAGCACTCCTCTCTCAGTATGCCTGGGACTTCAGCTGTAAGGTAATGGGCAAGGATGAGGGTAAGTGCATCCACCACTTCCCAGACTCCTTTGACAGGAAGGTAAAGGGTCTGGCTGTTAGCAGGCACAGTGGAGCAGGCCAGGTGGGGGCAGGACAGATTCCATGCTGACTGTCCACTGTGCCTCTGGCTCAGGGATGGTGGCTGGCCAGCTGCAAGGTCTTGGCACAGAGGGCAAACATGTCCCTGTTCCTGGCAACCTGTTGTGGATGGTGATGGTGTGGGGAGGGGTAGAACAGCCCCCTGTCCCTTGGTTGAGTCTCCAGTCCTGGCCACATGTGTTTCTCCTTCTCTGGGTTCTGGCCCTGCCCTTGTCTAAATTTCTACCCCTTTGAGCCCAGATAGCTGCAGCAGTCTGCTTACTCTCCCAGAACCTCTTGGGTCCCTGCACACCAGCCATAGGATGGCATCGTATCAACTGGATCTCATTATTTTGAAATTATTTCAGCTTCTGCTCTGAGCATCATTGCATTCAGGATGAAGACCAGAGGTTCCAGGTCTTCTGAGTCTTGTCCTCCTCCTTGTGAGCTTCCCACACCCTGATTTTCTAGCCACATTAGCTCTAGCTCAGCTCTCTTCACTAGCTAGAGTCTCTCCAACCTCAGGGCCTTTGCACGTGCTGGTATCTCTGCTTGGAATGTCTTTCAAGGCAGAAGGTTTGGGCTCTGGTAGAAGTACTCTCACTTGGGATCATCCTAATTCTCATCTTTAGTGTATTACTTTTAGGTGTCTAATGAAAAGGTTCTTGGTTCAAATCCACCAGCTAGATAGATAGTCTCCTCCCGTAAAGATTTACAGCCTCAGAAAACCACTAGAGAGTCACTGAGAGTTGGAATGGTCTCAAAGGCAGTGGTTTATCTTCCAAAAATTCAGAGTCCTTTTACTGAGCCTGAGGGCATGAGTCATTTTACCGTTCCTTGGTGCAGATCTGGGGTAGGTGGGCTCTGTCTGTCTGGAAGGAGAATGGGTGACCAGACAGGTTCTTCCACCAGTGGACTCAGCTTGACCAGCAGCACCCCATGAGGTGCCCAGCTGCACCTGAAAACGCACCTCCAGCAGATGTGGTTGGTGCTGAGCATTCAGGGGTAGAGCTCTGCATGAGAGTCATCGGCCTTTAATTAAAATCCCTCAATTGCTTCCCCAGCTGCTTCATAGATTTTCCATATAGGAATCAATGTTCCAGATGGGAGAGATGTGCTTGGTCAATTATGCCCTCCTGTTCCACTCAGTGGGGAGAGGCTGGGACCTCTTCTTCATGGATCCAGACCCAACTAGCTCAGAGGAGGGTGGTGGGGACATGAGGTGAGGGTCTTCATAACCCTGGAGGTCCAGGGAGGAGCTTGAGAAGCAAAGGAACAAACGCCCACCTGGGAGGGGGAGAAGGAGGGGAAAAGGAGGCTGTTTTCACCCGGAAGGAGGAGGAGGTGGGAGGAAAGGAGAAGGAAGGAGAGGAGGAGGAGGAAGGAGAAGAGGAAGAGGAAGGATATGAGGAAGAGGAGGGAGAGGAAGAAGAAGAGGAGGAAGGAGGAGAAAAGAGAGGAGGAAGAGGGAGAAGAGGAAGGAGGGGAGGAGGGAGAGGAGGAAAAGGAAGGAGGGGAGGAGGGAGTGGAGGAGGGAGAGGAGGAAGGAGAGGATAAGGAAGGGGAGGAGGAGGAAAGAGAGGAGGACAAAGGAGAGGAAGAGGAAGGTGAGGAGGAGGAAGAGGGAGGAGAGGAGGAGGAAAGAGAGGAGGAAGGGGAGGGGGAGTCTGCTTCCACGTGAAGGCTGTGAGGACAGGGGTTCCTGGGATCCTGAAACTGTTTCCAGCACATTAAACCTGGAGAGAAGGGCCGTGGTGGCACAGTGGATTAAGCACTGGGTGAGCAGTTAGAATCCCTCAGCTGTTCTTTGTGAGAAAGAGGAAGCCATCCTCTCTGTAAAGATTCATAGCCTTGGAAACACTATGAAGTCCTTCTACTCTGTCCTAGAGAGTTTCTGTGAGTCAAAATAGTTTGGGTTTTGGTGTTTCAGGAGCTCTGGTGATAACATCATGATGTTGTTGTTGTTGTTGTTATGTGCTGTCGAGTCGTTTTCGACTCATAGCGACCCTATGCACAACAGCCCTAAACCCTGCTCTATCCTGTGCCAATCGCATTGCCTCTGACACACCCATCCCGATTACCCCAGT
>NW_006399882.1:8287613-8310068 GCF_000299155.1 Elephantulus edwardii | reverse complement strand
CTGTGTTGTTCACTCAGCATAATGCTCTCTAGTCCCTCCCAAGTTACACAGTATTTTTTTTAATTGTTGCTCCTAAGTGCTGCATAGTATTCCATTGTGTGACTGTACCACAATTTCTCAATCCATTCCATTGTTGTTGGACATCTAGGCTATTTCCTTGTTTTTGTGATGATGAATAGCACTGTTATGAATAAATCTCTGTGTACAAATCTCTATGTCTCAGTTCTGGTTTCTTTGGGGTATACACCTGGTAGTGGAATAACTGGGTATTACAGAGTTTCTATAGTCAACCTTTTGAGGAGACATCATTCAGACTGCCTTTCAGAGTGGATACATCATTTTCTAATTCCCCCAACAGTGTATGAAAGTTCTTACGTCTCCACATCTTCTCCAACATGTATTGCTTGCTTAGGACATGTTTTGCATTTATATTATGTCATAACCTAGACTAGTCAAATGGTCTAGCGCATGGAGCTGCTGTAGGTCAGATGCTCAAAGTCTTTCAGGCTTAGCAGAGCCATGATCTAATACAATGGAGGAGATTGAGCCTGGGGGAAAGAAGCAACGTGTCCCTCTACAAAAGCCTTCACACTTACCCAAAGCCTTTTGGTCCCTTCATTACCTTGACATCATCCATAGGGAGTTGCACTGCTGACTCAAAGGCCATACCATGCTTCACTGGTAGTTCAAATCCACCAGAAGGAGAAAGATGAACAATCTCCTCTATGCAATTTATAGTCTCAGAAATTCAGTGGAGGGTCTCCATGAGTAACTTCTGACTGAGAATAATGAGTGCGCTTTCTCTTTACCACTACTGGGGAGACGAGGAGCAGAGTCACTAGTTACATGTCCTGTGCCACCCTAGAGATGGAAGTAAATTCTTCCATTCAACAATACCCTTTAAGAGCAGTGTGGCCTTGGTCAAGTCACCTAAGCTCTCTGAAACTGGGTTTTCTCATGTGAACAATGACAATATCTACTTAAAGGGAGAATATTTAAAATTTAAAGATATACCTTAACCTCAGTGCCACCAAGTCAGTTCCAACTCATCAATCCATTTTGGTTGGCAGTCTGACATGTTACCCTCCTAAATTATTATCACTCACTCATTCATTGCTGTCAAGTCAGAACCAACCTACAGTGGGTTTTCAAAGGCTGTGAATCTCATGGGAGGAGATTACCCATCTCTTTTATGAGAAGCTAATGGTAGATGTGAACTACCTTTAGGTTAGCACGGCAACTCCCTACACCACTAGAGCTCCCTTAAGTTCTTGTATAATATCTAATTACTGTTGTATTTGTTGACATTGTTGTTACTGTTACCATTGTTGTTGTTGCTTTGTGCCATTGAGTCACATGCAACTCATAGCAACAGCCCTAAATTCTGCTCTATCTTGTGCCAATCTCACTGTCTCCGACACAACTACCCCCATAACTCCAGTCACTGAATCAATCCATCTCATTGGGGGTCTTCCTCTCCTGCGCTGTCCCTCCACCCTCCCAAACATGATGTCCCTTTCTAAGGACTGGTCCCTCCTTGTAACATGCCCAAAGTATGTCAAAGCTTCAGAATCCTTGCCTCCAAGGAGCAGCCTGGTCTCACTCTCTCTAGGATGAACCTGTTTGTTCTCCTACCAGTCCATGGTATATTCAATAGTCTTACTATTGACAAATTCAAATCTCACTCAGTCTTGTCTTGAATGTCTTACAGAAATGGAAGTTGAAATCAGATTCACTGCCTCCAAGAGAAGAGATTAGGAAAAAGGCAACCGAAGTGATCAGTCATGTCCTTTGCAGTTGAAAAGAAATTCTTCCTTCCTTGCTCTTTATTTACATAATCACAATTAACCACAAAGTTCAATGTGGTTTTGGTTTTTGGGTTTTGGGGTTTTTTTAATTCTCTTTTTCTAGTTGAGGAAGGTGAGATTTTAAAAAGTTAGGGAAAGTACTCAAAGCCCATCCGTAGTAGTGGTTCAGTCAGGGCTTAAGCACAGGCTGTTGCCTCCAAAGCCATTTCCCTAACAACACTTTCAAAACCCACAGAGCCTGAGCCTCCTGCAGTGCAGCCACATCTGAATGCCAGGGAGACATCCTCACCTTGCTGGGCCTCCTTGTCTTATCTGTGAAGTGGTAATTTATCTGCTGCGAGTGTCATTGGGAAGGTGAAATAGGGCAGATTTGGAGAATGCCTAGTCCAATCCTCTGAAAAGAGTCCACATTCTTTATGTTTTGGTGACTTAAACCCCTTACTGTGCCTCAAGTTAAATGCCAAGTTGATGGAACTCCCAGAATGAGCTTGAGCTAAACATTTCTACTGAACAGTGGATTTACCCTACCCACCCTCCCATTGCCATCCAGGCGATTCTAAATCACAGCAACTGTGTAAGACAGAGCAGAACTGTCTATGGGTTTCTAAGGCTGCAGATCTTGGAAATCAAGACTGTAGAGCAGACTGCCTCGTCTTTCTCTTACAGAGTAACTGATGAGTTTGAACCAATGGCTTTTGGATTAGCAGCCAAGTACTTTAACTGCCATCTCTTCAGTGCACCATAATAATTTTGTGCCCCTCTCTCTTCCTCCCCCTAAAAAAACCCCTGCCCTAGAGTAGATTGCAACTCACAAGGACCCTCCATTGGGCAAGCTGTACATCTTTTTAAGATAAGACTGCCTTGTATCTCATGCAAGTAGTGGTTCTATTGCTCCACTTACTTGGCTCCAAAAGACACTGAAGTTTGGGCCGAATGTTGTCAACATTCTCTTTATGCTTACTGATTGACTTCACTGCACACATTGGCTTCACATGTTTTTGTTTTGCTGTGAATCCTCACAGAAAGGCAGTTCATCTTGAAGCTATCACTGCCCCTTGACTAGCACAATTAGTGTACGTAGCTCTTTAATGAAGGCATAATGAAGAAAACAACTACTTCACAGAATGAGAAGATTCTTAGGGGACACATATTGCTCCCTACAGTGGACCAGTGAAGAGAGTGTGGGATTCTGCACATCCATGTTTATCGTGACTTTGTTCACAATAGCAAGAAGTTGCAAACAACCCAAGTGCCCATCAACAAACGAATGGATAGAGAAGCTGTGGTATATTCACACAATGGAATACTATGCTGCATTGGAAAACAAGGAACTCATGCAATATTATTCAAAATGGGTGATCCTGGAGGACATTATACTAAGTGAAATATCTCAGTCACAAAAGGACAAATACTGCATAGTGCCATGGTTGTAAAATGGGACCGACATGGGGTTTATGAGGAGACTGAGAAGGATGGGATAAATTATGTGTACTGACTGTATTGAAGCAGGTGAGGGAAAGAACTCTTTAAAAGGGATATCTGATTAGGTATTATTGTCGTGACAGGAGTCCATAAAAAAATTGCACAGTGGAGTGGACTTTGGGGGAGAAATTGTATAACAATGAAAGAATTTTTCTTTTACTTTTCAAAATTAAGCCTGCATAGTGGAGTGGACTTGGGGAGAGAGATTGTATAATAATGAAAGAATGCTTCTTTTGCTTTTCAAAGAGAAGAGGGAACTGGGTGGAGGAAAGTTGGGTAGGGAGAAAAGTGCAACAGTGAATGAATGGAAATCCAAAGTCTGTAAACTTTCATTAAAATTAATAATAAAAAAATTTTTAAAGTATGGGATTCTTTCTACAAGAAAGAGTAGAGCTAAGGAAAAATAGCAAGGTGTGGTCTAGTGACCTGCCCTTGGCAATATGTGCGCTGTATCACCCCAGGCCCGAAAGGCAAGAGATGGGGCAGATCCTGGACCTGGAGAATGTAGCTCTGGCTGCCTAATAGAATGTGAGTCTCATGAGAGAGATACAACTAAACCCCAACAACTTCGGTGGGAAGGACCAGGGAAAAGAGCACCATGACTTTGCTCTCAGATCTCTAGATGATACCTCTGATTGGCCACATTGAACAGGAAGTCAGAGGGTAAAGGATCCCACTGAGGGAGTCCATCAAGACCAGCCTTTTGGGAGCCCAAATTTTTTTTAAAAACAAGCTCACTGCCCTCCAGACGATTCTGACGCATAGATCTCAACAAGAGGAAACTGCTCACCTTTTTCCTACGGAATGGCCGGTGTGTTCAGACTAGTGACCTTAGCAGCTAACCCTTAACAGCAGGTCTCCTTTCTTTGGTGCACAGAGCTTGGGAAGAGTATGGAGAATGGATCTAGAGGCGCAAATGGGGAAAGTCCAACACAAAAATGTGATTTGTCTTGCTACTCGAACTCTTCCCTAAATTTGGAGGGTGTTTCAGAGGAGAACATAAATAAGCCTGTTGTCCATCAAGCTCTACCACCTCACATTTCAACATACTCAGTCAACTTGCAACAAACTCACCCATTCCAAAAATTTCCCTGCAGCGATAGTTTTCCAGCATGTGTGCTACAGCAGCTTTGGAAAAGTGTTTTCAAGCCAGTGAAGAAGAACCAGCACTTATTAAGCTTCTGCTATAAACTTGGGGTTTTTGAAAATTCATTTGACTTTGGAGGGGCAAGTTCTGCTCTTGCTGGATGGGGGTCAGCTCTGCACTTGTTGGTTGGTGGTAAGTATGGGCTGGAAAACTCTTGTTAGAGCCAACGAGAGCCTGGTGCATGGGCTTGGCGTCTTTGAAAATTCATTTGACTTTGGAGGGGTGAGTTCTTCTTGTGCTGGTTAGGGGTCGGCTCTGCACTGGTTGGTTGGTGGTGAGTGTGGGCTGGAAAACTCTTGTTGGAGGTAATGAGAGCCTGGTGTGTGGACCAGGGGTCTTTGAAAATTCATTTGAGACCTCAGGCCTGCGGCCCTCAGGCCTGGTTTTAATTGTGTTTGAAATGAACATTCTTCTATGTGGTATAGCTCTGTTCTGTCATTTCGCTGTACTGAAGTAACTTGGGATTGCTGTGACACTGAATGGTGTGTCATTGGTGCATCAAATGTCATAATGGTTATCCATGGTTGACAGTGTTTGGTAGAGCTCACAGATTAAGACAGGCTTGGAAGCAAGAGTGGCATCCACTTTCTAAACTTGAAATTCTATGAACTTAGAGAAAGGACAATAGTTACAGAACAGGGTTAAGGTCGTTTGCTAAGAGGGTTGCTACTCAAAGGCACTTAACAACAACAATAATATATAAGGCCAAGCCATTATCTCCATTTTGGAGTTGGGTGAACTTGCTGAACTCTGTAAGATGGTGGTCTTGTTTTGGTTGAGGATCTGTGTGAATTGTTTGGTTGTTTTTTTTATTTAAGCCTCTTGTTTAGAATCAACAAGACCTCCTGAAGTGCCCTTGTATTTAAATGTTGGGTCTAAGGGATTATATTTTAATCCCTTGTTACCATATTTGGGAGGAACTTTCTTCTAATTCTTACAGCACTTTTGTCAATTTGCTGTGCTGAGGTGTTCCTGTGGTACTGAACCTTGTGCTACTGGGGTCTCAAATGTCATAATGGAACAACTGTGCCATAGCTGTGTCAAACACCATAATGGCTCCCATCACGGGCAGTGTCTGGTGGAGCACCCAGATTGATTCAGGTTTGGAAGTAGGAGTGGCATCCACTTCCTAAACCACATGCTCCTGAAAACTTGGAGAAATGACAATAGTTATAGAAAGACTTCAGACGTTTTGTACATATATATATATGGAGAGAGAGAGAGAGAACCCTTGTTTTTAAAATTTGGTTGGGCCCAAGGGTCTAGGGTTATTTTACTTTGGAGGAACATTCTTCTAAGTTAAACAACACTCCTCTGTCAATTTGCTGTACTGAGGTACTCTAGGTTTCCTGTGATGCTGAACCTTGTGCCATTGGGGGGTCAAATGCCATAATGACTGCCCATGGTGGACAGTGTTTGGTGGAGCTCCAAGTTTCAGACAGGTTTGGAAGCAAGAGTAGCATCCACTTCCTAAACCACATGCTTCTGGAAACTCTATGAATGTGGAGAAATGACCATAGTTCTAGAAAGGCTTCAGACGTTTTGTTCATAGGATCACTATGAGTCATGCTTGACTTGACGTCAATCAACAATAAAAACATAAACCATTTAAAAACATAGGCAGTTACCATTGGTTAATCCTCTATCTGCATCCTCAGGGAGTTCCATAATTTAATGAGAAGAGGAAATTAAGTTAGAGATTCATCACTTTATATGTAAACATAAACATAAAAAGGAAAAACGTGGTGGGAAAACTGCTGAGTTTTGCATTAGAGGGTTGGGAAATAGTCGACACTCATCTAGAAGAAGTCATTTACTCCATGTCAGTGCATTTGCTATCCTAGAAATCTGATGCAGGTAGAGACTCTGCTCTACGGTGGGCAAGAAGAAAGAATGAATCTTACACAGTTTCCAATCTTGTTTCTTGATGCTGGTTTTACTGGGAATCTGCCTGGTTCATGTCAAGCCTGTATGGTAAAGAAAGGATTGTCATGGGAAAAAAATGTATGTTAATGAAACATTCACTTACTTGATAGATTTTATTCAAATATAATAAAAAAGAAAGAAAGAAGCCCCATCACAGAAGTAGCTCAAAGTAATATCACTCCTGATCTGTTGTTGACCTATTAATTCTTATTTTTCAAAACATAGAATCCACATGTTGCTGTGGCAAATTTATTTTTACCTTTGTGGGTGACTGGCTTTTGGTTTTCTTTTTATAAGTATTTAACACCAAGCAGATTTAGTAAATAATGTCTTATTTTTCAGGTATTCTAAATTAATTCATTACTTAATTCTTAGATATACCTAGAATTAATATAATTCTTAGATATACCTAGAATTAAGTGAAATGAAGATGAAACTTTTTTCTTTTTTTCAAAAAGCTACTGCATTTTCAGATTACTTTTTGTTAAAAATATTGTTTCTCTTTGCATTCTCCCCATATAAGTCAGAAGTTAACATACTATTTATGTTCTGTGTCCTAATGGGTAAAGAGTTGTGCTACTAGCCGAAAAGCATGTAGTTCGAATCCACCATCAGTTAACAGAAGAAAGATAATAATTCTGCCCCCAAGCTACTTACTGCCTCAAGAAACTCACTGGAGGGTTGACTATGAGTAGTTTCCAACTCAATAGCAACATACACAGGGACTAACTATTCTGTTTTGACAATTGTCTTTTTATTCTTATAAAATAAGAATCTTGCACTGGAGCCACAGTGTTAATACTTTTTTGTTTGTTTTAAGAGAATATAAAGCATATATAAAATAGTTTGATTTGGATTATAAAATTGCATGTACTCATCATCCAAGTTCAAAATCATAATTTCATTCAGGTTTTATGTATTTATATGAATATGATAAAAATACACATACACAAGAGAAATGGTAAAGTAGAAAGATCCCACCAGGGCATCCTGCTCATTTATGTCTTAAACACTTTGCTATCCAGTGGCTCTTAACGCATAGCCGTGCCATGGGCCAGGGTGGAGGTACATCCTGAGGTTTCTGACGTTGGACTTCTTTCCCAAAGCCAACTGCTTCATCTTTCTCCCATGAAGTCATCAGTGGGCTCAGACTGCCAACTCCTCAGTTAACACCTTGATGCTTAGTCTACTTTGTCAGGAGAGCTTGCCATTTACAACTTAGCCCTTATCAACAGGAAGAGCTCTAGTGGCCTAATAGAATCAAATTATTCTGCCAATCCTAAGGCAGATAATTTGAATCCACCAACTACTTTGTGGGAGAAAGAGGGACAACATCCTCCCATGCCATTTACAACCTCTGAAAACTTGCTAGAGCATCAGCTATGAATCAATTCTGACTCAACTAGACATAACAACAACAGCTATCAATAAAAGAAGTAAAAAATAGTAACACCCTTGTAATATGGTAGAGGGCAAATAGTTGTTCCAGAAATTCTAAATAAGGGTAGTCCATGTAACTGAACAAAAGTCCATTAGGTTCTAAGGTTCCTGAAAAACATGACAAAAAGAAGGCTAAGTCACGTAAGAAGTGTGTGAGTTTATAAGGAGTGATGAACCTTTTCTTTACATGAAATTCAAAGAGGAATGTTTTATTTAAACAACGTTGAACAAAATGGACAATGTCTTCTAAAGAAGTGGTGCAAAAGATAACAAAGCAAACTTTAGATTACTTCTTTTCTCAACTTTGGATAAAAACCAAAGTCTGCTTTTAATCATTGTCTTGCATACATTTCAAACAAGAGCTGAAGTAATATCATCCAGGTATATAGTTTGCTAAAGAATCTCAGAAAGTTTAGGACTTCAAGTCACAAGTTTTTAATTAATGGTGCATGTGTCATAACTTAAAGGCTGATAAACACACAATTGTTCTTTTCCTGGAAGAAATGGGAGGTTAAGGTGTCCTGCTTTTGACCAGTGAGCCTCAAAGTGTGGACTAAGGATTTTTATGGCAGATGTTAAGTGCATTCAAAAGTGCATTCATTTACAGTAAGATAGAACAAGCACATTCCACCCAACTTTACTGCTAAATGCAGTTATCATATTGGGGTAGAATCACTTATTTGAGGAATCTACCAACTGTTCCATGGGAAAAGAATGGGTAATCTCCTCTGATGATAAGACTTTTTAGTACTGAAAGAAAAATCCATTTTGGGGGGGAAAATATTAAGGAATCCAAAATTTAAAGCTACACTAACAAACAGAGTATAGTTTTTGTGAAGAGATAAACCAGGATTTCTCTTTCTGGGCACCACAGGCATTTGGGGTCAGATAACTCTTTGTAAAAGTGGGTCAGGGAAGAGCTATCTCATGCACTGAAGGATATTTATCCACATCCCTAGAAGCCAGGAGCACCCACCCATTTTTAAGAACCAAAAATATCCATAGATATTGCCAAATTTCTTCTGGAGAGGGGTGTCCAAAAACCATTCATTATTGAGAACTACTGAGACAGACAACTAGATCAAAAGAACAAAGGACAAAAGACTGAAATCAACCAACAACAGTACGACCAATAGATCCACAAAAAGAGTACCAAAGGAATTCAATGGATGACAGAAAATTCTAGCACGTCAACAAGAAAAAGACAAATAACCCAATTATAAAATGGGTAGATGACAAGAAAAGATACTTCATCAGAGAAGACTTTCAGATGGCCAGCCAACACTTAAAGAAATGCTCAAGACAATTAGTTATTTTCAAACCCTCAAGCTTAGGACAACGAAACAGATTCCAGCTTACAGCATCCCTCCAATAGGGTATCCAGCTGTAAATATCAGTAATAGCTGACTGCTCATATTTTTCCCCTCACAGAAAAGGGGCATTTTGGTTAGCACAACACAAAATATAAAACACCACCAGGGTTCCTTTGAATCCACTAGCTATTAGAGAGATACAAACAAAATGAGATATCGCCTCATCCCAGCAGCAACCACAAAATTCAGTAAGATGGTTAAGAACAAATGCTAGTGAGGGTGCAGAGATTGAAACTCACATACACAGCTGTTGGGAATTTATAATTATGCAACTATGGAAAGCAGTTTGTTGCTTCCATATTCGGGGGCGGGGAGGAAGTTGTGACTTGAACGGATTATGTATACGTGTGTTTATTGCTGTATTGTTTATGGTATCAAAGAGATGCAAACAACTTAAAAGTCCATCAGTGGACTAATAGGAGTTCTGGTGAAGTACACTATGAAGTACACCAGCAGAATTCTTATTAGTCCGTTATTGCACTGCTAACCAAAAGGCCTCACATCTCTGGTAGTTCGAATTTGCCAGCCTCTCCATGGGAGAAAGATACCCAAGGTTTCTTCTGTTAAGTCTTACCACCTCAGAAACTCGGTAGAGGGTTACTATGAGTCAGAATTAACAGTGAGTGAGAACCGTGTGTGTGTGTGTGTGTGTGTGTGTGTGTGTGTGTGTACATATGATGAATTGGGTTAAAAAGGAATCATTCTTATCTGTGTTGGTAAAGCAAATCTGTGCATTGTCCCAAAAGAACTTGCTTGAACACTGACTCTTCATTTGTATCTTAGAATTATTTTTTCCACTGGAAAGTAAGAAGTTGGGTAAGTGGATTGGAAAGTCTTTTGTTTTATTAACTGTGAAGGCCTTGACTTCAGACACTGGTTTACTATAAATTTTCCTAGTTGAGATCAATTTTTTTATGAGTCAGTTCTTACTTGATATTTTTGAGTTGAGTTATTGATTCATTAAGTGTGTAATATTTTTCATGACAATAAATATAGAAGCAAATACTAAAAAAAATTGAAATCAAAGTTGCTAATAAGTCTGCTACTATTGTTATTTTTTTTAGTTCCCTTGAATTATTTCTGACTCATTGAGACTCTATGGACAATAGAAGGACACACAGCTCAATCCCACATCACCCGTGACACCATTGTGCTGTTTAAGCTCATTCTTGTAGCCACTCAATCTGTCTCATTGAGGGACTTCCTCTTTTTCTCTGACCTACTTTATCAAGTGCAGGGGCTCATTACTTCTGATAGTATGTTCAGAGAATGTGAAATCTTACCATCTTCGCTCTTGGAGAGCTTCCAGTTGTACTTCTTCTGAGACAGAGTTGCTTGTTCTTTTGGAAGCCTGGTTTTCATTCAATATTCTTACCAATGGAATTCAAAGACATTAATCTTTTTTATCTTCTTTGCTCATATCGAAAACACCGTAACTTGAGTTAGTTGCACTTAAGTCCTCAAAGTAGTATGTTTACTTTTTAATAATTTAAAGTGTCTTACAGTAGATTTGTCCAATGCAATAAACACATCTCTTGCCTAATGTTTTCATACGTTTTAATTGTAAATCCAGGTAAAATGAATCCTTAATTACTTTAATCTTTTCTCTGTTTATCATGATATTGCTTATTGGTCCACTTATGATTTTGAAGAGTTGTGTTCTATGTTGAGGCACAGTCAGATTGTGAAGATTTTAATCTTTGTCTCTTATCACTAAGTGCTTTAAATCCACCTGGCTTTTAGCTAGCTGGGCTGTGTCAACTGCATGTCACAGGTTGCTGGTGAGTCTTCCTCCAGCCTTCATGCTATATTTTTCACAAAGGCCTTTTTCTCAAAGTATTCACTCCACACGTAAATTGAGTAACTTTATGAAAGGATACAATCTATATGAACACCTTTTCTGACTTTAAATCTTACAGTATCCACTTATTCTACTCAAATAGCTGCTTCTTGGTCTATGCAAAGGATCCACATGAGCACAGTTAAGCGTTCTTGGATTCCCATTCTTCACAATGTTATCTATCATTTGTCATGATCCATACAGTTGAATGTCTTTGTGTTGTCAAAAAAATACGGGTAAGCAAATGTCTGACGTAGTCTGCTGACGTTAGCGATGATAGCCTTAGTTCTACATTCTCTTCTGAACTAGATTAAAGTTCTGGCAGTTCCCTGTGGATGTAGTGCTGCAACTATTTTTTAATTCTCTTCAGTAAAATCTTACTTAGCTGTGATGTTAATGATATTGTTCAATAATTTTCACATTCTTTTAAAATCCATTTCTTTGGAGAGGGCAAAAATATGAATCCCTGGTTTCCAAGCTTCTTAGCATGGATAAGTGAGTGCTTCAAGCACTGCATTTTTTTGCTGAAACATCTCACGTAGTGTTCTATGAATTCCTTAATCTTTGGTGTTTTTTTTTTTTAAAAAAAACAACTGTGCATGCAACTGGATCTTCTTTCTTCAGTGCAATTGACTCTTGGTAATATGTTATCTCCTGAAATTGTTGAACATCAATCACTTCTTTAGGGTACAATGACTACATATTCTTGCAAATAAGCACATTCTTTGAATGCGAACTGCGTAGACAACAATGTTGACTGTTGTTATGAACATTAATGATTTTGACTTGCGTTTATGTCCAGGTAGAGAGTCTTCCTATTCCGGCCCAAGGACATACTCTTTAAAATACATTTTCTTTCCCAACAGAACAAAGCGGGCTTTGTGTACTTGGCTGTGCCACTTGCAACAGAGAAGGACTTTCTCAGATTGCTTTGGAATGATGAAGAGTGTGTGTCTCATCCAAGAATTGAAATGATACCTTCAGGTGAGTCCAGAGTCCAAATCCTCAAAGGAGGGATTTAAAAGAGCAATTGAGAGGATCAGGTTTAAACCAAACAATCTCTTAAGGAGAAATTCCATTCAAGTTATTTCTTTAAGACAGGAAATTAAACAGAGTTGTTATAAGGCAAACTCAAGAGAGTGGTAGCTCTGCCCCTCCATACTGTTATGTGAATTTCATTTTGGGTCATCTGTGGATTGAAAGTCCTTTAAATTTGATCTTGGTAACAATAGCCTATTTAAAGTGTGGCAATCAATATTCCAAGCAAAATGTATCACTTTAAAAAGCTATAATATACCTGAAGTAAAACTCTGTATGTAATTATCTGGATTAAGGTCTTCTGGAGTATTATTTAAGTATTTCATCGCATTCATGGGCCTATTCTCAGAGCTCTAGCAGTAGTAAACAAAGGCAGATTACAGAACCTGAGTTCTTTGAAGGCCCTGGTTAACATACTTTATTAAAATTACATCGAGCAAGCCAGGAGGCTGAACTGGTGAAGCAGGCATCAACTGGCACACTCTCCAGATGTTTTTATTTTTAAGTTTTCATTAAGAGAATACCAGCTGAATAGCCACTGCTGTATAAACAGAGCAGGACTGAAACCCCACCCAGTAAATAACTCTTTCAATGGCTTTCAACAAAGCCTCCTCACCACAACTGAATTGCACATTGTTCTTTATGAACCAAGAAGAAAGACTTCATACACATCCTCTGAAATTCTTACCAGGGCAGAATTCTGCGTGAGCTCCTCTTGAAATATTTAATGGTGAATGCTTAAAATTAATCTGATTTTATCAGAATGTTTCTTCTATGCACAAAAATGAGGAATTGGGGGGAAACTCTCAAAGTTCATACAGATCTCTTTTACTTTGTGACATGTTCCATAACACATGAGTGTTATGTTAAGAGTCTCTTGATGCCAAGCCTCAAAAATCTTAAACTGGTATTCGCAAATAGTGGGCTCCATTGGGCACACTTCTCGGTGGTTTAAGCTCAGGTATAGTCAGATGGGCTCCCTGGATGGCTCAAAGAACTTAGCAATGCCCTCTATAAATTCCTCTCCTGGCTTCATACAGCTTCCTACTGCTACATACTTCCCATTTCATATCCAGCAAGTATATGGAAGAATCTCTGTCCAGCATTCTAGAATAAAAATTCCTGAAATTGTCTTTTTTAGGACTTGCTGACACATTATTTCCACTGAGCCAATTTGCTGTGGCTAGAGAAATGAAAACCACTGCTTGATTTTGCTTGTGGATTTCTACTTCATCTATTCTCTTAGTCTTTCATTTAACAATTTACTAAGTGTTAACTATTCTAGACACAATTCTAGGTACTAACAATATAGCAGGGAACAAAACAAAATCCTCCATCATTGAAGAATTTTACATTCTACTTGGAACATGCACATTAAACGAGTAAACACATAGAGTATATCAGGTGTGTCAAGTGGTGTGGAGATAGTGAAAGAGGCAATGGAATTAGTATTTCTAAGGGGTTGGGAGAGAATGTAGCAGGCCTGAATTATTTGATGAACAGCAAAGAACTCAGGTAAACAGTGAGCAGAGTGATGAGGGAAGACAAGCTGTCAACGAAGTCAGAGGTAACATGGACCAGAATGTGTTGAACCTTGTAAACCATTGGAAAGAGTTAAGATTTCACTCCAAATAAGAAGGGAGGCAATCCAAGGCTTTAGAGCAGAGAAGTGAAAAGATATGTAGGTGGGGGTAGAGTAGGCATCCCTGGAAACCAGGGCCTGTTAGAGAGTGGAGAGGGGAGCAGATGTGGAGAGCTGGCTAGCAATATGCACAACACACTACACTTGTTTTCCCACAGTGAATGATGGAAGGAAAGGAAAGCAAAGTATGTTTTTTAAACCAGGAGTACTCACACATGTGTAATGCGTGCACACATGCACAGAGAAAGATATTTTTACATCCCAAATACTTTTGTAGCTATGACTAAGTGAACAGAGTATAGAGACCAAAACACTGGAATCACTGAACTGCTTTAACGAACACTAATTATTTTTTTTAATTAGGGTCACTTTGAGGAGGTCAGCTTTTGCACATCTTCTTGATTTCCTCTGTCCAATGTTTTAAGAGACAGTCTGTTTTGGCAGCTAACTATGTCTACAATTCTTACATAAAATATGTTAAACATCTGTCCCTGATCAACTTCAATATCACTGCCTTCATTATGTCTAAAGCTGGCCCATCAAAATATAACTTAGGAAAAAAACATATCTAACTTAAGAAGATTTTTCTCTCCAGTCAGACCTAAGAACTATGTCCTTGCCATGGAATCGTTCTCTCAGGACAAATGGCATTTTCTATGTATGGAAATTATTCTAATTTTTTCCCCTGTAGCCAGATATCATTAACTTGAAGATCACATGGAAGGAGCTTGACCCAACTCCTATTTAAATGTATGTCCATCCTTGTTTACAGCTTACAGCTCACAGATACTTTCTGTGTGTGTGTGTGTGTGTGTGTGTGTGTGTGTGTGTGTGTGTGTGAAAAGGCAACACTAAACCACCTTTCTTGAATGCATGCTTTTTCCCTACCAGGCTAAGGAAGGAATCAGAGAGGGTGGTGCCTAGAGGTATGTCTACAGGAATAACATACTTATCAGAATTCCAGAACACGAGGAGGGCAGGGAAAGAACTAAGAAAATTGTGGAACAGGTACTAGATGAAAACTTAACAGACATTATGAAGAATAAGGAAAACCACATTGAAGAAGCCCAATGAACCCCAAACTGACTAGATCTCTAAAGAAACACATCAAGACATTGTTGTTGTTGTTGTTATGTGCCGTCGTTTGCGACTCATAGCGACCCTATGTACAACAGCCCTAAACCCTGCTCTATCCTGTGCCAATCGCACTGCCTCTGACACACCCATCCTGATTACCCCAGTCACTGAATCAATCCACCTCATAGAGGGTCTTCCTCTCTTGCACCGTCCTTCCACCCTCCCAAGCATGATGTCCGTCTCCAAGGACCTGTCCCTCCTTGCAACATGCCCAAAATATGTCAGATGAAGCCCCAGAATCCTTGCCTCCAAGGAGTAGCCTGGTTTAACCCTCTCTAGGATGAATCTGTTTGTTTTCTTGGCAGTCCATAGTACATTCAATACTCTTCTCCAGCACCACAGCTCAAAGGCATCAATTCTCCTTCTGTCCTCCCTAATCGTTGTCCAACTCTCTGATGCATAACAAGTGATTGCAAAGACCATGGCCTGTATCAGGCGCACCTTAGTCTCTAGAGAGACACCGTTGCTCTTCAGTACTTTGGAGAGGTCCCTAACAGCAGACTTTCCCATCGCAATACATTTTTTTTATTTCCTGGCTGCTGGTGCCAAGACTGTTGACCATGGAGCCAAGCAAACTGAAGCTGTGAACAATCTCAATCTCTTTGCCATCCATCCTGATGCTGCCAATTGGTCCAGTGGTGAGAATCTTTGTCTTCTTGACATTGAACCTCAGCCCATACTGAAGGCTGCAGTCCTTGGCCCTCTGCAGCAAGTGCATGAGGTCCTCCTCAGTTTCAGCAAGCAGGGTTGTGTCATCTGCATAAAGCAGATTGTTAATATCAAGGCATAGCATAGTCAAATTCTCTAAAATAAAAGATAAGGATACAATACTAAAGCTGCTTAAGAGAAACAACGAGTCACCTTCAAAGGAGAATTAATTAGATTAAGTTCTAGTTTCTCAGAAGAAACCACGATAACAAGAAGACAATGGGATGGCATATAAAAAAGATTATTGAAAGAAACAATTGCCAGATGAGGATCCTGTACCTAGCAAACCTGCCCATCAATTATGAAGGACAAGTTGAGTCATTTGCAGAAAAACAAGAATTTAAGGAAGTTTGTGACAACAAGATGAACTCTACAAGAAATCCAAAGGAAAGTGGATGAAGCATAGTAACAGGAACAATAGAAAAAGAAACACAACAAAACAGCAGTAAAAAAGCCTACCCTGTCAATAATCACATTTAATGTGAATGGATTAAATACACCAATTAAGAAGAAAAAGAGCAGCATACTATGTGCTTGCCAGAACTGAGGAGATCTTGAAGCACTTGCTACAGAAGGTCAAGGACTGTAGTCTTCAATATAGATTGAAGCTCAACATCAAGAAGACAAAGATTTTCACCACTGGACCAATTGACAGCACCATGATAGATGGAAAAGAGATAGAGGTTTTTAACAATTTAACTTGCTTGGTTCAATAATCAACATTCTTGGCACTTGTTGTTGTTTTTATGTGTCGTCAAGTCACCTGTGACTTGCTATGAGTCATGGAGAGTCACAAGTGACATTAGCTCTGAACCCTGCCCTATCCTGAGACAATCTCATCATCTCTGACAGACCTAATCTCATTTCTTCAGTCACCGAGCCAATCCACCTCATCCTGGGTCTTCCTTTCCTGCGCTGTCTCTCCACTCGTTAAAGCATGATGTCCCTCTGCAAGAACGGGTCGCTTCGGGACACATGCCCAAAGTATGAGAGATGGAGCTTCAACATCCTTGCCTTAGGGAGCAGCCTGGTTTTACCCTTTCCAGGACAGACCTTTTTGTTATCGTGACAGTCCATGGTATGTTCAACTCTCTTCTTCAACACCACAATTCAAAGGCATTAATCTTTCTTCTGTCATCCTTAGTCATTGTCAGCTCTCTGATGAATAGCAATTAATTGTGAAGAACTTGGTCTGCATTAGGTAAGCTTTAGTCTCCAGACTGACATCATTGCACTTCGTACGTTAGAGAGTTCCCTGACAGCAGACTTTTTTGATGCAATTTGTCTTTTGATTTCCTAACTGCTGGTGCCAAGAGTGTTGCTTGTGGAACCAAGCAAGCTGAAGTTTTCTCTATCCATTATGAAGTTGTCAATTGGCCTAGTAGTGAGATTCTTTGTTTTCTTGATATTGAGCTTCAATTCATATTGAAGACTACAGTCCTTGACGTTCTGCAGCAAACACCTCTTGTCCTCCAGTTTCAGCAAGCAAAGGTTATGTCAAATGTATAAAGCAAGTTGTTGATGAGTCTTCCTCCAACTCTGATGCCACATTCCTACTCATAAAGCCCAGCCTCCTGAATAATCTGTTCTGCATATAGATTTAAAAGATATGGAGATAAGGTGTATATCCCTGATGCACAACTTTCCTGATTCCAAACCATTTCCCTGCTCTGTTCCGACTACTGCTTCCTGGTCGAAGTATAGGTTTCACATTAGCACAATTAAGTGTTCTGGAATCCCCATTTTTTTCAAGGTTAGTCACAGTTTGTTGTGATCCACACAGTCAAATGCCTTTGCATAGTCAATGATACATAGACATTCCTGTGATACTGTGTGCTTTCAGTCAAGATCCATCTAACATTTATATTGAGCTTCTCCAGCAATTTTTTTTTTCATAGATGTAGCCAATCTGATTCCTATGTAGACCACCAGGTGAAGTCCACGTGTATAGTCATCATTTATGTTTCTTATAAAAGGTGTTTGCAATGAATAGGACATTGATTACACAGAATTCTGTCATTCTGTCTCCAGCCTCATTTCTGTCACCAATCCATGCTTACCAAATATACTAAATCTTTTTGCCTGTTCACAACTTTTGCATTTCAGTCACCCATTATTATCAAAGTTATCGTGGTTGCATGTTCAATCTATTTCCAACTATAAAAGTTGGTAGAAGTCATGTATTTCCTCCTCTTTGGCCCGGGTTGTTGATGCATATATTTGAAAGACAGTGATATTAACAGGTCTTTGTTGTATGCATGTGTATATTTTCCTGTCACTCATAACATTGTATTTCAAAATGGATTTGGAAATGATTATATTAACTATGAAAGTTACTTCATTTTTTTCTTACTTTTTCATCTCCAGCGTAGTAGATCATATGATTATGTGATTCAAAGTGTCCCAGGCCAACCCATTTCATTTTGCCAGTGTCATTATTTTTTGTCAATATGTATGCATTCCATTTCTTTCCTAACAATCTCCAATTTTCCTGCATTCATATTTCTCGCATTCCACATTCCAATCAGTAGTGTCTGTTTGCACTTGTTCCTCCTCCTTTGAGATTCTCATTGTGAAGTTTCTACTTCTGGTACCACATCTGCTAGTCTACTCTAAAGGTCCCCTATTATAGGTAGGGTTTTCAGAGGCCTGTTATTTTGTGAGTTGATGGCCATCCTTCTCCCTACTCTGTCTTAATTTGGTTTCTCAACTCTAAAACAATATGTGACAGACAAGAATTTTGCCCCAGAGAGCGAATGAGAGATCTTTCTCATTATTCAGATAACAGTCCCACCTGCCACCCCCTTAGGTACATGTCTCTTGTTCCCACCCCCACCCTTGCTGTGCTAGCATCCAGCTCAGTTCCCTTTCATTGTCCTTCCAGCACCTCACATCACCTTGCTCCTAGACAATCCTGGTTTGATGGCTCAGGCCTCCACCCACCTCTATCCACCCACTACTTCTCCACTCTCCTGTGATGTTGGTATTCACTAGCAGTTAGGAAATCGAAAGACAAATTTAATTAGGGATATCTGCTGTCAGTAACCTCTACAAAGTGTTAAAGAATAGTGATGTACGTCTAGGGACTACGGTGTGCCTGATACAAGCCATGGTCTTCACAATTACTTGCCATGCATCAGAGAGCTGGACAATGACTAAGAATGCCAGAAGAAAAATCATGCCTTTGTGTTGTGGTTCTGGAGAAGAGTATAAAGCATACCATGGACTGCCAAGAAAGCAAACTGGTCTGTCTTGGAGAGGGTGAAACCAAGTTTCTCCTTTGAGGCAATGATTTTGAAGCTCTGACATACTGTGGGGGCATGGCCAGGGTGGGACCAATCCTTGGATAAAGACATCCATCATGCTTGGAAGGGTGGAGGGACTGTGCAAGAGATAAAGATCCCAAATTAGATTGATTGATGCAGTAACTATGGTAATGGCAGTAGGTGTATCAGAGTCAGTAAGGTTGATTCAGGACAGGGCAGGGTTCACAGCAATTGTGCATAGAGTCACTATGAGTAGCAGATGGCTTGATAGCACATAACAACAACAACAATAAAGGTCACATTAATACAAATAACTGGATTTAGTAAATTCTACATGCCATCATTAATATTCACCACACCCTTATTCCCACTGTAATCCTCAAATTAAACACATGGCTAGATTGATAGGCTAGGATTCAAACCTAGGTTTTCTGGTAGGAATATTTTGCTCTCTGTCATACCAGGTTTTCAGAGCTTTCTTCTGCACTCAGTCTCTGGATTAGTGGAGAATCATACTGATTGAAGCTCTTCCCTCTTACCAGGGCACTCTTACCTGGCACACTCTGTGGCCACCCTTGAAGCAATGCACCATTTGCAGAGTGCACCATGATTGAACATTACAGGTTGACAGTGACTGTTTCTTTGTGATAGCCATCTCTGACTGGGTACCCGGCCTGCATCCAAATTGACTAGCCTAGGCTCCTCTGAGGTCAGCAGACTCTGCTTTCAGCTGGGTGCCCCACCCCTTAACAAGAAGTGTTGCCTTACATCTTAGATTCTCAATCACCATTCAGACAAGCAGAAACTCTAACCTGACTGGGCACCCTCCACTCCAGTCTTATCCTGGGATGGAAGATACACTGTCACAGGCTCATGCAGTTTGTTTTTTAATTTTCTATACATTTTTGGATATTTATCTGCTTGTTTATTTCATAGCTTACACTTATGGTTATGATTCTTGTCTCTCAGTTTGCTATGCTATGATGACTTCCACGTTGCTGTGATGCTGGAAGCTATGGCATCAATATTTCAAATACCAGCAGGATAGCCTGTGTTGGTCAATGAGTTTATCATTGCTGTTAAGTGCCATTGGCTATGACTCAGAGTGACTCTATGAACAATGTGTCTGAATCCTGCCCTATCTTATGCCCTCCTGACTATCTCTTTGCATATTCAAGTCCACTCTTAGAAGGATTGTGTCAATCTAACTCATGGAGGATCTTCCCCTTCTTTGCTGAACCTCACCTTTCCAAAAATGATGTCCGTTTCCACAGACTGGCTCCTCCTACTTGTAAAAACATGCCCAAAACATGTGAAATGAGGTTTCACTGAAAACTCAAACTTATTGCCATGAGGTTAGTTCTGATTTATAGTGATCCTTTTTTGGGTTTCCAAGATTATAAATTAAAATAAGAAATGGCTCAATGTCATTTTGAGGAGACGTTGGTTGATTCAAATCACCAGAGATGTTGTCATTGTTGTTGTTATTAAGTGTCGTCAAGCTCAGTATGACTCATAGTAACCCTGTGAACAACAAATCTGAATCCTGTCATATCTTCACACTTCCCAACACATTAGAGCCCACTGAGGCAGTGACTATGTCAGTTCACCTGGTTGAGGGTCACTCTCTCCTTCAGTGGCCCTCCAACCTTCCAAGCATCATGTCCTTCTTCAACTAATAGCCCCTCCTATCAACATGCCCAAAGTATGTGAGGGGAAGCTTCATCATTCTTGCCTCCAAAGAGCATTCCAGCTGCACCTTCTCCAAGACACATTTGTTCCTTTGGGCGTCCATGGGATATTCAGTGCTCTTTTCCAACACCACAGCTCAAAGGCATCAATTCTTTCTTCTGTCATCCTTATTCATTGTCCAGCTCTCAGATGCATAACAAATGATTGGAAAGACCATGGCTTTAATCAGATGCACCTTAGTCCTCAAACTGACATCATTATTCCTCAATAATTTGGAGAAGACCCTCACTGCACATTTCCTTAGTGCAATCTATTTCTTTATTCCTGACTGCTGGTACTAAGGGTGTTAATTGTGGATCAAAATAAGATGACATTGTTGACATTTTCAATCTCTTCTCCATCATGATGTTGCCTAACAGTCCAGTGGTAAGAATATTTGTTTTCTTGACATTGAGATGCAATCCATACTGAAGGCTGAATTCCTTGATCTTCTGCAACAAGTGCTTCAAGTCCTCCTCACTTTCAGCAAGCAAGGTTGTGTCATCTGCACAATAAAAGTTATTCATTTTCCTCCAAACCTGATGCCACATTCTTCTTCATAGAGTCCAGCTTCTGGAATAATTTGCTCAGTATACAGATTAAATAGGTATGGAGAGAGAATACAACACTGATACACTCCCTTCTTAATTTTAAATCATACAGTGTTCCCCTGCTCTGTTCACACAAGAGCTTCCTGCTCCAGGTATAAGTTTTGCATGAGCACAACTAAGTCCTCTGGGACTTCCATTCCTCTCAATGTCAACCATAACTAGTTGTGATATACATAGTCAAATGTCTTTGAATAGTCAACAAAGCATGAATAGACAGTCTTCTGGTATTTTTTACTTTCAGCAAGGATCCATCTGACACCAGCAATGATATCACTAGTGCCACGGCCTCTTCCAAATCCTACTTGAACTTCTTATCTTTTTCTATCTATGTACTGTTCTAGCCATGTTTGAAAGATCTTCAACAATATTTTGCTTTGCAAGTGATAGCAATGGTATTTTTCAATGGTTTCCACATTTAGTTGTATCGCCTTTCTTGGGAATGGAAACAAATATGGACATCTTCCGATCTGTTGGCAAGACAGCTATCCTCCAAATTTCCTGAAATAAACTTCTGAGCATATCCCAGGCTTCATCTGTTAATTGAAAGAAGTCTATAGGTATACCATCAAATCCTGAGGCCCTATGCTTCCTTTAGCTAATTTTTCTTTTTTTGTCATTTCTTACAGTATCTTTTTTCTCAATTTCTGTGCCTCATTCTATTTCATCTTTTGACTTACAAGATAAAGTGCTGTAAGAATTGGCTTTCAAAGTATTATCTTTTTTAAAAAAATAGAATTTTTATTTTATTCTGGTTTACTGACAAAGTTTGTATACTTCGTTTTTCACACCTGATCTATCACATTTCCTTTACCTAGTCTTCCCTCTACCCACCAATTTGTGTGACCATAGGATTAACCACCCCACCCCACTCCACCCCTTCCCATTCTCACCCCCTTGCTCCTCCCCTCCTCCCCGTTGGATCCTCATACATGTTCTACAGTAATGATTGTATACAGTATTTGTCTTTATGGGACTGAGTTAGTTCACTTTAGCATAATAATCTCCAGTCACTCACAAGTTAGGTAGTGATTTACAAAATCATTGCTCCTGCATGATGCGTAGTATTCCATTGTGTGAACATACCATAATTTTTCAACCCATTTGATTGTGGTTGAACATTTGAGCTGTTTCTATGTTCTTACAATGGTAAATAATGCTGCTATGAATATGGGCGTACGAATCTCTGTGCCTTGGTTCTAATTTTCCCAGGGTATTCAAGCTGAAGCTGAGGAAAATTAAACCAAATCCACAGGAGCCAAAATATGACTTTGATTTCATCCCACCTGAATTTCAGAATCATCTCAGG
>NW_006399882.1:8284631-8285758 GCF_000299155.1 Elephantulus edwardii | reverse complement strand
CAGGAGAGGAAGACCCTCTATGAGGTGGATTGATTCAGTGACTGGGATAATTGGGATGGGAGTGTCAGAGACAGTGCGATTGGTACAGGACAGAGCAGAGTTTAGGGCTGTTGTACATTGGGTCGCTTTGAGTCGCAAAGAATTCAACGGCACATAACAACAACAACAACATATTCCAGACAGTGGAATAGCTGGGCCAAAACTTTCTTGATATTAAAGCCTATCCTGGAAACCACCTGACCATGGGAGAATGGGCAGCACCTCTCTCACAATGAGCACCACTCTCTCTTGCACACCAGTGCTAAGTGTTACTCAGGCAACAAGAAACAAAGCCAGGTTTCTGGCAGGGTGTTTAGGAATGATCCTGCATCAGACCATCTCAACCACTGCTCTACTTATATATAATAAATCAATTTTAGGAGCTCTGGTGACCTGTTAGTAAGAATTTGGTTAAAACAACTATTCATCTCACCCCAGTCAAAACAGCAAAATTTAACAGAACAGCAAGCAACAAATGCTGGTGAGGTTGTGGAGAAATTGGAACACTTATTCACTGTTCGTGGGAGTGTAAAATGGTGCAACCCCTGTGTAAAGCAGTATGGTGCTTTCTCAAAAAGTTGCAAATAGAGATACCATTTGACCCAGCAATTCCACTACTGGGAATATACCCTCCCAGAGGTACGTGGTTCAAATCCACCATCTGCTCTGCTGGAAAAGGAGGGGCAATCTCCTCCTGTACCAGTCAGATCTGATTTGATGTTACACGCACACACACAATAATAATAATAATAAAATATTAAAAAAATAAGTTGCAAATAGAGATACCATTTGACCCAGCAATTCTACTACTGGGAATATACCCTGAAGAGACCATAACTGACATGCAAGCAGGTATATGCACACCCTTGTTTATTGCAGCTTTGTTCACAATAGCAAGGAGTTGGAAACAATCTAAGTGCCCATCAACGAACGAATGGATAGAGAAGCTGTGGTATATTCACACAATGGAATACTATGCTGCATTGAAAACCAAGGAACTCATGCAATATTATTCAAAATGGTTGACTCTGGAGAACATTATGCTGAATGAAATATCCCAGTCACAAAAGGAAAAACATTGCATGGTG
>NW_006399882.1:8263582-8283233 GCF_000299155.1 Elephantulus edwardii | reverse complement strand
AATAGTGCAACAATGAATGAATGAAAACTCAAAATCTCTGTAATTGTTCATTAAAATTAATAAAATTTAATAATAAAAAAGGGGAGGAAAAAGAATATGGACTGTCAACCCAAAGGCAGGAAGTTCAAATTCAACAGTTTCTCCAAGGGAGAAAGATGAGCAACCTGCCTCATCTTTGGTTTACAACCTCTGAAAACCCAGCACAGGGTCAATTGAGACACTCCAACTCTATGTCATCTAATAGCAACAACTAAATCTTAACTACTTTTTTTTTTTTTAGGTAACAAAGGATTCCATTGTACATTAGGAAGGCCTAGACCATATACAGGAGCATTTCCAGCAGGTCTGAGCCCCAGCCAGTCTGAACTCAGAGGTTTGGGGTAAGAAGGGGCAGTCTGCAGTCTAACAGGTTCACTTGTGATCTTTGTGCACAATACAGGTTGGAGTAATTGCTATAAATATATTTTTCTTCATTTTCCTCATCTTGAGTCTTGTTCACAGCTATTTTTTTGTCACTCATAATTCTATTGGGCTTACATAGAGTATGCAAATAATAAAAATATTTCTCTTTAAAGCAGAATTCACAACAAGCAATTAGCTGGGGTTTTGGGTTTTTTCCCCCCCCCTGTTTTGGTATTTTGTTCCAATCATAACCTGGACAAGGAAGAGCAGTAAACAGAGGGAGTAAGGAATTACAGTTGGGAGAGACTGTGTCTGCCTCATGCTGTATTCCCATGACATCTGATTTGTGTGAAGTCCAAGTTTATAAACTCAATGACTTGGGGAAGTCTAGAAGCAGATCTTTTGTTCCCATTTCAGGCTCCAGTGCCCTAGAAAGACTGGCACAGCTCAGGACTTCCCTTCAGCCTGTGTGAGGCTGTTAACACAGCTTTACAACTCTGTAACTTACTGGTGACACTTGTATATGTTGGTAACTACCATCAGAGTTCAGCTTTGCAGTGAAATGATAGTAACAGCAGGAAAGATAGAAACAAACCTTTGTTGCTATTGAGACAGCTTCTAAGCCAGGGTGACACCACCCCCTCACCCCCAACACAATAAATGGAGACTTAGGATGTACCCTTTAGGAATAGTATCTCATTTTATTCTGACAACATCCATTGATTAGATATTCTTTTGTCTAATTCAAGACCTTTTAAAGAGGACAACATTGGAGCACAAAAAGATGGAATGATTTGTCCACACGCATCACCAAACTTTCAGACAAGGTGCCTGAAGGAACAGCACACTTAATCACCCAGCTCTAAGTAGGCTTGGTGTCAGTCACAACATCTCATATGGTAGCAAATCCATTAAGATATTTAAATACACATGTCTACAAATGCTGATAAAGTGAGTATTTTATAGCCCATATTTTCTTCTTCTGTTTGAGTCAATGTCTTAAGGACAAATGGATCACAGCTCACTGAAGACTCATTGTGTTTCTGCTTACAGAGATTCTAAGTTTGTCTTCTGGAGTCTGGTAAGCCCAGTAAAGCCACAGCTAAATCTAGGTCTACTGTTAAAGGCAACTGACATATGTCCAGTAACACCACATTCCAAGCATTGGGTGAAATGCTCACATGTTTTCTCATTTACCATTAGAATAATGGCAATACAATGGCAACTACAATAACCTCCATTCTTCAGATAAGGCAGATGAAGTTTAGAATGGGATCCTACTGCTGATAATGGTAGAGTCAGGGTTCAATTTGAGATCCTGGTAGGGATTGGAGTGAGATGATAAATTCCAGTTCAAACTTTGCCATTTACACACTCAGCAGTTGTACAGAGGAAAGAAAGACCTTCAACAAGTTGGGGTGACTCAGTGACTCCCACAATGGGCTTGAGCATGACAACGACCTTGAGGATGGTGCAGGATAGGACTAAGTTCAAGTCTGTTATTCACAGGGTCACTATGAGTCACAGCCAACCTGACGAGGCCTAACAATAACATAACTGTCCTATCTATACTTCAGTCTCTCTTGTTTATGAGAAATTGACCCAGTTATCTCACAAAAGCCTGGCACTTCTGAGAGAAACCAAATATCAAATTTTTGTCCCATGGGGAAGACTATTTTATAGGCATTTTCTTGCCATAGAAGGCACATTTTAAAAATGTTAAGGGCCATTGATTGTACTAGTATTATAGAAATATATTTTACAGTAGCATTCAATAACATCATTTAACAGAAATGAAATTCCTATGTTCTACCCGAAAATCTCTCCACTCTTGGGATCTCTCTCGAGATTAGGTCCCTACCCTAAATAATCTTTCCCAATCCATCTATCTAAAATTTGACAAAGCCCTGTTTCTCAGTTGAAAGAGGAAAGCAGTGCACTTTAAAAAGCTCTAAATGTTGAATTATGCATTATCTGAATTTTATCTCCCTTTCCCCAAGAAGCTTCTGTCGTTTGCAACATCACCTTACATTTCTCTATCAGCTTCTTATTGCAAACAAAACCTTGGCTGGTAAGGCTAGGCAGAAAATAGAGGAAGTATTATACGATAATTAAAATAGGTTGAGAAATAAGAACACTAATGATAATTAATAAATTGTATCATTGAACACAACACATAATTAACCATGATAATGGAAATGTAAATACAGCCTAATTAGCAGAATCTTTCATTACTATCTCTTAGTACAGTCAATAAACATTTGGTATTTAGCTATCACACCCATGTGCTTAATTTCTTTGTTGGTGTTGGCTCAACTAACTGGTTTAGTAGTCAGGATATTCAAAACAGTTGAGGGAAGTCACAATACTGAGCTTTCATAGCACACACAGTGAGCCAAAGACAACATGAGTATCAGTTGGAAGTGTTCTATGTTATCAAACCAGGGTTCTAGTAACAATTACCTTCACCTGATATCTATGCTCCAGGAGACTCCATAATCCCATAGGAATAACTTTTCTGCTTATGGTTTCCTTTATTCAAGGATGGAAAAGAGCTTTAGTTTTAAGAAAATCTGGCTTCAACACCCATCAGTTCACCAAGTCTGCTCACAATAGAGTTTCCAATGATTGCCCCATTGCCAAAGCTAATATATACATTTTCCCTTAATCTCCTTGACATCTTTAGTATTTTGGACTTTGTCAGCTCTTTAAAAATTCATGCTGTTCGGGTGAAAAGAAAACCTACAGATTGGAAACAAACATTTGGTAACACCATCTCAGACAAGAGTCATATAACAAAAGTTTACAGAATACTCCTGGGCGTCCACAAGAAAAAGACTGATAACCCTATTACAAAATGGGCAAAAGACATGGAAAGACTTTTCACAGAAGAAGATATTCGAATGCAAACAGACACATGAAGAAATGCTCCAAATCATGCACACCCATGTTTATTGTGGCTTTGTTCACAATAGCAAGGAGTTGGAAACAACCTAAGTGCCCATCAACAAACGAATGGATAGAGAAGCTGTGGTATATTCACACAATGGAATACTATGCTGCATTGAAAAACAAGGAACTCATACAATATTATTCAAAATGGGTGAGCCTGGAAGACATTGTGCTGAGTGAAATATCTCAGTCACAAAAGGACAAATACTGCATGGTGCCACTGTTTTAAAACAGGACTGACTGACATCGGGTTGGGGGAGACTGAGAAAGATGGGTTCAATAATGTATACTGCATTGAAACAGATGAGGGAAAAAACTGTTTAAAAGGGATATGTGATAGGTATTTTTGTCATGACAGGAATCCAGAGCAAAGGCTGCATAGTGGAGTGGACCCGGGGGAGGGTTTGTAAAACAATGAAAGAATTTTTCTTTTACTTTTCCAAGAAGGTAGTGTGCTAGTGGAGAGGGTTGAGAGGGGGGAAAGTGCAATAATGAATGAATGGAAATCCAAAGTCTCTGTAAATTCTCATTGAAATTAATAATTTTTTTTTAAAAAAAAGAGGAAATGCTCCAAATCATGGCAATAAGAGAGATGCAAATCAAAGCCACAATGAGGTACCATCTCATTCAAGTAACAATGACAAAGTTTAATAGGGCAGCAAGTAATAGATCTTGGAGAGGATGTGATGAGAAAGGAACTCTTACACATTGTTAGTGGGATTGTAAAATGGTGCAGTCATTTTGGAAGGCAGTTTGGTGCTTCCTCGAAAAGCTGAACGTAGAAATTCCATATGGCCTAGCTATTCTACTACTTGAAATATACCCCGAGAAAATAAGAACTGAGACACAAATGGAGATTTGTACACCAATATTCATAGCAGCATTATTCATCATCGCAAGAACATGGAAACAGCCCAAATGTCCAACCACAAATGAATGGATTGAGAAATTATGGTACATTCACACAATGGAATACTATGCAGTGCACAAGAGCAATAACTTTGTAAATTATTACCTAACTTGAGAGGGACTGGAGAACATTATGCTGAGTGAACTAACTCAGTCCCACAAGGATAAATATTGTATAAGAGAGTTATTGTAGAAGGAGTATAAGGAGTGGGAGAGGCTGGAAGCAGAGGTATGTGGATGTACAATTTGATGGGTGGGGAGGGTGAGGGAAATTGAAAGAATCTTTTTGGAATTTGTGTTAGAATTTTTTTTTTATTTGTGTGTGTGTGTGTGTGTGTGTGTGTGTGTGTGTGTGTGCGCGCGTACTGTCAAATCGGATCTCACTGGTACAGGAGGAGATTGCCCCGCCTTCTCCAGCAAAGCATCTGGTGGATTTGAACCATGCACCTCTGGTATAGCAGTGCAGCTTCTTGCCACTATGCCACCAGAACTCCCTTTGTGTTACAATTTTGTAAATAAACTAGTAAAAAAAAAAAAAAGTTACCCTGTTCTATAACACGCCTGTCTCATGGTTTTCCTCCTACCCAAGAGTAATGTCTTCTTCCATTTCCCTGCCTAGCTGTCATTCTGCCCACTTTGAATCTGGCATCATTAGTTATTGGCTCATTTCCTCTTTGAATGATCACTAGGTAATCTCTTGCCCACAATCATATGAAGCTGTTGCTTCCTTTACATTCTTCTGGCAATGCCTTAACTTCAGTTCTCTTCCCTCTTCTCCTGGACCATTACAGTGCCTTCCCCAGTCCTCCATTCATTCTCTGTTCAAATATTTGAACCAGTATTTCCAAAGTACAAACCTGGTCACCTTGTTCTTTGTCCTCCAGAAATAAAGATTATTTTGTTTTCCTTCTGAGTGTCTACAGTGGCTAAGTCATAGACAACTTTGCTGTTGCTTAAAGTGAAATCTACATTCAGACCCACCTGCAGGGCGGGCAGCCCTTCTCGAGTTTGCCAAGAACAGATCTGACACTTGAAATGGGGGTACTGGAATGATCCTGGTAATTAATAAGCTCTGTTTTCTTGGGTAGTTGCATTTAGAATTCAGGGAAGTGTGTAGAAAAACACTGAATATGGAGAACCAGGAAGCACCACATTCCAAGGATTCAGAAAAGCCACAGGTCTGTGTTTTTATTTCTTTACCAATCTGTCTGATTGCTTATTTCATTGGGGTTAAATTAGGCAGCTGAAAAAACACACCATCTTCCTTAAAGAATACATCCTAAAATTTAGGGAGCAGACAATGAGTTTGCATTAACGATAGAGAAACAATACAGAAAATTATTGTATAACTTGAAGACTGAAATCAATATTATAGAATTGTACCGTGTAGAAACCACTGAATTAGTTTATATTCTGTGTTTTCATAAGGACAACTAATTTAAAGGGGGAATAGAAAGATTCCTAAATGTCAAACAGTGATAACTCTTTGTACATCATTAGCTAGATTTTAACCATGTGGCTCCTTTAGATACCAGAGAGATTGGGAGATGAAATTGTAGGTGCCTGTTAGAAAGGAAAAAACAGGATTTACTTAAGAGGAAATCTAAACCTTCACTGCCATGGCGGACAAGTCTTTGATGGAGACATTTGTCCTAAAAGAGTTTCAGCAGCACCTCCAAATTTCTCTTTACCTTCATGATTCCTCTCCAGGCATTGCTTTATCAGTCTTCTTCCAATGTGATATCAAGAACAAGGGGACATATTAAACCATATGTTGTTGTTGTTATGTGTCGTTGAGTTGCTTGCGACTCATAGCGAACCTATGTACAACAGCCCTAAACTCTGCTCTGTCCTGTGCCAGTCACACTGTCTCTGATACTCCCATCCCGATTACCCCAGTCACTGAATCAATCCACCTCACAGAGGGTCTTCCTTTCCTGCGCCGTCCCTCCACCCTCTCAAGCATGATGTCCTTCTCCAAGGATCGGTCTCTCCTTACGACATGTCCAAAGTATGTTAGACGAAGCCTCAGAATCCTTGCCTCCAAGGAGGCCCCCAGTTTAACCCTTTCCAGGATGAACCTGTTTGTTTCCTAGCAGTCCATGGTACCCTCAATTCTCTTCTCCAGCACCACAGCTCAAAGGCATCAATTCTCCTTCTATCCTCCTTGGTCATTGTCCAACTCTCTGATGCATAACAAGTGATTGCGAAGACCATGGCCTGTATCAGACGCACCTTAGTCTCCAGAGAGACACCGTTGCTCTTCAGTACTTTGGAGAGGTCCCTACCAGCAGACTTTCCCATGGCAATGCACCTTTTAATTTCCTGGCTACTGGTGCCGAGAGTGTTGACTGTGGAGCCAAGCAAACTAAAGCTGTGAACAATCTCAATCTCTTCACCATCCATCCTGATGCTGCCAATTGGTCCAGTGGTGAGAATCTTTGTCTTCTTGACATTGTGCCTCAATCCATATTGTAGGCTGCAGTCCTTGACCCTCTGCAGCAGAAGCTTCAGGTCCTCCTCAGTTTCAGCAAGCAGGGTTGTGTCATCTGCATAACACAGATTGTTAATAGATCTTCCACCAATCTTGACCCCACATTTTTCCTCATAGAAACCAGCATCCTGGATAATCTGTTCTGCATACAGGTTGAAAAGGTATGGAGATAGGACACATCCCTGGCATATGCCTTTCCCAATTTTGAACCATGCAGTGTTCCCTTGCTCTGTTCTGATGACTGCCTCTTGGTCCAAGTACAGGTTTCGCATTAGAACAATCAAGTGTTCTGGGATTCCCATTCTTCTCAGAGTCAGCCACATTTGTTATGATCCACACAGTCAAACACCTTTGCATAGTCAATGAAACACAGATATACATTCCTCTGGTATTCCCTGCTTTCAGCTAAGATGAATCTAACATCAGCTACAATATCCCTAGTACCACGACCCCTTCTAAACCTAGCCTGGACTTCTGGCAGTGCTGTTCTAGTCGTTTTTTGGATAATCTTCAGTTGAATCTTGCTTGCATGTGAAATCAATGAGATTGTTCTATAGTTTCCACCCTCTGTTGGGTCATCTTTCTTTGGGATGGGCTAAGTCTCAAAACAAAAGGATAGGCAACCCCCGAGAAACAGAAGACTCTAAAACAAAGAATCAGGCTGCAGAAACACACCATTCGGGTAATAATTTCAAGGGAGGAAGTAATGAAACGTATACCTTAATACCAATCTAAGATCAAAAGATTGGAAAATTGCGAAAAGCTCATTGTCATCAAGTCAGAACCAGCTCATAGACGACTCTCCAGGGTTTTTGGAGGCTTTAAATTAAACAAAAGGAAACTGCGTATCTTTCTTCTTCAGAATCACTGATGGATTTGAACCTTCGGTTAGCATCACAGCTTCCTACAGACCCTGACACCAGAGCTCCCCAGCCATCTCAAAGTTGCCTCAGAAAAAAGGTCCCTCAGAATTAACTTGACAGTAACTGGGGGGAGGAAGAAGTGAGGATCAATATGCTTGCTTGGTCAAATAATCTGGTTCAAATCTACTCTGTCCCCCTCGCTGTTGTTGTTATGTGCCATTGAGTCATTTGCAACTCATAGCAACCCTATGTACAACAGCTCTGAACCCGCTCTATCCTGAACCAACCTTATTGTCTCTGACTCACCTACCACTATTACCTGAGTCACTGAGTCAATTCATCTCATCCAGGATCTCCCTGTCTTGTACTGTCCCTCCACCCTCCCAAGCATGATGCCCCTCTCCAAGGACTGGTCCCTGCTTGCAAAATGCCCAAAGTAGAATCCTTGCCTCAAAGGAGCAGCCTGGTTGCACCCTCTCTAAGATGAACCTGTCCCCCTACTCTATTAAATAGAAGTAATTTAATTATTGTGAAAATGACATAATGTTTTTAAAACTTGACATACCCACACCAATGGGTATTAGACATCCATTGATGTTTGGTTATTACACATATTACATTGAACTAAAGCCACTGGGGAGAAAATATTTTAAAACTGTAGCTCTCTTATTCTCTGGTAGCCCAGCTGATGACAATCCACTTGTAGTGTTTATGAAGATGAAAACAGGGCTTATGTAATTCATTACTAGGCCCCGGGTGCCTAGCAGAGCACCTTGCACATGCAAATAAATGCAGAATTAAATATTTATGAGTGAGTGACCTAATCGATCAAATAACTTATGCAAAAAAAGGCAAAAAATATCATAGGAGAGATTATGTGAGCATTCTCAGTCAAGTGAAACATAGTGGAATAAGGGAGCTCTGATGGCCTAGTGGTAAGAAGCTGTGAGGCAATCCCAAAGGCACACAGTTGGAATCCACCAGCTGCTCCTCAGAAGAAAAATGAACTACCTTCTTCTGTGTGATTTACTGCCTTGAAAACCCTTTGGAGGATCAGCTATGAGTCAGTTTCAACTTGACAGCACACAGCAACAACAGTGGAATAAAGAGAGCTTCAGGTGAAGAATTGGTTAAAATGGTAAATTTTATCCCACTTACAGTGTCAACCCTAAGGCATGCGGTTCGAATCCACCAACAGCTCTGCAGGAAAAAAAATAAGAAATCTCTTTCTGTGTGATTTACAGCCTCTGACAAGTTGTGGAGGATCAACTATGAGTTGGTTCAGACTTGATGGTACACAACAACAGCAAAGTTTTTAAACAATGACTATTTTTTATACTACCTTGAGAGTTTGACTTTTAAAACTCTTGATTATTGTAGAATGAGTATAAGGAGCCAAGGGGAGATCCTTAACTAATGAATTAGTTAAATAATCCTTAATTAATTAATTAATCATGGAGTTGTACAATTTGATGGGGGTGAGGGAAATTGGAAGAATCTGTTCTCAAAAATAATGCATTAGAATTTTGTAAATAAACTAGTATTAAAAAGTCAACTTGGACAGGAGGGAGGGATGCAATGAATTGGGATACAATGAATGAATGAAAATCTAACTTTTCTGTAAACTTTTGTTAAAATCACAATTAAAATAAAAAAATTTATTTAAAAAAATCTTGGTTGATTGGTGTTTCATGTTCTTATTTGATGCTTTATAAATTGTTGTTGTTATGTGCCCTCAAGTCGCTTGGGACTCATAATGACCCTATATACAATTGCCCTGAATTCTGCTCTATCCTGTGCCAACTTTACAGTCTCTGACACATCTACCCTCATTACCCCAATCACTGAATCAATCCATCTCATGGTTGGTCTTGCTCTCTTTCTCTGTCCCTCCACCATTCCAAGCATGATAACCCTCTCCAAGGACTGGTCCCTGCTTGCAACATGTCCAAAATGTGTCAGATGAAGCCTCAGAATCTTTGCCTCCAAGGAGCAACCTGGTTTCACCCTCTCTAGGAGAAACCTATCTGTTCTCCTGGTAGTCCATGGTATATTCAACACTTGGATTGGACGGGCTAAAAATTTGAACTAGAATTGATTTCATTAAACAATAGAAGCAGGAAAAACCTGTCACATGACTCAGAGTAAATGACACATAAAAAATTGAGAATGTGAGCTATTGGCAACTTCCTTTACTCTGCATTGTTTTCCCCTTCAATTAAACAAACATAAATGTTTGTAAAATTCTCTGGAAAATACGGTTTCCACATGAAAACAGCCAGTAACAGCCTTCTTCTTATGGGCGGGAGTAATCTGTTAACGAGATGGTATTTATGGAGTCAGGATCATCATTCCAGATTTGTCATGGTCCATTAAATAGCCACCTGGACATTGTATCATGTCACCACTGGAATGTGCTGTTTTCTCACCAGTCTTCCCAACTGCCCATATGAACCAATACCAGATGATTATAAGAAAGGCATACACATGTCTCACCACATAAACATTTCTCACACAAGGCTTCTCACCCTTTTGTGCTAACACATGCTGTGACTTAGTCACCACTATCAGAAAGCAGGAAATGAATCTAACCCCTGATGCAAGTGTGCACAGAATATAATTTTATTTTCTATGACTTCCCTTAATTACTGCTTGAAGCCCCCTTTCAGCAAAGAGGGAAGGACCTTGCTACAGTTTGTTGCTGTCATTCAGGATCCAGTTCATGACCTGCTCTGTAACAGTATGAAATGCTGTCGCATTCTACATCATTTTCATGGTCATTGACATGTTTAAGGTAATTTTGGGAGGTTTTGTGTCAGTCCACCTCCTGGAGGTTTGTCCTTATTTTTAGGAACCTGTCTTTTACAAAACATGGTGTCCCTTTCTAGCGAATGGTCTTTCCTGATCATGTGTTCAAAGTGAGTTAAAGCCTTGGAATCCTCACTGCTAAGCAACATCATGGCTATATTTCTTCTAAGGTGGATTTGATCATTCTGGGAGTCCACAGTCCATTTAATCTTTTTACCAACAGCACTGCTGGAACACATTCTTTCTTGTCTTCCTTTCCAGTTGTTTAGCTTCTGCACACCTGTAAGGTGAGTAAGTCAATGCAGGATGTTCTCTCCTAACCTGGGGCTACTGCTACGTTCTAAGAATAAGGTTTTCATATGTCAGTGAAAGGGGTTCATCGGAGGTCCTGTTGACAGCTGTCCATGAGGCAGGTGCTGCTGGTGGAGGGAGTGTTAGCTAGCAATACCCTTACTCTCATTCTGTAGCTGCTAAGGGTATTGCTGTTAACCATTCTCAGGAGGATTGTCCTTCACAAGCTGAAACCACTTCTCCTTGAGATGCCTGGAAACTACACCAGGGGCCTTTCACGGTCACTGGCCTAAAAACCCAAACCCTTTGTCTAACCTTGTGGTCCAGGTCACACTTCAGAGTTCTCCTGGGGTCAGGTTGAAGCCAGACTTCTAAAGTCACATGCCTCACTTCATCACTGGCCCTTTCTGTTTGCTTCCCTGACTTGGTTTCTGGGTTTTCCTCAAAGCATTTCCTCAATTAGATGACCCCTCAGTAATGACCCAAGCCGTGTATCAGAGAGCTGGACAATGGATGACAGAAGAATTGATGCCTTTGAGTTGTGGTGCTGAAGAAGAGTATTGAACATACCATGAACTGCTAAGAGAATAAACAGATCGGTCTTATAAAGAGTGAAACCAAGTTTCTCCTTGGAGGCCAGGATTTTGAAACTTCATCTTACATACTTTGGACATGTGGCCGGGAGGGACGAGTCCATGGGGAAGGACATCATGCTTGGAAGGGTGGAGGGACAGTGGAGGAGACGAAGACCTCAGTTAATATGAATTGATGTAGTAACTGGGTAAAGGGGGTAGGTTTGTCAGAGTCAGTAAGACTGGCTCAAGATACAGGAGGCTTCAGAGCTCTTGCACATAGGGTTATTGTAAGTTGGGGGAACTTGACAGTACATAACTACATAAGAATTCTCACCTCAGGATCCATTTCTAGAGAATAGAGCCTACAATTATTTACACTGAAACAACCATCTTCCTATATAGTTCTCACGTGCCAATCTGCTCAGGTCAGGCCCTATTCTTAGCTCTAAAAGTTACAGTTCTGGTGAAAAATATTCATTATGCCATGCACTCCTCTTGGTAGAATCCAGCTTTTCAGATAATTTGCTCAGCCTATAGACTGAATAGGGCTTGAGATAGAATACAACCCTGATGCACTCCCTTCTCAGTTTAATTGAACCAAGTCATCAATTCTGGGGCCTTATTTTTTTTTAATGCCTTCAATGTAGCTTCTACTTCCTCCTTCATTATCATTGGTTCCTGAACATATGGAACATCCTGAAATTTTTCAGTGTCAATCAGATCTGGTACAGTGATTCTGTGTCTTCCCTCCATCTTCTTTTGATGCTTTCTGGGTCATTCAACATATGGCCAATTGCATCTTTCAGTATTCTTACTTTAGGCTTACATTTGTTTTTCAGTTCTTTCAGCTTGAAAAATGCGGAGCGAGTTCTTCCCTTTTTATTCTCCAATTCCAGATCCCTGCACATTCCATTACAATACTTTGCTTGTCCTCCCAAGTTGTTCTTTGAAATCTGTTCAGTTCTTTCACTTTTCGACATGTTTTCCTTTTGTTTAGGCTTATCGATGTTCCAGTGCAATCTTTAGAGTCTCTTCAGACATCTGTTTCAGTTTTCTCTTTCTTCTCCATTTTTATAAAACCATTTACTTTCTTTATGGATGATATCCTTGATATCATCCCACGTCTCATTTAGTATTTGATCATTGTTATTCAATGCCTCAACCCTATTATTAAGACAATCTTGAAATTAAAATGGAATGAATTCAAGATTATATCTTGGTTCTTGTGAACTTATTTTCATTTTCTTCAGCCTCAATTTGAACTTGCATATGAGTAATTGATGATGTTTGCTCCTGCCGTAGTTTTGACTGCTGATATAGAGCTTCTCCAATGATTTCTTCCACAAATATAATCTATCTGATTCCTATGCAGCCCTTTAAGTGAGATCCATGTGTAAAGTCATAGTTGTGTCTTTTTTAAAAAGTATTTGCAATTATTAAATGATTGTAAATACAAAATTCAAGCATTCTATTTCCAGCCTCAGTTTTATCACTAAGCCAATATTTTTCAACTTCTATCTTCTCTTCAGTGTTTCCCACTTCTGCATTCCAGTCACCAATTATCATTAATGCATCTTGATTGTATGTTCATTCAATTTCAGACCTCAAGATTTGGTAAAAAATCTCATTTTCTTCCTCTTTGGCTGTAGAGGTAGGAGTGTATATTTAAATACTAATTGTGTTAATGGGTCTTCCTTGTATGTGTATGAGTAGTATCCTCTCACTCACCACATTGTATTTCAGGACAGAACTTAAAATTGACTTTTTTACTATGAATACAATACCATTCTTCTGTTTTTCATTCCTGCATAGTATATCATATGATCATCTGATTCAAAGTGGTAAAACCTGATCCATCTCATCTCACTGGCACCAGTATGTAAATATTCACATGTTCCCTTTAATTTTTAATAATTTCCAGTTTTTCAGCATTCAAGCTATGTACATTCCATGTTCCAATTATTAAATGGTATTTATTGTTTTTCCTCATTTCCACTGACTTCCAATCTGAACTTTACCACAACACTCCTATTACTATTCACTTTCTTTAGTGCTCATATGGTTTTTAAATGCCTGTTCTTTAGAAAGTAGAAGGATAGAACATTCTGCTTCCTAGTCTGTTTTAATGAAGGATCTCCACTAAAACCTGTCCACCATGGGTAACTCAAATGACATTTGACAGACCATTGGCATACATTTCAGTCTCATAGCACCACCAAGTTATCTCTGCACAGCAAACTGACAGACAAGGGCTGTACCACTTAGAAAAATGTTCTCAACCGTAATTAACATCAGCAGATTGTTAATGAAATTAGAAACAGCCAATCTGCTTATGCTTGATTGTTAATAAAATCAGAAATGATCAAACTGTTTGCATCCAGCTAACAAGTAAATAAAAAACACTTATCCTCCAGAATCTCTCCAAGCGGGAGGCTCACTTTTAGGCAGGACCCAGCTAAATTTTCGATAACCTGCATTATGCAGATGACACAACTTTGCTGAAAATGAGGACTTGAAGAACTTTTTGCAGAAGAACAAGGAATTCAGCCCTCAGTATGGATTGCATCTCAATATTAAGAAAACAAAGATTGTCACTGGACAACGTCACAAGAGGTGATTGAAATGTCAACAGCTTCATCTTGCTTGGATCCACAATTAATACTATTGGTATCAGCAGTCAGGAAATAAAGAGAGACATTGCTCTGGAAAAATCTGCAATTAGGGACCTTTCCAAATTATTGAGGCGTAATGCTGTCAGTGTGAGGACTATGATGTGTCTGATTCAGGCCATGGTCTTTCCAATTATTTGCTATGCATCTGAGAGCTTGGTAATGAGTAAGGATGATGGAAAAAGAACTGACACCTTTGAACTGTAGTGTTGGAGAAGAGCACTGAACATGCCATGGGTGCCCAAGAGAAAGTAAAGATATGTATTGAAGAGGGTGCAGTTGGAGTGCTGTTTGGAGGCAAGAATGATGAAGCTTCACCTCACATACTTTCAGCATGTTGCTAAGAAGAGCTATTACTTGGAGATGGCATGATGCTAGGAAGGGTAGAGGGTTGGCAAAGGAAAGCAAGACCCTCAACCAGGTGGACTGACTCAATGACTGCTGCAATGATGTCTTGTGTGTCAGCAAGTGTGAAAACGGAGCAAGAGAGAAGAGTTAAGATCTTTTGTTCATAGGGTCATTATGAGTTGTACTCAACTCGATAGCACCTAACAATAACAACATGCCATGCACTGCCAAAAAGAGAAAGTTAATCTATCTTGGGAAATGTAACCAGAATGCTTCTTAGAAGCAAGACCTTTTTCTCATATATTTTGAGCCATAGAGGCACTCCCTGGCGTGACCCAGTCCCTGGAGAAGAATTGCTTAGTAAAGTAGAGGCCCTACAAAAAAAAAGTAGATTGACACACTGGTTACAACAATTGGTTCAAGTAAAGCAGAGACGAAGTTGAGGCTGTTAGCAATTTGCTAACTCGGCTCCACAATCATCACTTTTGCCACCAGCAGTCAGGAAATTAAAAGACAAATTGCATTGGGAAATCTGCTGTCAGGTACTTCTCCAGAGTGCTGAGAAGTAACGATGTCAGTCTAGAGTATAAGGTGCACCTGACCCAGGATATGGTCTTTGCAATTACTTGCTATACATCAGAGAGCTGGACAATGACTAAGGACGACAGAAAAATCAATTGCCTTTGAGTTGTGGAACTAGAGAAAAGTCTTAAACATACTATGGACTTCCAAGAAAACAAATAGGTCTGTCTTGGAGAGGGTGAAACCAAGTTTCTATTGGAGGCTAGGATTTTGAAGCTCTGTCACACATATTTTGAACACTTGGTCAGGAGGAACTGGTGCTTGGAGAAGGACGTTGTGCTCAGAAGAGTGAAAGAACAGCACATGAGAGGAAAACCCTGGATGAGATGAATTGATACAGTAACTAGGGCAATGGGGGTAGGTATGGCGGAGTCAGAGAGACTGGCTCAGGACAGAACAGGCTTCAGAGCTGTTGTAAATAGTCTCACTATGATTGTGGGCAACTCAGTGGCACATAACAACAACAACAAAGGAGAGGTTGTGAAAATGGCTCAGGATTGGTACAATACAAGGTTTCTCATTCTCTCTTTGATATATTTTCTCTCTGAGTTTCCAGTAAACATTTGCACAGAAATTATATTTCTACTTTCAAACTTGTACATAAATTGTTTAGTAGCATTGTGTACATTTTCCCAGTGGACCAACATTCTCTTTAATTATGTTCTAGTTGTTCTGTTTCCAAAGCTCTAAACTTCCCTGTCCCAGCAACTTTTTCTCTTAATCTCCAAAGTCTGTCAAGGAAAAACATCATCCTCCCTCCAAGACTCAGATCAGAGATTCAGAGCCCATGCTGGGCAGGAATGACCCTGCATCTTATTTCTCTTGGTGTGGCTTTGAACTTTCTCACCTAATCAAGAAAGTCTTTTCTAATAACAGGAGAAAAAAATCTGCTCCATTTGGATATTTTTTCTTCCAGATCTCTTAACTCTACCATTAGCCTTTTCTTTTCCCTTATTATCTAAGACAGATCTGTTTCTCAGAATCATAAAAAGGGCCACTAATGTGAACAATATGCCGCTTAAATAGTTTTTATTTTATTTTATTTTATTGTGATGAAAAGATGTATAACAAAATATATGCCATTTCAACAATTTCTGCATGAACAACATAGGTATTTTTTAAAAGTAAAAGAACTTGAATGAAGTACATTTAACAAAGTATGATGTTGTCATTTTAACATGTAATCAATATTTCAAAATTATTAACATTCACATTCTTTTGTAATGTTACATCTTGGAAGTGCACTGTATATTTCACACTTTACAACATGGACCACATTCTAGGAACTCAGGAACCTAAGGTGCCTTGTGGTTACCAAACTGGACAGTGTCCGTGGAGACCTTGAGTTATTCTTCCTTCACTCAGGAGGAAGAGAATTTTTTTATTTACCTTGTTTTTTTGTGAACATGACCTTTCCTTTTTTTTTTTTTAAGGCTGTAGTATATGTTATTTTGAGAATTGTGGAACGGGAAAAGCAGTTTAGTCTTGTATTTCTGTGTCATCCTGGCACAGGGGCCGTGCTAATCTCTGTATCGTTCCAATTTAGTGTATGTGTTGCTGAAGCAAGCACTAGTCTTTTGCATTTCTTTTTTTTTTTATTTTTCATTTCTGAAATACAACTTTCCTGTCCTGTATCTCCACGACATTTGTCCTACAATTCTTTTTTTTTCTTATTAATGTTAATCAAAGTTTACAGAGACTTAGGGTTTCCAGTCATTCATTGTTGCACTTTTCTCCCTACTCACCTCCTTCCCCCACCCCCTGCCCTAATTCACTCTTCTCCTTGAAAAGGAAAAGAAAAACTCTTTAACTGTTATGCAATCCTTCCCCTCAAGTCCACTCCACTATGCAGCGTTCACTCTGGACTTCTGTAATGACAAGAATACCCATTCATATGTCCCTTTTAATCAGTCTCTCCCTCATCTGTTTCACTGCAGTATACATCATTCCTCCCCTCCTTCCCTGTCTTCCCTCAAACCTGATGTCAGTCCCGTTTTACAACAGGGGTACTATGCAATGTTTGTCATTTTGTGACTGAGATATTTCACTCAGTATAATGTCCTCCAGGGTCATATATTTTGCATAATATTTCATCAGTTCCTTGTTTTTCAATACTGCATAGTATTCCATTGTGTGAATATACCAGAGCTTTCCATCAATTCGTTTGTTGGTGGGCACTTGGGTTGTTTCCAGCACTTTGCTATTGCCAACAAAGCCGTGATAAACAAGTGTGTGCAAGGAGGAAGATATTTTGAAACTCAGAATCCAGGTGAGCTTTTCTTCCACTTGTTTTTCTATTAGTTTATCTATGCTCTGAGTCAATGAGTCCAAAATGGACAACTTCCCAAATAGCAGACATGTTCACAGGATAAAAAGAAATGGGGTTGGAAAGCTGGTGAGGCTAGAGGAACAAGGTGTAATAATTGACAAAGTTTATTGTATATTCTTTGTTTAATTATTGATTAGTTACTGATTAAAATGTATCTTTTATTATTATATTAGTAGAAAATATTTGTCTATTAGCCTAATAAGATTGCTTATTATAAATGCTATGCTATTATTCATAGGATTGCTGTTGTTGTTGTTATGTGCCATCAAGTCGCCTACAACTCATAGTGACCCTATGTTCAACAGCTCTAAACCCTGCTCTATACTGTGCCAAGCTTACTGTCTCTAACACACTTACAGCCATTACCCCAGTCACTTAAGCAATCTACTTCATTGAGGGCCTTCCTCTCCTGCACTGTCCTTCCACCCTCCCAAATATGACTACCTTCTCCAAGGACTGGTCCCTCCTTGCAATATGCCCAATTCATGTCAGACAGAGCTTCAGAATCCTTGCCTCTAAGGAGCAGCTTGGCTTAACCCTCTCCAGAACAAACCTGTTCATTCTCTTAGCAGTCCATGGTATATTCAATCCTCTTCCCCAACACCACAGCTCAAAGACATCAATTCCCCTTTTATCATCCCTAGTCATCATCCAGCTCTCTGACTCACAGCAAGTGATTGCAAAGACCATGGCCTGTATCAGGCACATCTTAGTCTCCAGAATCAATCCAGAATCATCATTGCTCTTCAGTACTTTGGAGAGGTCTCTCACAGGAGACTTTCTCAACACATTATGTCTTTTAATTTCCTGGCTACTGATGGCTTATATCTCAAGCTTTCTTGGCTTCTGTGATTCCAACTACCTCATGCTGCTGCCAAATTTCTTATACTGTGGCCAGTATCTCTTGAATTTAGAACTCTACAAGTCCAAATACCAGGTTTTAGTATTAGGAAAGGCTACCTATCCAAGATGGTTCTGAGGAAAAGTCCTTTGCCTTGAACTTCTGCTCCAGGACTGATTTCTTGTGACTTAGTACCTCTTCTCTTCCATTTACTGTTGTCACAAGGGAATGGTTTTCCAGGACAGAGTGATGTGTCATACTAGGTATTGGAAAACTGAGGTGGACTGTCATGGGACATTTTGAGTCAGATCGTCATATGATCTACTGTACCAGAGATGATAGGTGAGGGAAAATGGGGTTGCTTTCATACTTTAAAATGTCATTTCTAGATCCACTTTGAAATACAATGTGGTGAGTGACAGGATAATAGCCATACACATACAGGGGAGTCCAGTGAACACCACCATCATTCAAATATATGCACCAACAAGTACAACCGAAGAGGAGCAATAGAAGATGTCTACCAATGTTTGCAGTCGGAAGTAGATTGAACATACAATCAAGGTGCTTTAATAATAATGGGTGACTGGAATGCAGAAGTTGGGAACAGAAAAGAAGCATTAGTAGTTGAAAAACCATGGACTTGGTAGCAAATGAAGCTGGAGGTAGAACCACAGAATGCTGTACAATCAATGATTTATTCATTGCAAATGTGTTTTTTTTAAGAGACATAAACGCAGGTTATATACCTGGATTTCACCTGATGGCATGCATAGGAATCAGCTTTATTACACGTGTGGAAAGAATCACTAGAGAAGCTCAATATCAGCTGTGAAATCTAGGCCAGGGGCTGACTGTGGAACAGACAAGTTCAAGCTGAAGCTAAAGAAAATTCAATCACATCCACAAAAATCAACACTTGACCTTGAGTCTATCCCACCTGAATTTCAAAACCATCTCAGAAACAGGTTTGAGGACTTGAACACTAATGGATGAAGACCAGATAAACTGTGGAAGGATATCAAGAATATCACCCAGAAGAATGCAAAAGGTAAAAAAAAAAAGAGATAGAAAAGACCAACATGGATGTCAGATGAGACTGAATATTGCACTAGAGCATCAAGAAGCCAAAGCAAAGGGAAGAAATCAAGAAATTAAGGAGCTGAACAGAATATTACAAAGGGCAGCTCAAGGAGGCAAAGCAAAATATTATAATGAAATGTGCAAAGAACTGGAGTTAGAAAATCAAAGAGACCAAACTTGCTTGGCATTTCTCAAGCTGAAGGAACTGAAGAAAAAAATGCAAACCTCAAGTTACAATACGTAGGTTTCTTTGAGCAGAATAGTAAATGATCCAGGAAGCATTAAAAGAAGATGGAAAGAGTATAGAGTCACTGTACCAAAGGGAATTGGTGAACACAGAAGAATTACATGGAAAAACATATGAGCAGGATCCTATGGTGATGAAGAAAGAAGTTCAAGCTGCTCTGAAAGAACTTGCAAAACATAAGGCCCTAGGAACTGACGGCATATCAAGTGATGTATTCCAACAAACAGACGCTGCACTGGATGTGCACACCAACTTGTG
>NW_006399882.1:8251507-8256472 GCF_000299155.1 Elephantulus edwardii | reverse complement strand
CGCGCTGCGTCGCCCTCGCGCTGCGTCGCCCTCGCGCTGCGTCGCCCTCGCGCTGCTGTTAGATGAATCTTGGCTGAAGGGAAAGAGTAGCAGAGGAATGTCTATCAGTGTTTCATTGATTATGCATTTGACTGTGTGGATCACAACAAACTGTGGCTGACTCTGAGAAGAATGGGAATCCCAGAACACTTGATTGTGCTTATGGAAAACCTATGATTGGACCAGGAAGCAGTCATCAGATCAGAGCAAGGTTCAAAATCAGGAAGTATATATACCAAGGATGTGTCCTATCTCCATATGTATTCAATTTATAAGCAGAATAGATCATCCAGGAGGCTGGACTCCATGAGGAGGAATGTGGCATCAGAATTGGAGGAAGACACATCAACAATCTGTGTTATGCAGACGACACAACCCTGCTTGCTAAAACTGAGGAGGACCTGAAGCATTTGCTGCAGAAGGTCAAGGATTGAAATCTTCAATATGGTTTGAAGCTCAATATCAAGAAAATAAAAATTCTCACCCACCCCTGGGCTGAATGGCAGCATCATGATAGACGGTGAAGAGATTGGGGTTGTTAACAATTACAGCTTGGTCAGCTCCACAATCAACACTCTTGGTACCAGCAGCCAGGAAATTAAAAGACAAATTGCATTGGAAAAGTCTGCTATCAGGGAACTCTCCAAAGTACTGAAGAGTAATGGTATCAGTTTGGAGACTAAGATGTGCCTAATCCAGGCCATACTCTTTGCAATTGCTTGCTTTGTGTCAGAGAGCTGGACAATGATGGCTAGAGATGATAGTAAGAGAATCGATGCCTTTGAGCTGTGGTGCTGGAAAAGAATATTAAATATATCATGAACTGCTAGGAGAATAAACAGGTTTATCCTAGAGAGGGTGAAACCAGGCTGCTCCTTGGATGCAAGGATTCTGAAGCTTTTTCTGACATACTTTGGGTCTGTTGCAAGGAGGGAGCTGTCCTTGGAGATGGATATTATGCTTAGGAGGTTGGAGGGACAGGGCAAGAGAGGAAGACCCTTGATTAGATGGATTGGCTCAGTTACTGGGATAATGGGAGTGGGTGTGTCAGAGATGATGAGGTTGGCACAAGATAGAGAAGAGTTCAGAGCTATTGTACATAGGATTGCTTTGAGTTGCAAATGTCCTGATGGCACATAATGACAACAACAAGCTATTATTATTTATTTAGCGCCTACTCTGGTGGCCTAGTGAGTATGGTAATGTATTGTCAACCCGTTGACAAGTGGTTCAAATCTACCAATTGCTCCTCAGAAGAAAGATGAACAACCTCCTCCCATGTGATTTATAGTCTCTGAAAATCCAAGGAGATAGTGGTAAGACAAAATTATCTAACAGCAATTAATTTTGTTGAGTACTGTCTGCATTTCATGATCCCACATAGAGGTATATTCAGATTCAACAACTGAAGACACAGGCTCAAGGAGGTCAAGTATCTTGCTCACTGTCAAAAATAACAGAGCCAGAATTAAAACGCAAATCTTTGTAGTGGACTCAAAGTCCTTCGTTCCTTCTACTGGGTCTCACTGCCTTCTTTCTCTTGTCAGTTGAACTAATTTTGGAGTTTTCAATTTCTTTTTTTTTTTTGACATGGTAACTTTAGCAGTGCACGTCAGAAAGATTGCCTACTGCCCTGTAATGCTGTTATTGAATCAGCTTTTATTGTCAGCCAACACAGGAACCCAGCAGGACCTTGAAGCCATCATTGGAATGATCTGTTCTATCATGATTGCCTTATTCTTTGATGCCATCTAAGAGAGAAATCATCACACTTCTAATGTCAAGAGCTTTCATTTCTGATAAATGATGGTGATTAGACTGAAAGACTCCTACCTGACCTTTGGCAGTAAGCCACAGGCTCGCTGATTGCCTGCAGTGTCCAGGTACAATAGGATCTGAGTACTGGCTTCTCAGCAGTCATTCAGTGCCCCAGGAGAAACTTGGTTTAATGTTTTAATCCCAACTTAATCTTTCCTATAGTAATTTTCCTTCTTTATCTGAATATAGCTCTTTCTGTTCTGCTCTGTGCTACACAGAACCTAATTCTCTGGTTTTCTTGTTGAGAGAGGACAAGCCACATAGTACAAGAGGCTGATTGGATTACCTGTCTCAGTCCTGCTCAAGCATCAACATTGATGCTTAGTGTTTGGATTTTATTTTTATTTTATTTTGAGTCATCAACTCTCTTTAGTGATGTCTTAGTGCTGCTGCTGTAACAGAAACATTCACATGTAAATGGCTTTAACAAACACAGGTTTATTTTCTCACTGTTTAGGAGGTTAAGTTCCAAATTCAGAGTGCCAGCTTTGGGGGAAGGCTTTCTCCATCTGCCGGCTCTGGGGCAGGAGGGTTGTCTGGTCTCTTCAGCATCTACTTCCTGAGTCCTGAGAGGTCTCCATATATCTTGGCAGCTCTCAGACATCACTTCTGCTTTACTCACTTATTTAATCTGTCTTACATTTTAACAGAGAGTGACTTAAAATATATTCAATATTAATGTTGTTCCTTTAACATAATAAAGACAATCCATCTCTAGTGAAATTCCAACCATAAGCACAGAGGTTAGGATTTCAAGTACACGCTTTAGGGGAACATAATTCCATCCATACCATTCCATCCATTGACTGCCCCCCTCCAAGATTTATGTCCTTGACACACAAATACACACCAAAAAAGCACCACACATTCTCCCCATCACATCATCTTAAAGTCTTAAATCAACTCCAAGTCCAAAAATCTTATTTTCTGAATCATCTAAATCAAATCTGGGTGAGATTTTAGGCATATTCTGTCCTGGAGCAAAATACCTTTTCATCTTTGAACCTATGAAATTTAGATTACAAATATCTGTTTCCAAAATATAATGGTGAGACAGGCACAGAGTAGACATTTCCATTACAGAAGGGTGAAGTTGGAGGGGAAAATGAGTAACAGGCATCAAGCAAGTCCAAAACCCAGCAGAACAACTTCCGTTAGTTCTCAAGGCTTGAAAAGAATCCTCTGTTCTGAGACTATGTGGGCAATGATTCTGGTGTTGACCATGATTTCTGGATGATGGGAGGAGGCACCATCACTCTGAGCTTTAGCTTTGTCTTCCAGCTTCAACTCTGCTCCCTCGGGTTTCCCAATCCATCTGAATAATGATTCCACCTTCACATATTACATAAGGATTTGTGCATTTGTCTTATTTTTAACTACTTGAAGGAAGACCATCTTTTCTTTCTTCTTGCTCAATTCAATATACAGTCCTCATGAGTGAAGTGGGGCTATTAACCCAAATGTAGTGCCTTTCGAGTGATTCAAATCCACTAGTAGCCCCTTTGTATAAAAGTGGCAATCACCTCCTATGAGATTTATAGCCTTGAAAACCTAATGAAAAGTCAACTATATCTTGGTTCTCAATCCAGGTAGAGGTCCAAGTATAGCTGCTGCTTCAGAAAATAAAGATAACCCAATTTGGTAACATAGAATAATGTGTGATACAAATCCATCTTATGGGGTGTGGGGGGGAGTATTACATGATTAAATTAATTTGAGCAACTGAATAAATTTAAATAAAGTGTGGATCACAGCAAGCTGTGGCTGACTCTGAGAAGAATGGGAATCCCAGAACATTTGATTGTGCTAATGCAAAACCTATACTTGGACCAAGAGGCAGTCGTCAGAACAGAGCAAGGAGACACTACATGGTTCAAAATCAAGAAAGGGGTCCATCAGGGATGTATTCTGTCTCCATACATTTTCAATCTGTATGTAGAACAGATCATCCAAGACACTGAGCTGTACGAGGAGGAATGTGGCATCAGGATTGGTGGAAGAGTCATCAACAACCTAAATTATGCTGATGACACAACCCTGTTTGCTGAAACTGAAGAGAACCTGAAGCACTTGCTGCAGAAGGTCAAGGACTGCAGCCTCCTGTATGTATTGAAGCTCAACATCAAGAAAACAAAGATTCTCACCACTCTGCCAATTAGCAGCATCAGTATGGATGGTGAAAAGATTGAGATAGTTAACAGTTTTAGTTTACGTGGCTCCAAAGTCAACACTCTTGGTAACAGCCAGGAAATCAAGAGATGAATTGCATTGGGCAAGTCAGCTATGAGGGACCTCTCAAGAGTACTGAAGAGCAATGATGTCAGGCTGGAGACTAAGGTGTGCCTGATCCGGGCTATAGTCTTCGCAGTTACATACTATGCATCAGAGAGTTGGACAGTGAATAGGGATGATAAAAAGAGAATTGATGCCTTTGAGTTTGGTGCTGGAGAAGAGTATTGGATATACCATGGACTGCTAGGAGAACAAACAGGTTTGTCCTGAAGAAGGTGAAGTTGGAGTGCTCCTTGGAGTCAAGGATTCTAAAGCTTCATCTGACATACTTTGGGCATGTTGCAAGGAGGGATTGGTTCTTGGAGAGGGACATCATGTTTGGCAGAGTGGAGGGATGGCGCAGGAGAGGAAAACCCTCAAGGAGATGGATCAATTCTGTGACTGGAGTGGTAGGAATGAGTGCGTTTGAGATGGCCAGGTTGGCACAGGATAGAACGGTGTTAGGGCTCTTGTACATAGGGTCGCTATGAGTCGCAAGCAACTTGATGGCATATAACAACCACCACCACATCCCCCATACAGAATTTCTCAGAACTTTTAATATGTATTATAAACTTCCAAAAGGAAGGATAAATGTATAGTATTTCCTAAAACATTTTAGTTATACTTTAAAATACACACATTTCTATAGTGATGTATATCATCGCAGAGCGGTGGTATAGCACTGATCTGTGCGTTGCTGTTCAGGTGTAACTCGTGGTTGCTGTGATGCTGAAGACTGTGACAGTGATGTGCCAATCTTGGTAATGGGTACCCATGGTGGACAGTGTTGGCTGGAGCTTCCCGACTAAATCAAGCCTGGAAGCAGGAGCGGCA
>NW_006399882.1:8228966-8251332 GCF_000299155.1 Elephantulus edwardii | reverse complement strand
AGAGAGAGAGAGAGAGAGAGAGAGAGAGAGAGAGAGAGAATATGTATGTAACAGATCATTTTACAACTCAACCTGTTATGACCATAATTGTTAAAATCAGTGGCATTGATTACATTCACCATAATGTTCAACTATTACTTCTATCCTCTTCTGTGTTATTCAACCACCATTAACAGAAAATTAATGTTCCTCCAAGCAGTAACCCTCTCTCTCACTACTGCTAACCCTTAATAGGCTTTGATCTTTACAGAAAGCCAGTTGCCACTGAGTCTATCCCAATTCATGGTGTGAGGAATGCATGTGCAGTGTAGAAATGTACCACAGAGTTTCCAAACCTGTAACATTTCAGAAGTTTATCACTGAGGCCTCTAAGGGCGGCTTTGAACAACCAACTTTCCAGTTAATGACTGAGTACTTTGGTTTGCATCACTCAGGCACTTCTTCCGATCTCCATACATTTGTCCATTTCATATAAGTGGAATCATACAAGATTTGTTCCTCTATGACTAACTTATTTAGTTTAATATAATGCTTTCAAGGATCAGAATTTAATTTCGTTTAATGGGTCAGTACCACTCCATTGAGTGCATCTATCAAATTCATCTGCTAGTGAACAATTAGATTGTTTTTATCTTTTGGCTGTGGCAGTGAATATTGCTGTGCAGGTTTCTGTCTGTGTTCTTGTTTTTAATTCTTTGGGGCTAATATTTAATACTGGGATTATTGGGTCATCTTAAAGTTAGTTCTATTTTCAACTTTTTTACAAACCATCAAATTGCTCCCCACACTTACTGTACTATTTTGTATTACTGTAATAAATAGGTGAAAGTTTCTATTTTTCACCATTCTCACTAACAGCCAGATTTAGTTTGCTGGTATATTTTGTGTGGCCTTTTTAAGATCATAATCATTCTAATAGGACCTGGGATGTCATCGCATCATGTTTTTATTTATATCTCATTAACGAAGAGGTTAACAAAAAGAAGTTGTGCTGCCAACTCAAAAGCATGTGCTTTGAATCCATTACATGCCCCATAAGAGAAAGATGGGAAAACTCCTCCCATGAGATTTACTGCCTCTGAAAACCCACTGGAGAGTCAGCTATGAGTCAGTTCCAGCTCCATGGTACATACAACAATGACTAATAAGATGGTGTTAAGGATATCATTCATCTACCATGAAGAAATCAAAAGGTCATTACAAAGACAAAAGAGAAAGAAAAGACCAACGTGGATGTCAGAAGAACTTAGAAAACCACACTAGAAAGTAGAGAAGTCAAAACAAAAGGAAGAAGTGTTGAAGTAAGAGTTGGACAAAAGCTTTCAAAAGGCAGCTTGAGAAAATAGAGCAAAATATTACAACAATATATGCAAAGAGCTGGAGTTAGAAAACAAAAGGAAAGAACACAGTTGGCATTTCTCAAGCTGAAGGAACTGAAGAACAAATTTCAAGCCTCAATTTGCAGCCCTAAAGCCTTCTATGGGCAAGATCCTGAATGATGGAGAAAGCATCAAAAGAAGATGGAAAGAATACACAGTCACAGAATCAAATAAAATTGGTCAACACAGAACCATTTCAGGAGGTAGCATAAGATTAAAAACCAATGACAAGGAAAGAAGGACAAAGAAAGTCCAAAGTACTCTGGAAGTAGTAGGGGGGGGGGGAAATGAAGCCCCAGGAATGCAAATCTCTCCAAGACGCTGCAGAACAATGGTGTCAGTTTAAAGATTAAGGTGAGCCTGATCCAAGCCATGGCTTTTATCAGTACTTCCTATGCATCTGAAAGTTGGATAGTGGATGAGGATGACAGAAGAAAATTCAATGCCTTCAAATTGTTGTCTTGGAGAAGAGAATTGAGTCACGGACTGTCAACAGAACAAAAAAGTCTGTCTTGGAGAAAGTGCAGCCATTGTGATCCTTAGAAGCCAGAATGGGGAAACTTTGTTTCACATATTTTGATCCTATTGTCAGAAGGGCTTTGTTGTCGTGTACTGTCGAGTCAGAACCAACTCATAGCTGACCCTCCAGCAAGTTTTCAGAGGCAGTTAATCAATCCCATGGGAGTAGATTGTCCATCTTTCTCCTGTGGAGCAGTTGATGGATTCAAACTGCATATCTTTGTGTTGACAGCACAATTCCTTACCACTAAGCCATCAGAGCTCCTGGAGGGACTTATTCTTGGAAAAAGACATTATTCTGGGAAAGATGGTAGGTCAGAGAAAAACAGAAAGACTCTCTCAACAAGGTGATTGACACAGCGGCTGTGATAATGGGCTTGCAATGGTGGAGATCAAGATGGTGAAGGTAGAATAAGATAGGGCACGGTTCAGGTCTGTTCGTAGGGTCTGTGTGAGTCCTGTTGGATTCAGCTGGCACCTAAGAACAGTTGTAACCTATGGATCTTGCTGATAGCAGGAAATACCAGAAAGATATGTACTTGTGTTTTATTAGCTATTCAAAATCATAATAAATTATGGATAACATTGAGAAGAATAGGAATCCCAGAACACTTAATTGTATGCTTATAAAACCTCTACATAGGCCAACAAACAGTTTAAAAATAGGAAAGGTATGTGTCAGGGTTGTACTGTTTCCTCATGTACCTATTCAATCTGTTTGCTGAGCAAATATTTCAGGAATATGGACTTGAAGGGAAGCTGGTGAACCAAAATTGCCATCCTTTCAGACAGCAGCTGAGTGCAAACCATTTGTACCACACCAGGATCCTCATAAGAGGAAAGTAAAAGATCAGAGATTTAAAGGCAATCTGAGCAGAGAAACTTGAAGTTGATCTGTTGGTAGTTTTAAAGATGAAAGAAGAGAGCCATGACTCAACAGATGTAGGTGGTTTCTGGAAGCTGGAAGGGCAAGAAATGGATTCTGCCCTGCATCTCCAAAAGGAACACAGTCCAGGGGATCCACTTTACATACCATGTTTCCAGAACTTTAAAAGAGTAAATTTACAATGTGCTACACTATGAAATAATAGTAATTTCTTACTAACTCAAGAATATAAAACTACATACACTAAGCCGAAACAGAGGCAGAATTGAAAAACTGGATGTAGCTTGTTTTCTTGGTTTTCTGCCTTGTGTTTCTCTTTCTCAAATGTGAAGATCAAGTCCACAACTCTGCCATCTGCTACAGCACTTTTCAAGAATAAATGGGATAGAAGAAATGAAAATGCTTTGAATAAATGAAAGGAGGATAAAATTACACACTGAAGAGCAGTTGTCAAAGTGTTTAGTATTTGAATCCCTCTATATTCCTAAAAGGGAGCTCTGGTGGCTTTGTGGTAAGGAGTTGAGCTGCCAACTCAAAGACGTATGATTTGAATCCATCAGTTGTTCCTTGGAGAAAAGATGGTCAGTCTCCTTCCATGCAATTTACTGCCTCCGGAAACCTGCTGGAGGGTCAGTTATGACTCGGTTCCAACTCAGCAGTACAAAGTGACAACAATAATAGTCCTAAAAACTATTAACAGTTCAAAATATATTTTGTTCATGTGAATGATAACTACTTATAAATCTCACACTCAAAATTAAAACTATATGGAATACTTATTTAATATAGTTTAAATAATAATAACAAAACTGTTGCATGTTTACCTCAAAGTTTATTTTTTAAAAAATCCTATTTGTTTCTTGTTCATCCTTTCTAAGCCCCTTTGAGCTGATGTACAGCCGTCCGAGCTGATGCCGACCATTTCTGCTCAACCATACCTACCCACGGAACCGCCTCTTTTAGCATCTCATTTTTCTCTCCCTCATTAGGCACTCCAGGTACACGCAGATTGCTGCATACCCAGACCCTTGCCTGAAAGTCTAGACCAGACAGCTGAAGTTGCCCCAGGAGATGCCATCCTCATCAAACAGCATTCACCCAAAGCTCTTCAACCATGCTAAGACAGACCTCACACAGTCATCCTAACTACCCCTATAGCAGTTAAGGCCATAGGTAACCCCCATTACTACCACCTTCCCCAGGTCAAACATGCTCCTCTCACTGAGCAGCCCTCCTACACCTCCCAAATGGTGGGCCCCACTACTCTTCACTGCACTCAGATCCCAAGCCCTAAGTAGTTCTTCATATTGTTGCTAATCGCTCCCTGCCTTTTAAAATTCCTACTTCACAGGAAAAAAGAAATTACCAACTTAATGGTGAACCAACTGCTGTGACATCCATAGTCTCCCCCGGCTACTGATTCTGAGCCAACCCAATCCAGCCTCTAAGCCCCAAATCTTCACCCTTCTTCAGCAGGAAGTAGCTAGAATAAAGCTACATCACCCTTTTTCTCACTAAAGAAGCTAGGATATCAGACCCAGACCAAGGTCAAGTGGGAGAATGAAGGATTCAAAGAATATCAACATGTCAACAAAGGGAGTGAAGGGCCTTGCCCATCTGGCTAAACCACAATGGAATGCCCCTCTTTTAGCTCCCTAAAGAACCTTACTATAAAAAACCTGCCCCAACTCACCTCAGGGTACGGGTTTCTCTCTCTAGACCAAGGAATCCCACTGGGGTGCCCACTTAATAAAATGTCTTTGAGCTTCCTCTCTTAACAAAGAAATAAAAATAAATCCATTTCTTAAAACCAAAAAAAAAGAAGTAAGAAAAGTCATCATTCTATATTTTTGTGCATGTTTTGATGACTGACTTAATAGCAGAAAGAGTCTCATAACTGTTTCTGCAATTTGTTACAATGTTACATGTCACATAATCACCCTAGAATGCCACTGGAAATTTGTAAGAGAATAAGAATACAAATAATATCTTAGTATTTATCATCAAAACCATGTTTCAGACCCCCTGAAAGACCCTCATATTAAAAGAAGAACTGATAGAAAATACTGGATTATAGGCACTCTATACTAAATATGCTTTCTGATTTCATATTTAAAATAACCCCATATGATAAAAATAGAGCAAGGGGATACTGCATGGTTTAAAACTGAGGAAAAAATGAGAGAGAATTGCACTTTTTTGCATTACATATCCAGCTGTACACTGAATAAATAATCAGAGAAGCTGAAGTATATAAAGAAGAAAGCCGCATCAGGATTAGAGAAAGACTCCTTAAAAACCTGCAATATTCCGATCATACAACCTCACTCATCAAAGATGAAGGTAACTTGAAGCACTTTCTTTTAAAGGTCAAAGATTCAACTTTCAGTATTGACAGGGAATGGCAAAGGAAACACTGATGAAGGAGATCATTCAGAACTGGTTTTGACAAAGACTGTGGCAATATAACAATAGAAACAGACTCTCAAGGAATGTGGGTAATATGACAATAAAGACAGACTCTAAAAAAAATGTGGCAAACCAACTGACTCAAAGAAAAGAGAAACGGGATGGCTAAAAATGACCATACATCTATTAGAAGGAATGCACCATCAGCTGTGCAAACCCCACTCTCTGTTGGCAAAGGATGTATAAACCTTTTTGTAAGATAAAGATGGGGTCAGTCTGTCCTGACCTGATCATAGTCTGTTATGAACGTCTTAAACATCGGTTTCTTTCTCTTGCTTTCACCTGGTATTGATGTCTTTCTTGTGTATCCAAGTCAGAACTTTCTGGTTCTTACTCGAAGAGGCCCCTGAACCTCTTTTGGAAATCATTCCGTTCAGAAGTATGAGCTATATGGGAACTTGATGAAAACAAAAATACTCAAACAGAAACAATGACAGCACACACAGTAAATGGGGAGAGGGGATATTGATATAGATTTCAATGGTTTCCCTTACAATAAATGTCCTTGGAAGCAATGTTGTTGTTGTGAGCCATAGAGTCAGAGCTGACCCAAAGCTGATCCTCTGGTGGGTTTTCAGAGGCAGTAAATCACATGGGAGGAGAAGGTCCATCCTTCCCCTAATTGGAAGCAATAGTCAAGAAATTAAATAATATGCTTCATTGAGCAACTTTGCAGCAAAAGAGATCTACAAAGTATCAAACAGCAAAGATGTCACTCTAGAGACTAAGGTATTCCAAGCCATCGTCTTTTAATTGCATCATATGCATATGATAATCGGACACTTAAAAAGGAAAACAAAACAGACATGCATTTGAAGAATGTATTGGAAAAATATTGGATGTTGTTGTTGTTGTTGTTATGTGCCGTCAAGTCGCTTGTGACTCATAGCGACCCTATGTACAACAGCTCTAAAATCTGCTCTGTCCTGTGCCAATCGCACTGTCTCTAACACTCCCATCCCGATTATCCCAGTCACTGAATCAATCCACCTCATAATGAACAAATTAGTCTTTAAAGAAATACAATCACAATAATCCACTTCCTATACAACATGCCTCTGGAAACTCTATGAACTTTGAGAAACAAGTTAAGAAAGGTTTCAGGTCTTTTGTTCATAGGGTCACTATGAGTAATGACTTAATGGCAAACAACAACAATCACAACTCCTTAGAAGCAAAAATGGTGAGATTTTATTTTGTTTACTTTGGACATATAATCAGAAAAGACTAATTACTAGAAGAATGGCATGTTTAGTAGAGGGTCAGTGAAAATGAGAGCAACCCTCAATGAGACAGATGACAAAATAGATTCAACAGTGGACTCAAGCATACCATGAAAACCACCTCTTAAAGATGACACAGGACCAGACAACATTTTGCTCATCCATATATAAAGTTCTTATGAGTCTAAGTGGATTCAATAAAAACAAACACTAATGGTGTCAGTTTGATGACTAAAATGTGCCTGATTCAAGCCATGGTCTTTTCAATCACTTTGTACAGATCTGAGAGCTGGACAATGAATAAAGATGACAGAAGAATTCACTCTTTGAGTTGTGGAGTTGGGTTAGAGAAGAGTACTGAATATCCCATGGACTGCCAAAAGAACAAACAGATATGTCTTGGAAAGAATACAATCAGAATGTTTCTTGGAGGCAAAGATGGTCAAGCTTTGTCTTTCGCACTTTGGACATGTTTCTAGAAAAGGCTATTCCTTGGGAAGGGGCATCATTGAAAGTGCAGGAGAGGAAGACCCTGGATAAGACGATTGATACAATGACTGAGGCAATGAGAGTTGGTGCATCGGAATTAGTGAGATTGGCTCAGGACAGGGTAGGGTTCAGAGCTGCTGTACGTAGGGTCACTTCAGGTTGCAGGTGACTAGATAGCACATAACAACAACAAGTTGTACTATATGAATGATCCAGGAAGCTTCAAAAGAAGATGGAAAAGTACAGAATCACTGTACCAAAACTAATTGACCAACACAGAAGTATTTAATGAAACAACTTATGTTCAAGATGCAACAGTGATGAACGAGGAAGTTCAAGCTGCTCTAAAGGTATTGGCACAAAACAAGACCCCAGGAATTGATAGAATACCAATTGACGTATTTCAGCAAACAGATGCTGCCCTGGATGTGCTCACCAGGTTGTGCCAAGAAATCTGGAGGACAGCTATCTAGCCAACTGTCTGGAAGAGATCTATATTTGTTCCCATTCCAAAAACAGATGTTTCAACAACAGTGTGGAAATTATAGAACAATATCACTAATAACATAATGCAAGCAAAATCCTGCAGAAAAAGAGTCTGAGACAGCACATCAAAAGAGAACTAACAGAATTACAAGCAACGTAACTGCCAGTGTCAAATGGATCTTAGCTGAAAGGAGAGAGCACCAGAGGAATGTCTATTTGTGTTTCATTGATTATGGAAATACGTTTGATTGCAAGGATCACAACCAACTGTGGCTGACTCTGAGAAGAATGCAGATCTCAGAACATCTGATCATACTTTTGCAAAATCTTTACTTGTACCAGGAGGAAGTCATCAGAAGAGAGCAAGGAAACACTGAATGGTTCAAAATCAGAAAAGAAGTGAGGCAGGAATGTGTCCTGTCTCCATATCTTTTTAATCTATATGTGGAACAGATCATTTGAGAGGCTGGACTTTATAAGGAGGAATGAGGCATCAGGATTGGAGGAAGACTCATTAATAATCTGTATTATGTAGATGACACAACCCTGCTTGCTGAAACTGAGGAGAACCTGAAGCATTTGCTGCAGAAGATCAAGGACTGCAACCTTTGATACGAATTAAAGCTCAATATAAAGAAAACAAAGATTCTCACCACTGGGCCAATTGACAGTATCATGACAGATGGAGATTGAGATTGTTAATATTATCAGCTTGCTTGATTCCACAATCAATACTCTTGGCACCAGCAGCCAAGAAATGAAAAGATAAGCTGCATTGGGAAAATCTGCTGTCTGGGACCTCTCCAAAGAGCTGAACAGTAACGGTGTCAGTCTAAAGACTAAAAGTTTCACCTGATCCAGTCCATGGTCTTCGCAATTGCTTGCTATGCATCAAGAATGACAGAAGACTGACTGATGCCTTTGAATTGTGGTGTTGAAGAAGAGTATTGAACATATCTTGGACTGCCAAGAGAACTAATAGGTCTGTCGAGAGAGTGAAATTAAGCTGCTCCTTGGAGGCAAGGATTTTGATAATCCATCTCAGATACTTTGGGCATGTTTCCAGGGGGGACCAGTCTTTGGAGAAGGAAATAATGCTTAGAAGTGTCAAGGGATCAGCACAGGAGAGGAAGACCCTGAATGAGATGGACTGGCAGAATAACTGGAGTAATGAGTATAGGTGTGTCAAAGACAATGAGACAGCCTCCGGACAGGGCAGAGTTCACAGCTATTGTGCATAGGGTTGCTATGAGTCCAAGTCAATTTAAGGACACATGACAACAACAGCAATGAGTTGTACTTAACTCAAGGGCACCTAACAACACTATTTTAAAAATGAAGACACTAGGACTTATAAATATGAAGTAACTTGTCTCAGGTGGTATAGTCACAGAGCCATAAGTCAAATCCAGGCACCTTTACTTTGCTTATGCTCCATTATCTCAAGTATTCTAATATATTTTGTTAATGATCTTTTCTTTCTTTCCTCTGATTTTTATGATCTCTATCTTTCTTCAAGTGTGATATCCTTGATGTCATCCCATATCTTACCGTGTTTTCTGTTGTTAATGTTCCACAAATCAAATCTATTTTCAAAATTATTTTTAAGTTAAGGTAGGATAAATTCAAGATCAAATATTGGTTCCCTTTTTCATTGTAAGTTAAGAAGGAGGAGAAAGGTCAAAATGAATGTCAGAAGAAATGCTGAAACTTGTTCAACATAAAGAAGTCAAAGCAAAGGAATGAATGATAAAGACAGGAGAGCAGAAGATTTCAAAGAGCAATTCCAGAGGAAAAAGGAAATTGTTATAACAAAATGTACAAAAACCTGGAGTTAGAAAACTGAAAGAGAGTGGCACACTTCCATCCTGATTTCACATTACTCTTCTCAAATTAAAAAAAAAACTGAAGGGGGCGTTGGGAATCAAGCCTTGAGTTACAGTACTAAAGAATCACATGAACAAAACATTGAAGGATGCAGGAAGCATCAAAAGAGAATAGAAAGAATGCAAAGTCACTGTACCTTGTTGACAGACACAAAACCATTTCAGGAAGTAGCCTGTGATCAAGAACCAATGGTACTGAAGGAAGGAATCAAGTTTCATAAAAGGCATTGGCAAAAAAAATTAGGCTTTAGGAATTAACTTAATACTAGTTGAAACATTTCACTGAATAGATGCAACTCTGAATGTACTCATTATTCTATGCCAAGAAATTTGGAAGACTTCCTGGTCAACTGACTGGAATAAATCCATATATGTCCGTATGGGACTGAATTAGTTTTCTTAGCATAATGCACTCCATTCCCTCCCAAGAGAGTAATTAATTTTAGTAATAAATTTTTCTTCATTCAATATAACAAAAATATTGCTAGTTTAATATTTAATCAATACAAAATGAGATCTTACTAATGCTAATTATTAAAGGTGACCTAACACAAAGCAGAAATTAGCAAAAATTATCATTACTATCATATGCAACCTTACTGAAAATTAATTAAAACCCAGTTATTTTAGAACTAGAAAGATAACTAGTAAAACTTGTATAAGAATCCAAGGCAGGGAGTAGGGTAGGAGCAGAGGGATGAGGATGGGCAGGAAAAATCTTGAGATCACACAGTTTAATGGGTAGAGGGAGGAGTGAGTAAAGGAAATGGGAAAGATCCTGTGTGAAAAACAATATATACAAACCCTGTAAATAAACCAGTATAAATTAAAAATTTATTTTAAAAAAAATAGGTATTGGTGACCATTCCAATAAAAACTAATCCAATAGAATACAGAACTCATCTAACAACATAATTAATATCATATGCAAGTAAGATATTGCTGAAAATTACTAAAAAACAGCCACATCAGTACATTGGCAGGGAAGTTCCAGAAAGTCAAGCTAGATTCAGAGGAGACTATGAAACAGGTGTTTCATTGCTGATGTCAGATTATTTTTTACTGAAAGTACAGAATTCAAGAAAGAGGTTTACTTATGTTTAATTGACTATGCAAAGGTTGTGTGGATCATAAGAAGTTATGGTTAACACTGAAAAAAATGTATAATTTCAGAACATTTAATTGTACTCATGCAAAACCTATAGATATTTCCAGAAGCACCCATTTGAACAGAATAAGGGGATATTGCATGGCTTAAAATCAAGAAAGGTGTGTGTCAGGGTTGTATTCTTGCTCCATACCTATTCAACCTGTATGCTGGGCAAATAATTTAAGAAGATGCGCTTTGTGAAAAAGAATGCGGCATTAGGCCAAGAAAAAGATTCACCAACATCCTATGGTAAGCAGACGGCACAACCTTGCTTGCAAAAAGTGAAAATGACTTAAAGAATTTACTGAAGATCAAAGACTATAGCCTTCAATATGAATTACACTTCAACATCAAGAAAGAAAAAAACCTCAGGACAAACAGTTAACAATATAGACAGAGAAAAGATTGACGTTGGCAAATATTTCATTTTATTTGGATTCACAACCAACACTAATGATAGCAGTGGTCAAAAAATCAAGAGACTTGCTGCATTGGGAAGATCGGACCTTTTAAAAAAATGCTGAAGAGTAAAGCTGTCAGTTTAAAGACTAAGGTTCACCTGCTCCAAGCCATGGTATTTTCCATTGCTTCACATCCATATGTGAGTTAGTGAATAAGAAATAAGAATTGATGCCTTTGAAATGTGGAATTGGCAAAGAGAACTGAATATAGTCTTCTAAAAAGAACAAACAAATTTGTGACCTTCCAAAAGAACAAAAACTGTCTAAGAGAAAATGCAGTTAAGGTGTTTCATAAAAGCAAGAATGGTGTAACTTTGTCTCACTTTAGGCATGTTGTCAGGTGGTGCTTGTCCTTGTAAAAAGACAGGATGCTTGGGGAAAATAGAGTGTTGGGGAGGGAGGAGACTGGAGAACATTATGTTGAGTGAACTCAGTCCCACAAGGACAAATATTGTAAAAAACCATTATTGTAGAATGAGTATAAGGATCCAAGAGGGGTGGGCGAGGGTGGAAGCAGAAGATGAGGATGTGCACGGTGAGGGTGGTACTAATCATGGAGTTGTACAATTTGATGGGTGGGGAGTGAATCTGTTCTGGAAAACAACATATTTGAATTTTGTAAATAAACTAGTTTAACAGTAAAAGCTGAACAAGGAGCTACAACATTTTATCATAAGGTACACTATTTTGTGACTCAAGAAAAGTTCAACTCAAGTAAAGGAGAGTTCGGAGAAGAGGTGATATTCACATTTGGTCAGAAAGAAAAAAATGATTATGTGAAGGGAAATGCATTTGGGATATTTCTTGGATAATATGTAGACTTTTGGTAAATAAAGACTGGCAACTTTTAAACCAAAAGAAGAGTTTGGGTTTTGGAGATAGATCTAGATTCAGATCTGGATCTACCACTTTCTAATTAAATTATTTTGGGGGAAATATTTTTTTCTTTCTTTCTATATCCAGGGAGAAACTGAGGCTCATTGGAGGAATGTCACTTGGACACGCTCACAAAGCACTGCTAATTATTAGCAGATTCAGAATAAAGAGTCAACTTTCCTGACTATTGAATAATCAATCCCTTGCCCCCTACCATGACATGTTGCCTGCATTTATTTAAACTAATATTTTAAAATATGGTAATAAAATTAGTAATTGTCCTCATAAAGCATTTCTGTCTTAACTATTGCCTTTCAAGGGGAACTTGATCAGGACAGAGGTCATGAGAACAGTACAGTATCAAGACTCCTATCTATTGTTCATAGGGTTGTTAGGAGAAAATAGGAAAACAACTGCATTTCAAATTAAAGACAACATCAATGCCTGTTCTTTTAGAGGAGTAAGGAATGGTAGAAATTCATTCTAAAAGTTTAGAGATCAGCTAGTAAGTTGAGTTGAATTAAATGGAATGATATTTTCAGGCTGTACAGAGAGGGTGTCCACTTCCATTATTGCAATAGCCTCAGCCCCCTCAATACCAGATGGCACTTAGTATTTGTTTAGCGAATAAGCACATGGGCTCGCCCATACTCTTGTTCAGTCTCTGAGATTTTGTTTAAGTTTGTCTGCAAGAATGCGGCTATTTTGCACCTCCAGTGACTAAAGCCAGCTAGGAGTTTCTCACCAAGGAAATGAAGCACTGAATTTCGCTCAGTGAAGAGGCTTCATGTTTTCTCTTTGTTTCCTTTTCAAATGCCTAGTTGTGAGTGTAGCCTCTCCCGCCAGAATGGAGGGAGGAAAGCCTTACAAAATAGATTAAATGCCTTTGTAACAGCACAGACTTTATCAACAGCTTCCTCCTGAAGTCACCAAGCCCTTCCCCTGAGATTGTAGTAACTCTAATCTTTTTTAAAAACCTTTTCTTATCAAGGAGAAAATAGGAAAAGAATTGCCTTTCAAATGCTCTCAGAAGTCATCCGATTGTGTCTCTGGGAGGAAGTGTGTATACATGTGGAGATTTAGAAGAAAAGAGAAAAAAAGGCTGTTTCCTAGTTAGGACACACCTGCTCATTCTGGAAGGTTCTGGCTCCTGTAGCTGGGGACGGGGAAGGGGGGCTGTTACTGAGCCCAGTGGTGCAGCTGTTTGCTTTAAGAAAATAGATTACACTGTAAATACCCCAAGGTATTGTGCTGGTTTACAAAAATCTTGGTTCCAGAGCAAATACATAAATCTGACCCTGACTGACGGGCGGAGAAGCTGAGCAGGCCACATGTTAGGAACATTTCGTGTTTTCTTTATGAAGGTGGAATGCCTAGCCTGTGGACTTAGGGGGACCTATTTTCTTTTTTCATTCCAATCTGTGGCCTCTCAGAAGATTTGAAAGTAAGCAGCTTACACCAGGTGCCTTAAGAACAATGAAAAACCGCTGCTGGACCTAAAAACATTAGTCATTTGGGGAATTTTCCCCTTTTTTTAAACTGGGTCTGGTGGAATTAGCCCCTCAGAACAGTTATTACAGTTTAGTAGGACCAGGTGGTTTCTCACTCAGTGTCTCCAAGGGGCTAAGTTCAATGGGTTTTGTCAAATATTGGGTTTGTTGCATGAAAAAAAAGTAAAAGATAGCTGGCTGTGCATATACCAGGATTCTAAAAAATAAAGAAGAAAATTAGCTAACTTATTTAGTATAACCAAATCTCTATAGTTCTATTACACAGCTTTTCTGTCTTTATGATTACAATCTTCACTGAAGATGTAGATTAAAATAGGGTCTCTCTATCCTAAGAAATGTTCCAAGCCAAATGAATGCTAAAAGCAGTCAGCCCTAAACCAAGGATCCAACAAATTACTTACACATTTGCTATCCTGACAGCTCTCTGCTTTATAGCCACCTCCCTTTGTTAATTTAATTCCTTCTCCCTCCAAAAAGAATGGTTAAAATTTATGGCTGAGAGAAATAACTGATTACTGCTGGCAAGTTAACTGAAGGGGCCAATTGTTCCATACGGCAAGAATCAGAAGGCTGGGGAGCCATTCACCAGGAAAGACTGATGTGCGAAAGGGCAACACAAAGTTCCTTCCATTGTGTGAAAACGAGTTTTCATGTTAGGTTCCAAATTCCCAAAAGCAGCGTGGTGTGCACCAGGTCGGGCCGCAGGGAGAGCCTGCGAAAGCTGAAAGCCGGAGCTTCACACACAAGACCCGGGTCAGCCTTTCGAAGACAAAGGATTCCTGTTCGCTTTTGTTAGAATGGTGAGCAATTATCAAGGCAGGAGCAACAAAATGACAGTATTGCTGTTTTCACATGTAGCCTGGATGGCCCCAGGCTTTTCCAGACTCCAGCTATGAATGAGGTCATAGAGATTCCCAGAACCCACACACACCACAAAGTGTTTCCAGGGACCTCAGTGTATGCGAGAGGGGGCTTTTTCATACTTGGGCAGCAGTAGCTGAATGACGATGCCATGGACAACTGCAGGGAACTGCCAAAGCTTCCACTTCTCTGCCATCTCCTACTTGTCAATAGGATCTTGGCCATCATTGCCTCACTGGCCAACCAGACACTGTCTCCATCATGATCCTGGCTGGTTATTCCAAGGCAAGTTCTACCCACAGTGGAAGAATGCTCTATCTTACACTTCCCTTGTGTCCCTGAGCACTGTAAATGCCCATGGCTCTCAGAGATTTCTTTGAAATTCAAGTCTTTTAAGCTTTTCCTTGCAGGTATCCACAAGGCATCAGCAGGACTAAGGAGCAGACTCTAACATCCATTATTCTTCTTCATCAAAACCACAAAGCTTCTTTCTTATTGAATCATGTTTCTATCAAGTCTATCAAATCATGCAAATAGTACACTTAGAAGATGCTGAACTATAATAAGTCAATGATAGCCAGCCAGCCACCCCCTGAGGAAATATCGTTGTATGTCCAAGGGAGATCTCGACTAAAAGGGGTCCTATTTGTGAGTAGATCTTTCTGAAGTACTTTTTCGTTACTTCATTTCATATGTTTTGTATGTATTTGTTACTACCAATGAAAAAGTCATTGAAAAAGAAAATATTATAAAAAGTTAAGGGCCTTCAGAGATGATCTAGTCCATGCAACTGAGAAGCGAAACCTCAACCCTTCTGCCTTCTGTGTGGTGGTAACAGCGACAGCAGCTCTAATCGGTAACAGGCTGCTATTGCTTTAGAATTTATGAAGCATTTTACATAGACTATTTCATTTAAATAATGAACTGAACCCAACCCTCTGGACTCTGAGTTGTTAAATAGCAATGAAATGGAACTTTCTGTTTCTAAGTAGGGAAGCTTAGGAAAAAAAAATTATTAAAAATAGCTCCAAAGGCAATTTGAACATCAAAGAGCTTTTTATGAAACAGCATTTTGATGAGTTAAGTGTAAATGAATCAGAAACATATGGATTATATTTTGCTTAAAATAAACAAGGGTTTAAAAATTAAGAGACAAAATAGTTTGAAAACACATTTTACATAATCCAAAGTGTCTGCTGGATGAAAGAAACAGAGTGTTTTGTAAACCAGTAAAGTGAAAAATGACAATATTGGTACCCAGAGTTCTCATCCTTGGTTCTCACTGAAGTAACACTCTATAAACCTCAACTCCTACCAGAGTTAGGACAAAGTTATTTTTAAATCTTATTTTATTACATTATTGCACTAATACAATATGACTAAAACGGTGAATTAGGAATTCCACAGATTGATAATGTCATTGAGCTTCTGCTTTTCTAAAGGTATTTCATCTCTTCTGCTGGATGACTTTTAAAATAAATGTGCTTAATTGTCAAGCTATTAAACTTCAAGAATGTCTTCAAGGTTTCTTTCTGTCTCTTCCTCTCTCACACACACGCACCACCTTTCTCTCTTTTTAACAATTAAATATTTAAGTCATCTCATTTTTTTTTCAGAGCAAGGAAACACTGCATGGTTCAAAACTGTGAAGGGTATATGCCAGGGATGTGTCCTATCTCCATACCTTTTCAACCTGTATGCAAAACAAATTATCCAGGATGCTGGACTCGATGAGGAAAAGTGTGGCGTCAGGACTGGTGGAAGATCTATCAACAATCTGCGTCATGCAGATGACACAACCCTGCTTGCTGAAACTGAGGAGGACCTGAAGCGCTTGCTGCAATAAGTCAAGGACTGCAGCCTTCAACATGCATTGAGGCTCAATATAAAAAGAGAAAGATTCTCACCACTGGACCAATTACCAGCATCAGGATGGATGGTGAAGAGATTGAGATTGTTCACAGCTTTAGTTTGCTTGGCTCCACATTCAAAACTCTTGGTACCAGTAGCCAGGAAAGTAAAAGACATATTGCCATGGGGAAGTCTGCTGTTAGGGACTTCTCCAAAGTACTGAAGAGCAATGGTGTCACTCTGGACACTAAGGTGCGTCTGATACAGGCCATCGTCTCTGCAATCACTTGTTATGCATCAGAGAGTTGGACAATGACTAGGAAGGATAGAAGAACTGATTCCTTTGAGCTGTGATGCTGGAGAAGAGTATTGAGTGTACTATGGACTTCTAATAAAACAAACAGGTTCATCTTGGAGGGGGTTAAACCGGGCTGCTCCTTGAAGGCAACTATTCTGAGGCTTCAGCTGACATACTTTGAACATGTTCTAAGGAGGGAACAGTCCTTGGAGAGGGGCATCATACTTGAGAGGGTGGAGTGAACGCGCAGGATGGAAAGACCTTTTATGAGGTCTTTTGTCACAAGATAGAGCAGGGTTTAGGGATGTTGTACATAGGGTTGCTATGAGTCACAGCGACTTGATGGCACATCATAACAACAACAACAAGATTAAGAAGTTAAAAAATTAAAATTGTTTTCATTTTATTCACCAAAAAGGTATTCCTAGTTTCTCACTGAAGTAAATAGTATAACATATGTTGTTGTGCTGTGTCAATCTCACTGTCTCCAACACACCTACCCCGATTACCCCAGTCACTGTATCAATCCACCTCATAGAGGGTCTTCCTCTTCTGCACTGTCCCTACACCCTCTCAAGCATGGTGTCCCTCTCCAAGGATTGGTCCCTCCTGGCAACATGTCCAAAATATGTCAGATGAAGCTTCAGAATCCTTGCCTCCAATGAAAAGCCCAGTTTAACCCTCTCCAGGACTAACCTGTTCATTTTCTTAGCAGTCCATTTTATATTCAATCCTCTTCTCCAACACCACAGCTCAAAGGCATCAATTCTCCTTCTATCATCCTTAGTCATTGTCCAGCTCTCTGACACATAGCAAGTGATTGCAAAGACCAGGGCCTGTATCAGGTGCACCTTGGTCTCCATAGTGACATCATTCTCTTCAGTACTTTGGAGAGGTCCTTAAGAGCAGACTTTCCCATCACAATACATCTTTTAATTCTCTGACTGCTGGTGCCAAGAGTGTTGATTGTGGAGCCAAGCTAACTAAAGCTGATCAGCTGATCACAATCTCAATCTCTTCACTATCTATCATGGTGCTGCCAATTAGCCAGGTAGAGAGAATCTTTGTTTCCTTGATATTGAGCTTCAATCCATATTGAAGGCTGCAGTCTTTGACCTTCTGCAGCAGGTGCTTCAGGTCCTCCTTAGTATAACATAAACAACTTTTAAAATCTACCTTGTTCTGCACTCATAATTCTTTTCCTTAGTTATGTAGGAATCTTTGGTACTAGTCTGTAAAAAGGTTGACACCATTTTAATTTGCATAAGACCATTTTCTATTCTTGCTCAATATGCTCACCTTGTTGAGAATATTTTTTGCTTTTCTTTAGCCTATGTCACAGTTGTCTCATTTTTTCCTTATATTCTTTTTGTTGTTTTTGTCGTCAAGTTGAACAGGACTCATAGTAACACTATGAACAAAAGACCTTTCTATAACTATCATCACTGATCAAGTTTCTATAGTTTCCAGAGACATGTTGTTTAGGAAGTGGATGCCACTCCTGTTTCCTCTTCACTCTCCCCTTTCTCCAGCAACAAACTCTATCACAAGTCTCAGGCCTGGGCACTCATTACCGTAGTTGAAGGGGACATCAAGCTCAATTCACATGACAGAGTTCACAAAGACAATGGTCTACATCCTATACTATTGAATACTGACTAAGACCTTAAAATTTTGTGAACATTGTTCGTGGGATTGACAACCACTCTGGAAGGTAGATTGGCACTTCCTCAAAAAGCTGAACACAGAAACTCCATATAACCCAGCTATTTCATTGCTTGGAATATAACCCAAGGAAATGAGAACTGAGGCTCAAATGGAGACTTGTACAACAGCGTTCATAGCAGCATTATTCACAATTGCAAGAACATGGAAATATCCCAGATGTCCAAACACAAACCAATGGATTGAAAAGTTGTGGTACATTCATACAATGGAATACTATGCAGGACACAGGAGCAATGATTTTGTAAATTATTACCTAACTTGAGAGGGACTGGAAAGCATTATGCTGAGTGAACTAACTCAATCCCACAAGGACAAATACTATATAAAACCTCTATTGTTGAATGGGTATGAGGATTCAAGGTGGGGGAGGGAGGAGGCAGAGGGGTGAGGATGGCAGATGGAGGCTGTTAAACACAGGGTTTGCACAATTCATTGGGTGGGAAGTTGAGGGAAATGGGAAGGATCTTTTGTGAAAAACAATGTATTCAAACTTTGTAAATAAATCAGTATAAAATAATTTTTAAAAAGTGAACAGAGAGAGGGAGATGGGAGAGGAAGGGAAGGGAGGAAAATGTGCAACAATGAATAAATGACAATCCAATTTTTCTGTAAACTTTTGTTAATTCACAATTTTAAAAAAATTGTGAACAGCCCTCTATCAACCTTCTCCAGATTTGAAGTAAACATTAAAGATATGCGGAAACAATTAATCCAAAGAGTAAATTAACTGCATAAATTCCAGTCTCCATGAACAAGAGACCAGAAGACTGAGATGATGTCCAGCTACCACTGCCAACCTCTCCAAAAAAGATTACAATAGGAAATCCTCAGTAGAGAGGGAGGAAAAAATGGGAAAGAAAATTCAAAATAATAAAAATTACCAGACATGATGGTCTAGTGGAGACTGAGGGACATTACTTCCCTTAGACACACAGTCTGGATCTGAAGTCATTCTCATGATTTACTTACAGCTAGAAAATAGCCGAAATTATACGGTGAACACCATCACCAAGAACTAACTCCCTAGAACGACCAACACTCAAAACCAAAGGAGTGGCATTTGCCCAGATGTGGAGCTCTGAAAGCAGAGAGAAATCAGAAAGGAGAGACTGAAGTGACAAACTCAGAGAGAAAGGGGAAATAGTAAGCACATGATGGGAATTGCAGTCAGTCATATGAGTCAAAATGTGGATCATTTCACGGAAACCCTATTTGCTCTGTACATTTTCACCCAAATGATAACACAAAGTTGTATATAAGGAATCTAACTGACAACACCAACTTAACAGAATGAATGGGAATTATGTGAGATATAAAATGGCAGATTCCGCACAGAAGAAAACCAGCAGGAATGGAGAAGAAGCCACAGCACAAAAAGGACATCAAGACACAGAGGATCAGAAACCCAATAGAGAGGAGAACCTTTCCCCTGCTTTTGGACTTCTGCCCTCCTACACTGTGAGAAGGGAGCCCTGGGGGCACAGTCACTGAGTGTTCACATGCTAACTGAAAGATCATAGATTTGAAACAGCCACTCCATGGGAGAAAGCTGAGACCTTCTGCTCCCACAGTGATTACAGCCTGTGAAACCCTCTGGAGCACTTCTACTCCTTCCTAGGGTGTTGTGAGTTGAAACCGACCCATGACAGAGGACTTAGTAATTACTATTCATTCATTAGAACCAGAATATTCCAGAATCTGTTTGGAGGCAAAGATGGTGAAGCTTCATCTCACATGCTTTGGGCATGTTACTAGGAAAGGTTATTCCTTAGAGAAGACCATCTTGCTTGGAAAAGTGGAGTGTCAGCGAAAGAGGGGAAGACCTTCAACCAAGTGGATCAACATGGTGATCGTTGCAATGCACTCTAATGTGCCAGGAAGAGTGAGGACACCACAGGATAGGATCACACTTGACTCTATGATATCTAACAACAGCAACAAATTCATTAGAGCCACCCATTAACAGTACTTCTGTTTAGTGGCTTGAGGAAACAAGACCTAGAGCTCATCCACTATGCATACAATAGCGACTGACATGATGTTCTATTAGCACCTGACAACCTTCTGTTTTTCATAGAACCAACACAATGTCTTCTCTAGAACAATCCTGGTAAAATTATTATCATTTGGAAGTTACTCTGTGCTTAGTACTGTTCTAAGTACTTTACAACTCTATGAGAAAAGCACTGTTGTTGTTAGGTGCTGTAGAGTGGAGTACAACTCATAGCAACCCTATGACAGCAGATCTGAACCCTGTCCTGTCCTGTGCCATCCTCATCATCTCTGACATAATTAAGCGCATTGTTTTAGTCACTGTATCAATTCATCTCATTGAGGTTCTTTTTCTCTTCTGCCTATTTACCTCTCCGAGCATGATGTCCCTCTCCAAGGAATAACCTCCTCCTTAGTAACATGCCCAAAGTATGTGAGAAGAAGCTTTTGTCACCTTTGCCTCTAAGGAGAATCCTGGCTGCACTTTCTCCAAGGCATGTTTGTTCTTTTGGTCGTCCAAGGGTTATTCAGTACTCTTCTCCAACATCACAGCTCATAGGCTTCTTCTATAAGTAGCTCCATTTCATAAATGAATGAAGTCTTGAAGAGATTGAAGCGACTCACCCCAGCTATTCAGCTGATGAAACAAAAATCTGAATCCCAGCTCTCTGGTTTCATCATTCTTGTGATTCATCAAGGGCAGGTTTCTCAGCTTTAGCATTGTCGTTTTTATGAGCCTTGAGTTAACTGTGACTAATAGCAACTCAATGAAGACAATGGCTCTGAACCTGTTCCATCCTAAGCCAACCTCACCATCTCAGAAACACCTGACCCCATTGTCACTGTGTGAATCTATCTCATGCAGGACCTTCCTGTCCTGCACTGACCCTCCACCCTTCCAAGCATGATGTTCTTTTCCATGGACTGGCCCCTGCTGTCAATATACCCAAAGTATGTGAGACAGTGCTTCAAAATCCTTATCTCCAAAGAGCAACTTGATTTCATCCTCTCCAAGACAAGCTTGTTTGTTCTCTTGGCAGTCTATGGTATTATTCAATACTCTTCTCCAGCACCACAACTCCAAGATATCAATTCTTTTTCTGTTATCCTTAGTCAATGTTCAGCTGTCAGATGCAATTGAGAAGACACACAAACAAAATCTTATTGAAGATTATCCCAAAACAACTAGAACAGTACATTGACAGAGAATTTCCAGAAATAAAAGCAGGGTTTAGAAAAGGCTGTGACACAAGAGATATCATTGCTGATTTCAGATGCATCTAGGATGAAAGCAAAGAGTACCAGAAGGATGTCTATTTGCACTTGATTGACTATGTAAAAGCATTAATTTTGTGGATCACAAAAAATGATGACTAACGTTGAGAAGAATGGGAATTGCAGAACATTGAGAAAAAGAACTTTAACATTGGAGTCCAGTATTTTGTTGTTGTTGTTGAGGTGCTTTGTAAGAGGTTAATAGCATACTTGGCCTCTACTCTCCAGATGCCAGTGGCACCGCCACATTCACCAGTGCCAAACACAAATGTCTCAAGACATTACTAGATGTCCCCTGAGAGGGCAACATGTGTCTTGGTTAAGACCACCAATCTGTGGTCACATAGAGTTCATCATAGAAGTAAATGGATGCCTCTCAAGGCAATAATGTCTTACTCAAAGAAATTAAGAAACAAATTTACACCTATAGTTAAGGGGGGGGGAATTCTTAGAATCCCCTATATATTCCACTGGCCAACTCGCCATCTGGGAAATGATCTGCAAGTACTTCCTTCCATGTGTGCTGAGTCTGAGCCCTCGAGTGCTGGCAACCCCATTGCTAAGCAGCACCTCAGGACTCATGTGAAGAACCACAAGGTCAGCCAATGGCTTTTCCTTGAGACGTCCTAGAAGACATGACCACCTACCTTAAAGGAACTGTAACAGAAAACAGTGCCTCTGGAAGAGCCTGGAGGGGTGCAGCTGAAGAAATGTGCAAGAGTTAGAACAGGGCAAACAGGAGGTCATTTAATGCTACAGCAGAGACAGACCTTAGAAGAGAGAGTATGTACTGAGCTAAGAGGTCCCAAAGCCTCGTAAATGTCTGGAAACCACAACAGGAGGGGATAAGTCACTCAGGAGAGATATTTCAGTCTTTGCAAATGATGGCAAGATGAATAAGGCCAATAAGATGGTCTTTGAAGAAAAGCCAGACTACAACAAAATAAAGGTAAATAATCCAATAGAAAAATGGGCACAGGATATATGAACAGACACTTCACCAAAGAAGACATTCAGATGACTAAC
>NW_006399882.1:8139768-8228428 GCF_000299155.1 Elephantulus edwardii | reverse complement strand
AAATTTAACAGAACAGCAAGCAACAAATGCTGGCAAGGTTGTGGAGAAAATGGAACCCTTATTCACTGTTGGTGGGAGTATAAAATGGTGCAACCACTGTGGAAGGTGGTATGGCACTTTCTCAAAAAGTTGCAAATAGAGATACCATTTGACCCAGCAATTCCACTACTGTGAATAAACCCCAAAGAGACCATAACTGACACCCAAGCAGAAATATGTACACCCATGTTTATCACAGCTTTGTTCACAGTAGCAAGGAGTTGGAAACCACCTAAGTGCCCATCAACATATGAATGGATAGAGAAGCTGTGGTATATTCACACAATGGAATACTATGCTGCGTTGAAAAACAAGGAACTGATGCAATATTATTCAAAATGGGTGACCCTGGAAGACATTATGCTGAGTGAAGTATCTCAGTGACAAAAGGACAAATACTGCATGGTGCCACTGTTGTAAAACAGGACTGACCTCAGGGTTGGAGGGAGACTGAGAAAGATGGGTTCAATAATGCATACCGCTTTGAAACAGATGAAGGAGAAAACTGTTTAAAAGGGTTATGTGATTAGGTATTTTTGTCATGACAGGAGTCCAGAGTGAAGGCTGCATAGTGGAGTAGCCCTGGGGGGAGGGTTTGTAAAACAATGAAAGAATGTTTCTTTTACTTTTCCAAGAGGGTAGTGTACTAGTGGGAAGGGTTGGGAGGAGAGAAAAGTGCAACAATGAATGAATGGAAATCCAAAGTCTCTGTAAATTTTCATTGAAATTAATAATAAATTTCAAAAAAGAAAAGGAGAGGAGAGGGGAAGGGAGGGGAGGGAAGGGAAGGGAAAAGAAGAGAAGAGAAGAGAAGAGAAGAGAAGAGAAGAGAAGAGAAGAGAAGAGAAGAGAAGAGAAGAGAAGAGAAGAGAAGAGAAGAGAAAAGAAAAGAAAAGAAAAGAAAAGAAAAGAAAAGAAAAGAAAAGCCAGGCATCTTCTCAAGGCAGCTTAGGAACACCCCATGGGTTCAGCAAAGTCTTGTCTGTCACAGGCCTGACCTTCCTTACTTTGCCTTTGTTTGATTATTTGCGTGCCCTAAGAAAAATATTTTATTTTTAAAGTTTCTGGGGGGAAAAAAATATGGTGGTTCAAATCCACCATCTGTTCCTAGGCAGTCTGCTCCCATTAGATTTTCAGCCTGGGAAGCCTGACTGGGTACAGCCATAAGCAAGAGTCAACGCCAAGGCAGAAGAGTTTTGGTTCATACCTAATACAGTTTTCTTGGCTCATCTTGGAAGACATTCTCAAACTAAGGTAAAAAAAAATGTGCTGACAGTCTTATCTTTCCCTGGGCTCATTAAGGTAGATAAGGGTGGAGAAATCTTATAAATAAATGTGAATTATTTAATCAACTTTCTCTGGCTAACTCAGCCAAGTTCCTTATACTTATCATACAAGTTATTTGGGGGACAGGGAAATAGACCTTAAAATATTTTTAAATGTTCAAAAAAATATTTTTAAATGTTCAGAGTATAGGTATAAATAACTGATACAAGCCAGCAAAACATACTTTTCTTTTTAAGGCTCAAAAATAAAATGCTAAATTGTAGCGGGGGGGGTGGGGGGAGGACCTCCATAGGCCCATAAATTAACAAAAACAAAAAAAGAGAGAGAGAGATTTTCCCCATTAAGTATTTTAAAGATTTGTCTTAATAAAATAATGTCAAATGAGCTTCATGTTCAGAATTTCCAATGTTCTCTCTCTTTCTGATGTGCCAACTCCTGACTCCAACTAAGGAGGTTATAATCAGCTATTAAGGAGCAATAAAAAAAAATCAAGAGATTAATTAATCAGTTACAGAGTAGCACAGTCCCTAGGGAGTTGTACTGCAAACCCAAAGGCTGTGCCACTCTCGCTGTTCAAATCCACCAGTTCCTCTGTGGAAGGAAAGTAGAACGTCTCCTCCCCTATGGTTTACAGCCCTGGGAACTCACTGGAGAATAGCTATGAGTCAGTTCTAACTCAACAGCAATGAGTTGTATGAGTTTATGAATAATGATGATCATTAGGCTAACCTGCTAATTGTGGAGTTGATCATAAAGCTGCTTCTCAGTTCTTTCCTCTCTACTCTTCTCCATAATTCTCCTACTTAAAGCTTTCTTAGGTGAGAGACAGAGGATACTAGAAGCTACATGCTGTGCCCAGATACAGGACTAGTATGTGGTTCAGCTGTCCTTTCCAGTATCATAGAAATTACTGCTATGATGGAAAATTGTTCAGTGGTTCATTAAAAAGCTAAACATAATACATAACTTGGAAGAGACTGGAGAGCATTATGCTGAGTGAACTAACTCAGTCTCATAAGGACAAATACTATATAAGACCATTATTGTAAAAATAGAAGGATAACTAATAAAACATCTATGGTGAGGATTACATAGATTTGTCCTGGAGAGGGTTAAACCGGGTGGCTCCTTGGAGGCAAGGATTCTGAGGCTCCGTCTAACTTACTTTGGACATGTAGTGAGGAGAGACCGGTCCTTGGAGAGGGACATCATGCTTGGGAGAGTGGAGGGACGGCGCAGGAGAGGAAGGCCCTCTATGAGGTGGATTGATTCAGTGACTGGGATAATTGGGATGGGAGTGTCAGAGACAGTGCGATTGGCACAGGACAGAGCGGAGTTTAGGGCTGTTGTACATAGGGTCACTATGAGTCACAGGCGACTCGACGGCACATAACAACAACAACAACAACAACAATGGTGAGGACGGGTAAGGACAAAATCAGAGGGCTGCACAGTTTGGTGGGTGAAGGGAGGGGATGAAGGAAATGGGAAGGATCCAACAGGAACTTGAAAAGATTGGATAATGATGGACAAAATCCAATGGAGCTTGATTTTATGAAACATAATGCATGGGAATGATTGTATGAAGCACAATATGAATGAAGAATAGTGTGAAACACAACGCATATGAACTTTGAAAGCAAACCAATGTAATTATTTAAAAAAACAGAATCTTTTCAAAATTATAAAAAAAAATTAAACATTGAATTACTATGTGGGAAATCAATTCCTTTCCTACGTGCTTATGCTATTGCTAGGTGCCACCAACTCAACTACAACTCACACTGTAAACTACAGGTCAGAACCTTATCTTACTCTGCAACATCTTCAAAATCTCCACCATGCTTAAGTCCATTGTCAAAGGCATCGTGCCACCCTATCCCATTGAGGGTCTTCCTTTCCTTCACCAGCCTTTTACCTTTTCAAACATGTACTTTCCCAAAGAACAGCCTTTCCTAACAACATGCCAAAACAAGGTGTCCTTACATCAATTATTGACCATTTTACCATTTCCATACTGCTTTCAAGAGAACACTTGAGTCTTCTCTATTTCTGTGTTCTATTGATCAATCTCTGGGCAGTACTACACTACTTTATTTAATATGGTATTCTTACAGTGTATAGAGTTGTGCTGCCAACAAGAAGGTACGTAGTTCAAATCCACTAGCTGCTCCACAGACGAAATATGGACAATTTCCTGGTTATTCAAAGGCTGTAAATTGCATGGGAGGTGATTTCACACTAGCTCACCTTGCAAAATCTTGGCATTTGTTTTCCTATGTAATTTTTTTTAACAACCTACAAATTTCACCAAAAATATAAAGAAGAAATAGATAAAGACTTCACAAAATTTCTTTGTATATTTTTCCCTTAAAATCACATTATTCTAAATGTTATTTTAATAAGAATTAACTTATAAAATCTCTTTAGAGATTTATTTTATGGAAATAAAATTATTTTACATAAAAATTTTATAAAAATTAACATCTTTGAGGCAAGAGAAGCAAATAAGAGGTATCCAAATTGTCAAAGAGAAGGTAAAACTAGCTCTATCTGCAGATTATATGATAATGCACTTAGAGAATTCTAAAGACTAAGAGAGAAAACTACTGGACATAGTTGGCCAATTCAGAAAAATAGTGGGATAAAAAATCAATATACAAAGCTCACTTGCATTTCCCTATAGTGACAAAGAGAATACCAAAAAGAACTTAGAAAAACAATGACCATCATAACAGCTAATCATAAGATTAAATACTTGGGAGCATATACTAGAGACACAAAAGACCTATACAAAGAAAATGACAAAATGAAAAATTACTACCAAAAACAAAAAAAGACCTGGAGAAATGGAAGACTATATCATGTTCATGGATAGAAAGACTGAATATTGTGAAAATGACAATTTTAACAAAGGCAATCTACAAATTTAATGCAATCACAATACAGGCACCATTCTTCAACAAGATGAAAAAGGCAATTTCCAATTTTATTTGGAATGGAAAGAGACTTCAAATAAATAAAGCACTCCTGAAAAAGAGAAACAAAGTTGGAGGCATCTCACTCTCTGATTTCAAATCCAAGACAATGTGGTTCTGGTACAGTGACAGACACATAGATCAATGAAATAATATTGAGAACACAAGCATCATCTCCTGCACCTATGCTCAACTGATTTTTACAAGGAGACAAAATCAGTTAAATGGAGAAACTACAGCCTTTTAAACAAATGGTGTTGGCAAAATTTGAAAACCATCTGAAGAAAATTCAAGCAAGACCCACACCTCACACCATACACAAAAACCAACTCCAGGTCCTAGGATCAAGAACATAGAGGTTAAACCAAAGACTACAAACTTCATTAGAGAAAAGCTTAGAAGAAATCTAGAAGCCCTAATCCACAGTATGAACAGTCTTCCAAGCATAATGAAAAATCTACTATCAGGAGAGATCAAAAGAGATGAATGTGACCTTCTATGAATCAAATCCCTAACTAAACCTATTAAAAAAATCTCAAAAAACCTCAAAGATTCTTCTCCAAAATTGTTTTTTATTAAAAAACAACAACAACAAAAAAAAACCAAACAAAAAACAACTCCCACAGGGGAAAAAGGAAAGCCACAGACTGAGAGAAAAAAATATTTGGTAATGTGGGAGCTCTGGTGGCCTAGTGGCAAGAAGCTGTGAGGCAATCAATCCCAAAGGCATGTGGTTCGAAGTCACCAGCTGCCCAGAGGGAGAAGGATGGGCAGTCTCCTCCCACATGATTAATTTCCTCTGAAAATCCACCATTGGGTCAGCTATGGATCAGTTCTGACTTCATGGCACACAACAACAACAAACAATGACATATCTGATAAGAGACTCATATTTAAAATTTATAGAATATTCCAGCACCTCAAAAAGAAAAAGGTAAACAATCCAATCTCAAAATTGGCACAGGATATGACTAGATACTTAACCAAAGAAGACATTCAGATGGCTAACAAACATATGAAGAAATATTCAGAATTCCTAGCCATCAGAGAGATGCAAATCAAAACAACTAAGAGATTTCATCTCACCCCAGCAACAATAGTAAAGTTCAACAGAGGAGCAAACAATAAACACTGGTGAGGTTGTGGAAAGATTAGAACCCTTATTCACTGCTAGTGGAAGTGTAAAATGATGCAACCACTATGGAAGGCATTTTGGTGCTTTCTCAAAAAGTTGGAAATAGAAATACCATTTGACCCAGCAATGCCACAACTGAGAATATACCATAAAGAAACCAGAACGCCCATCCAAATAGATATATGCACACCCATGTTTACTGTTGCTTTATTTACACTAGCAAAGAGATGGAAGCAACCAAAGTGCCCATTAACAAAGAGCTGCTCCCCAGAGAAAGATAGGCAATCTCCTACTGTGCAATAAACTGCCTCTGAAAACCCACTTGAGGGTCAGTTATGAATAGGTTCCAATTCTATAGTAAACAATATTCATACAACGAAATATACATACCACTGAAAAAGAATGAACTTGAAAAAAATTGCACAACCTGGGTCATCCTAGAGGATGTTATACTGAGTGAAATATCTCAGGCACAAAAGGACAAATAAGGCATAGTACCACTGTTATAAAGCAGGTCTGACATGAGGGGGTGAGAGGAGAATAGGATAAGGGAGAATAGATAATGAACATTGCATTGGAACAGAGGAAGGAAAGAATTGTTTAAAAGGAATATAGGATTAGGTATTAAATGTATGACAATAGCCTCGAATAAGTTGTACAGTGCAAAGAGGAGTGGGGAGCACAGGTAGGGAAAGTAGGGAGGTAATTGTGCAAGAATAAAAAAAAATTTGAAAGTGAACTGGAGGGAGGAGGAAGGGAAGAATGTTGTTGTTGCTGTTGCTGTTGTTGATGTTGTTGTTATGTGGCATCAAGTCGCTTGTGATTCACAGTGACCCTATGTACAAGTGCCCTAAACCCTGCTCTATCCTGTGCCAACCTCACCATCTCTGGCACATTCATTCCCACCACCCCAATCACTGAATCAACTCATCTCACTGAGGCTCTTCCTCTCCTGTGCCGTCCCTCCACTCTCCCAAACAAGATGTCCCTCTCCAAGGATAAGTTCCTCCTTGAAACATGCCCAAAATATGTCAGATGAAGCTTCAAAATCCTTGACTCCAAGGAGCAGCCTGGCTTCACCCTCTCCAAGAAAAACCTGTTTGTTCTCCTAGCAGTCCACACTCTTTTCCAACACCACAGCTAAAAGGCACCAATTCTCTTTCCATCATCCCTAATCACTGTCCAACTCTCTGATGCATAACACATAATTGCAAAGACGATGCATAACACATAATTGCAAAGACTATAGCCTGGATCAGGCTCACCTTAGTCTCCAGCCTGATGTCGTTGTGCTTCAGTACTCTTGTAAGGTCCCTCACAGATGACTTTCTCAATGCAATTCGTCTCTTGATTTTTCTGGTTGCTGTTACCAAGGGTAAAAATATGTAAAAATGGGCTGGCACCAAGCAGGGGAGGGGGGAGAGGGAAGGAAGCTGCTGACGCCACGCCTGCACAGGAGGGAGCCACTGACCCCCACGCCTGTGGAGGGAGCGAGCAATGCACCAGCAAGCAATACTGGAACTTAAGTGGGGCACTTTGCAGGGAGTCACAACTGGTTTGCTAAATCATGTGGGACCCCTTAAGCTCAATCTGAATTGAAGGGAGGGAGACAGCTGGAGCTCACTCATGAAGGGGAAACCAAGGCTTCCTGGTTTTCCAATCAGGTCTCAGGGCTCCACCTTGTGTCTTATCACATCAAGTCCATCAACTGCCTTTAGCCCAGAGCACCATGGGCTACCCTAGCTGCAGCATCCACAGGCCTTATTTCTACTAAACTGAAGCATATATTCCCTTGGGTCAGAAGGCAAAGAGAAACCCAGGCAGGGTAACTGTCCCACCCTCTTCTGGAGTGGCAACTTGAAATAAAAAACTTGCTATCACCTCAGACATGAAAAACTCTACCACAGCAATGTCACATAGGAAGAAGGCTACTTTACCCCCAAAAAAGTGACACAGTATCAATGGATTTCCTGAAGCCAGACAGTCTGATGAAACATTCTGACACAGAATTGAAAAGAATAATGACTGAATATGTTCAGTGGATGACAGACAAACTAGAAGAATTACAGGCATTGCAAACAAAACCCAGGAGGAGCTCAAAAAACAAACCTAAAATAATGCAGATAAAACAAATGAGTCATTAGAGGCTCTGTTGTTATGTGCTGTCAAGTTCCTTGCGACTCATAGCAACCCTATGTACAACAGCCCTAAACTCTGCTCTGTCCTGTGCCAATCACACCATCTCTGATACACCCATCTCAATTACCCCAGTCACTGAATCAACCCACCTCATAGAGGGCCTTCCCCTCCGGCACTGTCCCTCCACCCTCCCAAGCATGATGTCCCTCTCCAAGGACCAGTCTCTCCTTAAAACGTGTCCAAAGTATGTTAGAGCCTCAGAACCCTTGCCTCCAAGGAGCCGCCTGGTTTGACCCTTTCCAGGATGAATCTGTTTGTTTTCCTAGCAGTCCATGGTATTCTCAATACTCTTCTGCAGCACCACAGCTCAAAGGCATCAATTCTCCTTCTATCCTCCTTAGTCATTGTCCAATTCTCTGATGCATAACAAGTGATTGCAAAGACCATGGCCTGTATCAGATGCACCTTAGTCTCCAGAGAGACACCATTGCTCTTCAGTACTTTGGAGAGGTCCCTAACAGCAGACTTTTCCATGGCAATAAGTCTTCTAATTTCCTGGCTACTGGTGCCGAGAGTGCTGACTGTGGAGCCAAGGAAACTAAAGCTGAGAACAATCTCAGTCTCTTCACCATCGATCCTGATGCTGCCAATTGGCCCAGTGGTGAGAATCTTTGTCTTCTTGACATTGCGCTTCAATCCATATTGGAGGCTGCAGTCCTTGACCCTCTGCAGCAGATGCTTCAGGTCCTCCTCAGTTTCAGGAAGCAGGGTTGTGTCATCTGCTTAACACAGATTGTTGATAGATCTTCCACCAATCTTGACCCCACACTCCTCCTCATAGAGCCCAGCCTCCCGGATAATTTGTTCTGCATACAGGTTAAAAAGGTATGGAGACAGGACACGTTCCTGGTGTACGCCCTTACCAATTTTGAACCATGCAATGTTTCCTTGCTCTGTTCTGATGACTGCCTCTTGGTCCAAGTATAGGTTTTGCATTAGCATGATCACGTGTTCTGGGATTCCCATTCTTCTCAGAGTCAGCCACAGTTCGTTATGATCCACACAGTCAAACGCCTTTGCATAGTCAATGATACACGGATATACAGCCCTCTGGTATCCCCTGCTTTCAGCCAAGATCCGTCTAACATCAGCAACAATATCCCTAGTACCACAACCCATTCTAAACCCAGCCTGAACTTCCGGCAGTTCTCTGCTGGTGTGTTGTTCCAGTAGTTTTTGGATAATCTTCAGTAGAATCTTGCTTGCATATGAAATTAATGATATTGTTCTAGAGTTTCCACACTCTAATGGGTCACCCTTCTTTGGGATGGGAACAAATATAGAGCTCTTCAAGTCAGTTGGCCAAGTGGTTGTTCTCTAGATCTGTTGGCACAACTTGGTGAGCACATCTAGGGCAGCATCTGTTAGCTGAAATATGTCAATTGGTATACCATCTATTCCTGGGACCTTATTTTTTTGCTATTTCCTTCAAAGCAGCTTGAGGGGGGAAAAATAAACCAACAAACAAACCCGCAATACAAAATATGAGAACCAAGATTTCAGATGTTGTCAACATGACGGAGGGAACACATGAGGAGGGTCAAAGAGATGGAACACAAAACCATTGAAATAGAAGATAGAATTGTCACCACTGGTATGCTAAAACAAAAATAGAATCAAAAAAAGGAAGGGAAAAGACGAAAACGTAAGAATAATGTGGAACACCATCAAGAGAAATAACATGCATATAATGGGGAATCCCAGAGCAAGAAGAAACAACTAAAGGCACTGAAAAAGTTGTAGAATTATGAGAAGAAAACTTTCCAGGCAAAATGAAGAATGAGAGACTATATATTCAAGAAGTTGAGTGAATACCATAAAGAATAGACCCCAAAAGAACAAAATCAAGGCATATCATAGTCAAATTTTCCAGAACCATAGATAAGGAAAGAATTCTGAAAGCAGCAAGGGAGAAACAAAGAGTAAGCTATAAGGGAAAGCAAATAAGATTAAGTGCCAATTTCTCAGCAGAAACCATACGAGAAAGAAGACAATGGAACGACATATTTTGAATGCTCAAAGAAGACAGCTGTCAACCCAGAATACCACACCCAGCAAAATTATTCATTAAATATGAAGGAGAGATCAAAATATTTTCAGAAAAACAGAATATAAGGGAGTTTGTAAAAATAAGACCAGCATTGCAGGAAACACTGAGAGACGTCTTCCTTACAGAGATGCCACAGAAAGCAGGATGGACCAAAGTAACTAGCAACAACACCAAAAAAGAATCCCATAAAATTATAGCAACTGAACCATGCCTTTCAATAATCACACTAAATGTAAATGGTTTAAATGCACCAGATTGGATAAAAAACCAAAATCCATCAATGTGCTCTCTACAAAAAACATACCTGAAAAATAAAGAAAGACTAAAAATAAAAGGGTAAGGGGAAAATATACCAAGCAAATGGCAAAAGTGGTAATATTACTCTCTAATAAAATAGATTCCAATGCAAAAACCATCATAAAGGACAAGAAAGGGCACTACATAATAATTAAGGAGTCCATAGGACAAGAAGACAGAACAATAATAAACATCTATGCACCAAATGAAAGACCAGCAAAATATATAAAACAAACATTAAAAAAACTGAAAAACAAAATAGGCAACAATGCTATAGTAGTTGGAGGCTTCAACACACCACTCTCAAAAAAAGATTGAACTTCCAGAAAGAAACTCACAAAGATGCTGAATAATTAAACTGTAAAATAAACCAACTCAATCTCACAGATATTTTTAGGCTAATGCACCTAAATAAAGCACAATATAACTTCCTTTTCAATGTTGATGGAACATTCTCAAGAATAGATCACATTTAGGACACAAGACACACATCAATAAATTAAAAAGCATAGAAATAATACAAGGCATCTTCTCAGACCACAAATGCTACAAAATTAGACATTAATAACAAGAGGATAAAGAATAATAAAACCATACATTGGGAAGCTGAACAATATCTTGCTTCAGCATGAGTGGGTACTAGAAGAAAAAAAAAACAACATTAAAAAGTTTCTTGAAACAAATGACAGTGAAAACACAATTTACCAAAACCTCTGTGAAACAGCCAAAGCAGTTATTAGAGGTCAATTTATAGTAATAAGCAAACACATTAAAAGACAGGGAAAAATAACCATTGACTCTCTAACCAAACATCCCCAACAAATTGAAAAAGAACAGCAAGAAAACCTGATAACCTCCAAAAAAACTGGTATTATAAAAATTTGGGCAGAAATAAATGAAACAGAAGACCAAAAAACAATTGAAACCATCACCAAAACCAGGAATTTGTTCTTTGAAAAAGTCAATAAAATAGACAAACCTCTAGCAAAACTAGGAAAACAAGAAAACAAATAATCCGAATAAGAGATGAAACAGGCAATGTCACAATGGAACCAACTATAATAAAAAGGTTAACAATGTAATATTATTAAAAACTATACTTAAACAAATATGAAAATCTAGAAGAAATGGACAAATATTTAGAAAATCACAACTTACCTAAACTTACACTAATCAAAATTGAACATCTGACCAGAGCCATTACTAAATAAGAAATTAAAAACGTAATAAAACAACTTTCAACAACAAAAAACCCCAAACTCTGGACCAGATGGTTTTACGAGTTAATTTTACCAAACATTCAGAGAAAAACTGTCACCAAGATCCATCTAACATTAGCTAGACTAACAGACACGGCAATTGAGACTGAGATCTTAGATACTGAAACACAAGGGAGGAGGAACAGCTGTAAGCAGACAGTAGAGACTGGAACGTGGAATGTGAGAAGCATGAATGTAGGAAAATTGGACATTGTTAAGAAATAAATGGAAGGCATAAATATTGACATACTGTGACACTGATGTGTCAAATGCGTTAATGGTTGGCTACCTAATGCGGACAGAGAGTGGGGTGGAGCTCCTCGATTAAAACAAACTTTGAAGGAGGAGAGGCATCCACTTCCAAAATAGCTTGCCTCCGGAAACCCTATGAACCTGGAGAGAGGATGAAAGGCACCCAAGCGTCGAGGGCTCTCCTTCTTAGTGTCGCTATGAGTCGCCTGCGACTGGATGGCACTTAACAACAACAACAACAGGTATTGGCGAAATGAGATGGCTTGCCACGGGACGTTTTTAATCAGACGATCATATGATCTACTATGCCGGGGATGAAAAGGTGAGAAAAAATGGGGTTGGTTTCATAATTTAAAAAGTCATTTCTAGATCCATCATGAAATACAATGTGGTAAATGACAGGATAATATCCATACGCATACAAGAAAGTCCAGTGAATACCACCTCATTCAAATACATGCACTGACAACTAGAGCCAAAGAGGAGGAAATGGAAGATTTCTACCAACTTGCAGTCAGAAATTGATCAAACATGCAGTCAAGATGTATCGTTAATAATGGACGACTGGAACACACAAAAAAAGAGAACAGGGAAGAAGGATCAGTAGCTGGAAAACATGGACTCAGTGACAGAAATGAGGCTGGAGAAAGAATGATAGAATTCTGAACATTCAATGGTTTATTCATTGCAGATACCTTTTATAAGAAATACAAACACAGGCTATATACATGGGTTTCACCTGATGGTATGCATAGGAATCAAATCGATTACATTTGTGGAAAGACTTGCGGGAGAAGCGATCACCTACTCAGATGCAAGTTCAAGCTGAAGTTGAGGAAAATTAAATCAAATCCAAGGGAACCAAAATTTGACCTTAAGTCTGTCTCACTCAAATTTCAAAACCATATCAGAAACAGGTTTGAGGCCTTGAGGACCAATTAGCATAGACTAAATGAGCCCCGGGAGTATATCAAGAAAATCGCCCATGAAGAGCGCAAAAGATCATTTCAAAGGCTGAAGAAGAAGAAAAAACCAAGATGGATGCCAGATGAGACTCTGAATATTGTGTTAGAGTGCAAAGAAACAAAAGCTAAAGGAAGAAATCAAGAAATCAAAGAGCTGAACAGAAAATTCCAAAAGGCAGCTTGGGACGACAAAGCAAGATACTATAATGAAATGGGCAGAGAGCTGGAGTCAGAAAATCAAAAGGGCCGAACTCGCTCAGCATTTCTTAAGCTGAAAGAGTTGAAAACCAAATTCAAGCCACAGGTGGCAATACTTAAGGATACTTTGGGTAGAATAGTAAATGATTCAAGAAGCATTAAAAGAAGATGGAAGGAGTAAACAGAATCACTGAATCAGAAGGAATTGGCTGACATGAGAGAATTTCCTGAAATAACATATGAGTAAGAGCCTGTGGTGAGTTGCTCTGAAAGAACTGGCAAAAAAAGAAGTCTCCCGGAGTTGATAGTATACCAATTGACATATTCCAACAAACAGATGCTGCCCTGGATGTGCTCACTAAGTTGTGCCAAGAAATCTGGAGGACAGCCAGCTGGCCAACTAACTGAAAAAGATCGTTATTTGTTCCCATTCTAAAGAAAAGTGACCCAACAGAGTGCAGAAATTATCAAACAATATCATTACTATCACATGCAAGCAAGATTCTGCTGAAAATTATCCCAAACAATTGGAACAATGTCAACAGAAAACTGCCAGATGTGCAGGCTGGATTTAGAAGAGGTTGTGGGACTAGGGATAGTATAGCTAATATTAGATGGATCTTGGCAGAAATCAGAAAGTACCAGAGGAATGTCTATCTATGCTTCATTGTCTATGCAAAGGCTTTTGACTGGGTGGATCACAGCAAACTATGGCTGACTCTGAGAAGAGTGGGAACCCCAGAACATTTGATTGTGCTTATGGGAAACCTATACTTAGACCAAGACGCAGTTGTAAGAACAGAGCAAAGAGACACTACATGGTTCAGAATCAAGAAAGGCTCTTCCAGGGATGTATTCTGTCTCCATACCTTTTTAATATGTATGCAGAAAAGATCAACCGAGATGCTGGGCTGAACGAGGAGGAATGTGGCATCAGGATTGATGAAGAGTCATCAACAATCTGCGTTATGCAGATGACACAACCCTGCTTGCTGAAACTGAGGAGAACCTGAAGCGCTTGCTGCAGAATGTCAAGGACTGCAGCCTTCAATATGGATTGAAGCTCAAAATCAAGAAAACAAAGATTTTCACCACTGGACCAATTGGCAGCATCAGTATGGATGGTGAAGAGATTGTGATAACAGTTTTGGTTTGCTTGACTTCACAGTCAACACTCTTGGTACCAGCAGCCAGGAAATCAAGAGATGAATTACATTGGGAAAGTCAGCTATCAGGACCTCTCCAGAGTACTGAAGAATGATGTCAGGCTGGAGACTAAGGTGTGCCTGATCCAGGCTATAGTCTTCGCAATTAAGTGCTATGCATCAGAGAGTTGGACAGTGATTAGACATGATAGAAAGAGAATTGATGCCTTTGAGCTGTGGTGCTGGAGAAGAGTGTTGAATATACCATAGACTGCTAGGAGAACAAACAGGTTTTTCCTGGAGAGGGTGAAGTCAAACTGCTACTTGGAGTCAAGGATTCTGAAGCTTCATCTGACATATATTGGGCATGTTTCAAGGAGGGACTCGTCCTTGGAGAGGATCATCATGTTTGGGTGAGTGGAGGGATGGCACTGGAGAGGAAGACCCTCAATGAGATGGATCAATTCTGTGATTGGGGTGGTGGGAGTGAGTGTGTCAGACGGCAAGGTTGGCACAGGATAGAGCAGGGGTTAGGGCTCTTGTACATAGGGTCACTATGAGTAGCAAGTGACTCGACTGCCCATAACAACAACAACCACAGCCTCTTCTAAAACAACATATGAGCAAGACCCTGTGGTGATGAAGGAGGAAGTTCAAGATTCTCTAAAAGAATTGCCAAAAAACAAGACTCAAGTTTATGGCATGCCAATTGATATATTTCAACAAACACACTCTGCTCTGGATGTGCTCACCAAGTTATGCCAAGAAATCTGAGCCTTAAACCCTGCTCTAACCTGTGCCAACCTCACCATATCTAACACACTCACTCCACCTAGCCAACTGACTGGAAGAGATCTATTTTTGTTCCCATTCCAAAGAAAAGTGATCCAAAAGAATGCAAAAATTCTCAAACAATATAATTGATATTGTATGCAAGCAAGATTTTGCTGGCGATTATTTTAAAATTACAATTAAAAAGAAAAAATTATTAATAAATTAACATCTTTTAAATATATATTTATCCTAATATAATCATTAATTCTGTATTTATTATGGTCTTTCAATGCCTTCAATTATTTCCACTTACAATTTTCTGTGAGAAATAGAGCACTGCTGACCTAGTAGCAAGAAGCTGCACTGTAATCCTGAAGACAAACAGTTCGAGGCCACCAGCTGCTCTGTGGGAGAAGGATGGTCAGTCTCCTCCTGTATAATTAGCTGTATCTGAAAACTCGCCATAGGATCAGCTATGGGTCAGTTCCAACTCTATGGTACACAATGACAACAACAATTAATAATTTTCTCTACAAGATTTTATACACTGACACTTTCATTTTCTGCTGACATATTATTGATGTAGAAAAATATATATAAAGAGAACATTCCACAAACTTCTTCAATTATCCAATTATCTGTGAACTGAGTATGTATTTTGCATACAATTATATAGCACCTGCAGAAAATGAGTTTCATTTTCTTTTTGATTCTTATCAATTTACTTTTCTTCTTTTATTACATAGGCTAAAATTAATATAACATTGGTGACTTTAAAAAGCTATCTTCTTTTCTTGATCTGACTTCAAAAGAAAGGAGTTTAACATTTCAATATGGAATCTGATTTTGGTTGGAGGGTCTTTTTGTAGGGGTTTTTTTTAAGAAAATTCTCTTCTAATATTTTCCTTTTTTTTTGTAAAGGGCTGCTGAAATTCTTTAAGGCTTTTTATTCATCTTATGAGCTTCATTTAATTTACTACCTATGATTTATTAATACAGTAAGTCATTCAATTTCCCAAGGTTAAACCAACATAACTTTGCTGAAATAAACTCTCTTTGGTTATGGTAAATTCTCTCCTTTTTCTACACTGACAGATTTTGTTTACTTAAATATTCCTTAAAAGTTTGTGTTTATGATCTCAGCAAGTTTAGACAATCTTTTTTTCTCTCATGTTGTTCTTGTCTGAGTTTGCTGTCTGGGTTTTACTAGACTCATAAAAATAAGTCGTGGCCTACTCCTTCTTTTTCTATTTTTGAAGAAGCTTTGTATGATTGGATTTGTCTGTTCTTTAAATATTTGGTAGAACTTGCCAACAAAACCATCTGGACCTAGTGTTTTCTTTGTGAGAAGATGCACTAACTGCTGAATCAACATCTATGATGGTTTTAGGATGTGGTGGATTATAAAGATCGTCACGATTCTTTCTTCTTCTCCTTTGTCCTCTCCCTGAAGAGTTTCCAGTTCCTCATAATTTTTTTTATTTTTAATTCTTTTTTTTCTCATTTGCTTTTTAATTTTTTTAAATTTGAATTGGCCTTAGGAAGTACTTAGCTAATAGAATACGGTGTTCCCACTGTATGAACTTTAACCATCATCATAAGAGGTCTCACTCTCTTGGATCCCTGCTATCATCATATAAACAGGCCTAAGCTAGCCAACGGGAAGATGAGAGATTATGTGGAGAACAGCAGGATTAGTCTTAACTGTGACCGCATTGTAGTGATCTATTGCCAGAGCCCTTGAAACATGGGAGAAACCAACCTTGATCAGCAGAGCCCCCTACCCAAGTTACTGCTGACCATAGATGTGTTGGTAAGTCAAACTAAGACTAGAGAACAATTCAGCTGACCATGGACTTCTGATCGGTATTAGACAGCTAATAATTTAAGGCATTGAGTTTTGGAGGCATTTATCATGCAACTAAAGATAGGTAATGTACAAGATCACTTTTATTTTGTTTCTTAGATCACTTTGGATAATATCTATTTTTATAAGCAATTTTCTATTTCACCTAAATTTTAAAACTGTATTACCATGAAATTATTCATATTGTCATTTTAAAATTGTGGTTTTAGTAAAAGTTTACAAAGTAAACTGGTTTTAATTCAACTATTCATATGCATTTTGTTCTGTAACCTTAATTGCAACACCCACAATAAAATCACACTTTTCCCACCCTAGTAATTCTCATTTTCGTACTCTTTCTGTCCTACTCCTTCCTGTCTTCTGATTTTATTTAGCTTGGGCAAATACTACTCTTTTGACTTTATGTAGTTGGTTATTCTAAGACCTCCCTGGGCTCACCTTATAGACCTATCTATTGTTTGGCTGAAAGTTGAACTTTGAGGATGAGTTCTGTTCCAGGTTTGAAGGGTCACTAAAGGTCTGAGTTTCAGGAGTTCAACAGTCTGTCAAGTCAGAAGCCTTGCGTGGGTTGAAGATGATGATGATGATGATAAGCTTTTTTCCACATTTCCCTACAGATATTGACAGACAAGGACCTTCCTTCTTAACTGTGAAATAATAGGGAAGAAAAGTTTTCTCCTAGAGGTAGCACCATGAACCCAGTCTTCTAGCTTCTATAGGAGAAAGATGGGTAATCTCCTACGTGATTGATAGCCTGGGAAAACCTGCTGGGTGGTCAGTTATGAGTCATTTCCAGTACACAACAACAACTACCTCCTAAACTGGAAAAGACTAAATTCCTGTTTTCTAAAGCTATCCTATCCTGAGAATGATGTCAGGAGGGTCCAGTGCTAAAAAAAAAAGACACCATGTTGAGAAAGGCAGAGTCAGAGAAGGAGAGGAAGACTTTCAACAAGATAGACTGGCACAGGGGCTTACAGTTGCAAAATGGCACTGGAGAGAGCAGGGTTCATATCTTTTGCTCATAGGGTCACTGTAAGTTGCAGTTGATCTAACAACAGTAAAACCATCTACTTTTGGTATTTCTGGATATAGCAGCAGAAGATAACTAAAACCTCCCGTGATCTGTCTTCCTTCAGATTGTTCTGTTGTAATGTCACTATGTCATTTCTTATTTGGGTTATTTGCATGTATTTCTTTTGCTTTCTGCTTCTTTATTATTGTGGCCTTGTCTGTTATTTGGGGCTCCATCAATTCATTCACTTCTTGGGTCTTATGCTGTGTCCCTTGTCTGTCATATGTAGCTTGTTAAATCCCATACTTTGGGCCACACAAACCATATTTATCCACAGAGCAAATGTCAATTCGAGAGTGACTTGATTATTGGAATTCTTGTTTTATGATAATTTTTAAACTCTTCAGAATTCTTTCAATTGACTCCCCAATCAGCCACACAGGTTTTTTATTTGGGGTGGTTTTTTTTCATGTTCTAGTAAGGAGCAGGATATCAGTAAAGGCTAAAATGTGCCTGATCCAAAGTATTGTCATTTATTTCTTATGCATCTGAAGGTTGGACCTTGAATAAGGGTGGCAGAATAGGATTCAATGACTTTGAACTGTTGTGGTGTCACCATAGAGTGACAAGTCTGTCTTGGAGTGAGTGAAACCAGGGTGCTTCTTAGAGGAAAGGATGGTGAACCTTTGCCTCAAAAACATTGTGCATATTATTAGGAAAGGCCAGTCCTTGGAAAAAACATCATGCTGAGAAAGGTAGAGGACTTGCCAAAAAGAGGAAGATCCCTCAGGAGGAGAATATACTCAATAAGATGGATTGACACAGTGATCGAAACAATAGGCTTGAGCATATCAGTGGTGGTGAAGATGGTTCAGGATGGGGCAGGGTTCAGGTCTATTGTTCATCGGGTAGCTATGAATTGTCATTGACTCAACAGTACCTAACAACAAAAACAACATTATTTTATTTAGCATTTTGACAGGACTACTACCTCACTAGCGCATGTTATCCGTGAGAGTAACAAAATCTTCACCATGGTGTGTTCTGCACATGCTTATTAGACATTAAACCAAGAAAGCAACCTACTGCCAGTGAGTCAGTTCAATACATGCTACTCTACCATCAAGTTTCTAAGGTTGACTGCGAGAGGAGACTGCTCATCTGTCTGTCATGGAGTGGCTAGCAGACTCAGTCCACTAACCCTTCAGTCAGTAGTCCAGCATGTAACACACTACGTCACCAGTGCACCTCATCTTGTAGTGCCGGCACAACAGATTCTTATTAACATATGGACAAATGAAACGTTCACTGAGCTGAAGGATGAGTTCACAGTGATAGCAGGTTCTTGGAGAAGGTTTTGCTCCACACTTTCAATTTGAGAGGAAGGAGCAGGGGCTACACAAATTCAATGACTTTCGTGTGGATCCAGGGGAAGACTGAAGTCTAGGAAATCCATAGATTTCTCAGTAGAAGAAACCATCATCCTTGCTCTCAGAGTGTAGGTCACCTCGTTGAACAAGAGTGAGAGGAAAGGGTTTTATTCACTTAGATTGTCTAACACATCATTGTCTTTGTACAAAAATGGAAAGATGTGTTCCACTGGAGAGATCTGCTGTTAAAGACCTCTTCAAAGTGCTAGGAAGCGCAGGATAGGCCGTGGTTTGAGTTGTCGTTCATAGCATCCTGATGAATTATAGAGGACTCGAGGGCACCTGATAACCAGCAACATTATATCACAAATTTAAAGGGTTTTCAGTTCATTTTACTTCTTCATATATCATAAAATGGGGGCACTTTGATGGCTTAGCAGTGAGGAGTTACACTGCCAACCCAAGGGCACCCAGTTTAAATCCTTTCATTTACCTGAGGGAACTAAAGTCAATCTCCCCCCATGCAATTAACAGCTCTGAAAACCCGCTAGAGTGTCAGCTATGAGTCAATTCTGGATTGACAGTACCCAACAGCAGCAACACTTAAAAACACTTAAAAAATAAAAAAGCCAAGATGGCTATGGATGATAAAAATATCAATTTTTTAAAAAAACAAACCCTAAATTGATGTACTAGTTTAGATCAATGAAGGACTAGATGCCCCAAGGAAATCAGGCACAGGTGAGGATGAAGTCCAAGCAAGGCTGCCTTTACCACCCTATCCCCGGTTTCTGCTACAAATGGCTTTATTTATCTTCAGAATAGAGCAAATTGCCAGTAAGTATACAGTCACTGCTTCATGGTTAAATGCAAGCACAAGTCAGAGTATCAGTGGGTTCTGTCACCTTTGAAAAGTGATACATTTTCTTTATGGACTTCGTATTTACCATAGGAAAGTTGATAACATTTCAGAACCTGAAACTGGTCCTTAAGCCAAAAGAACCTGTTGAAAGTAAGTATAAACCTATTTTAGTCTGGAAGAGCAAAGACTGAAAACAATTTCTTGAATTCAGAAATATGATAATAAAAACCAAAAATAAGCAACAATTGAATTTCACGGAGTCCCAATTTACCCTGAAACTGACCAGTTGTATTACATTGAGGAATATAAAACTGTCAATTGCAATGATGGGTATATCTGTTGTCTATGCTAATCATTATTAAACAATTACAGTGCTTGACTGGGGCTCAGGATTCTCAACACAGAACCACAGCAGATGATACTTAAATGCCACCTTTAGTTCTCAGTAAACAACAACAGTGCCACCATTTGCTACTTTTCCCCAAGCAAGTGCAAAACTTGCCTGCTTCACCCAGGCTCTGATTTTGTGCTGGTTAACTTACACTTGGCCAGTCAGGGGTTGAACAGACACGCTCAGTGATACCCGCTCTCTAAGACTATTTTTTGTTTCTCACAGATAACCCATTTCATTTCTCCTTCTTTATTGACTTGCAACTTATTTCCTTCTCTGTAATAGTTCAAAACATCATTTTCAAGATTAATGAAATTCCTGACATCAAAGAGAAATGCAATCAGATACAATGAGATTGCCTAATTTTCCATAAAATGTACTTCAGCGGCCATGGTCCCTGCTGAATACACTGGAAGGAGACATGCTCCACACAACAGCAGGCAAAGCGATCACAATCAGTGAGTCATTTCTTTTTTTTTTTCCACAGTAAAGAGATTTTTCCAATAGATTTCATTTGACCTTGAACACTGTTTGCAATAAATAATTAATGGTACATATTACAGTAATGTCCCATTTAACTGGTATTATCAGGGAATTAGATGCCTTAAGTGAGTGAATTGGCCAGATACCAGGACTTAGTCCTTTTAACAGAAAAAAAAGTCTTTATTATAACCATCTCTAATGCTTCTTTTTATAGAATGTGTGGCATTATTTTCCGAGTCATTAACATATGATGAAACATAAACATCTATTCATTCAACAAATATTTACTGAAAGCCTAATATGAGCCTGACACTGTGCCAGATGTGGATAATACAGCAATGACTAGAAGAGGCAGAAATCTTGAAACCTGAGCTTCAGCACAAAAGAGATAAATAAACCCAGAGTCACAGAGACCTAGCGTTAGTGCCAGGATACAAGATGTGTAGACTGTCATGAAAGACAGAAAACTGTGTTGTGATTTTCTTTCCCCCCTTAATTGTTGTCAGCCTCACATGTGTCAAAATAGAACTGTTGCCCCTCTGGTTTCCAGTTGGTAATTTTTCAAAAGTATATCAGCCGACTTTTCTTCTGGGATACCACTGGATAGACAAAAATCAACTGCTTTTGGTTAGTGACCGAGTACCCATGGACTCCGAGTGGTAAAATAACGTCACTCAAAGTTGGTTGTGTTCAGTTCCATGATACATCTTCAAGGATATGAACATGCACGGCTAAGCACAATTGATAACAGAGCATCCAAATTCCAGAATCAATCTCCACAATAGTCTACATGTTTCCTATTGCCAAAGGGGCCCTTTAGAGTAGTGAGAGAAGATCTTCACCCTGAAACCTACAGCATCCCTTTTCAGCAGGAAGTCGCTAAGAGAATACACCGTCCCCTTTTCCTTATGAATCAGGGTGAAGTCTTTCTCAGGGTGGAGAAAGGGAATGATAGGAGTGATAGGGAATGGCAAAGGACACACTGAAAAAAGAGAATAATCAGAACTGGCTTTGACAAGCAACTGTGGCAATTGGACAATTAAAACAGACTTTCAAGGGGGGGGAAGAGGAATGAGCTGGGGGGAGGGTAGAGAAAATAGTGAAACAATGAATGAATGGAAACCCAAAATCTCTGTAAATGATCATTAAAATTAATAAAATTTCATTAAAAAAAGAGAAAAGAAAAAAAAAGTTGGTTGTGATCTCCTAAATTATCTCCAAAGATTTCCATATCTTGAATTTTTATGTTTGATCTTGATTATTAGTGTATCTCCTCAAATTCAGCTACTGGTTCTTACTGCTTATTAAGAATTGATTGTTAATTTGTCTGTATTTCTGTGTGTGCACAGTGTTGTAGTTGTTGAGTACCATCAAGTCATAACCAACTCATAGCAGACACTCTGGCAGGTATTCAGAGGCAGCAAATCACATAGCAGGAGTTTATTCATCTTTCTCCCAAAGAGCAATTGGTGGATTTGAGTCCCTTACCTATGGGTTGACAGTGCAACCAATAATCCTTACCATGATTCACCAGAGCTCCTTAAAATGTAAAAGGGGTAAAAATGAGGAGAAGCAATACATGGTGTACTAGTTATCAATTGCTGCATAACAAATCTCTCTGAAAGTTAGTGACATTAAACAATACCTATTATCCGGGAGGCTGGGCTCTATGAGGAGAAATGTGGGGTCAGATTGGTGGACAATTTATCAACAATCTGCGTTATGCAGATGTCACAACCCTGCTTGCTGAAACTGAGGAGGACCTGAAGCACCTGCTGCAGAGGGTCAAGGACTGAAGCCTCCAATATGGATTGAGGCTCAATGTCAAGAAGACAAAGATTCTTACCACTGGACCAATTGGCAGCATCAGGATGGATGGTGAAGAGATTGAGATTATACACAGCTTTAGTTTGCTTGGCTCCATAGTCAACAGTCTTGGCACTAGTAGCCAGGAAATTAAAAGGCGCATTGCCATGGGAAAGTCTGCTGTTAGGGACCTCTCCAAAGTACTGAAGAGCAATGGTGTCTCTCTGGAGACTAAGGTGCGTCTGATACAGGCCATGGTCTTCGCAATCACTTGTTATGCATCAGAGAGTTGGACAATGACTAAGGAGGATAGAAGGCGAATTGATGCCTTTGAGTTGTGGTGCTGGAGAAGAGTATTGAGAGTACCATGGACTGCTAGGAAAACAAACAGATTCATCCTGGAAAGGGTCAAACCAGGCGGCTCCTTGGAGGCAAGGATTCTGAGGCTCTGTCTAACATACTTTGGACATGTTGTGATGAGAGACCGGTCCTTGGAGAAGGACATCACGCTTGGGAGGGTGGAGGGATGGTGCAGGAGGGGAAGGCCCTCTATGAGGTGGATTGATTCAGTGACTGGGATAATCGGGATGGGAGTGTCAGAGACAGTGCGATTGGCACAGGACAGAGCGGAGTTTAGGGCTGTTGTACATAGGGTCGCTATGAGTCGCAAGCGACTCAACGGCACATGACAACAACAGCAACAATGCATTACCTTGTAATTTCTGTGAGTTAGGAATCAAACGTGCTTAGCTGGATCCTCTCCCTCAAGCTCCCTCCAAGGCTGTGTGCCATTAAGGCGTTGGCAGGCCCAGGGTCTCACCTGAGAGAAGGATTCAGTTCCCCAGTTACTGTTGGAATTAAGTCCTCAGCTGACTATTGGCTGGTGGCCACCTGTAGTTATTGCTACCTGCACTTCTCTGATCAGGCAGGTTGTTTTCATCAAAGCCAGCAAGAGAGGGCATCTGCCAGCAAAATGGAAGTCACAGTCTTCGGCAGTCTAATCACAGAAGTGGCATTCCATTAACTTTATTATCTTCTATTATTTCAAAGGAAGTTTGAAATAATACATCTCACTGTGGGGTGAGATGGAGTCATCGGTGGCCATTCTGGAAGCTACTTACTATAGATCACAGCTTATCAACCAGCATCCAGTACTTTCCTTCCAAAAGCCACACAAACCTCACTTATCCAGCCTGAGATCCTCGCCCACGGAGCCCAGAAAGAGCTTTAAAATACTAACTAGACAAGGCATTACGAGGGTGACCGCTCATGGGTTGGTGGAATAAAAATAAATTTGTCTTATTTAAACAATAACCATTCCAAGTAATTGCTATGGGAGCAATCTGATTTAAAACGGGTTACTGCATGATATGACTGTCTTAGTTATCTATCTAAGTTCTTATCTAGCGTATTTCTGCTAACACAGAAATGCCACAAGTGGTTAACTTTAACAAATGAAAATATATTCTCTCAATTTTAGATACTGGAAATTCAAATTCTGGAAGCTGGCTCTAGATGAAGGCTTTTTCTCCCTATTGATTCTGGAGGAAAGTCCCTGTCTCCTTTCAGCTTCTGCAGGTTTGGCCCAGCATTTCTTGGAGATTTCCATAAGTCTTGGCCTTTGCCTGTGTCCAGGAGCATCCCAGATAGGGATCCAGGAGAGAGAACGCTCCACTCCTGGTTCTTTTTTTATTTTTTTAAATTTTTTTGGGGGGTGGTACTGAGGTATCTTAAATCTCTGCTTATTTGTTTAGGGTTTTTTTTGTACATTAAAAGAGGTTGCCTCAAGATAAGTAGACTGCATTCTGCTTCAGTAAAAAAAGCAAAGGCAATGTGGGGACAGCCAAGTCCAACCTCTCCTAACTTCACAAAAGGGAACTGTCCCCTTCAGTAACAAGAAAAATTACCCCCACAAGATCAGATATGATAACACACACACACACACACACACACACACACACACACACACACTCCTGCATCTATTTATACTATCACTGGATGTTGTGATATTCATTGCAAGTGATTGCACAGACTTTACAAACTCTCTTTTGATTCACAATTGTGGAGTTTATCAGGGAACCAGATTGGTGAGAGGGGGAAAGCAAAAGATATCACACAGTGAAAGTCTAGGCTCACTAAATAGCAGACCTCAGCCAGGTTAACAGCAAGACTCAATACCTCAATCAGTTCAGACAGCTTCTCAGTTAACAGCAAGATACAGTGCGTCAATCAATCTGGGTAGCTTCTCAGTCATCAGCAAAATGCCTCTAGCTCAGGAAACTCTGGCTCTGTCTCCAGAGCTCTGGCCCTGTCATGATATGCTTTGCCACAGACTCTCCCCAGTCTGGTTGGCTTCCTTTCTTACATTGGTCTCTTAATTGTTGATGATTACAAATATTGATGTGTAGTTGAGGTAGCAGGAGACCATGCCACCAGGGGAACTAAAGGCGGCAGATGGAACCTCAAATACTCATTTTATTTACACATTCCAACCTGACCATGTGGTCAGATTTAAGGCAGTGAACAGAAAAGTCATTCTTTTTTATACTACTCTGTGGGTTTTTTGAGTACATATTATATTTTACTTAATTTTTAACAAATTTTCACTTTAATGAAAGTTTACAGAAAATTAGATTTTCATTCATTAATTGTTGCACAATTTTACCCTCCCTCCCTCACTTCCCCCTCCCCCAGTTCACCTTTTTTGTTTTTTTAAATTTTCATTCATTGTTGCACAATTACCTCCCCTGACCCCCCAGTCCTCATTGTAATGTACCTCTTATTCTGGGCTATTGTTATACATATAATGCCTAATCTATATTCCTTTCAAACAGTTCTTTTCTTCATATGTTCCAATGCAGTGTTCATTATCTATCCCCACTTCTTTTCTTAGTTTTCCCCCATCCCCATGTCAGTCCTGTTTTATAACAGTGGCATTATGCAGTATTCGTCCTTTTGTGGCTGAGATAGTTCATTCAGCATAATTTCCTCTAGGGTCAGCCATGTGGTGTAATATTTTATGAGTTCCTTGTTTCTCAGGACTGTGTAGTATTCCATCATGTGAATACACCATACTTTTCTTATCCATTCATTTCTTTTTTTTTTTTAAGTCTGGATTTTTTTTAATGTGTCTGGTTTTTTTTATTCTTCTTAATGTAAGTTTACAAAGACTTAGGATTTCCATTCATTCACTATTGCACTTTTCTCCCTTCCCATCGCGCCCCCTGCAACTCGTTCTTCTCTTTGAAAAGTAAAAGAAAAATTATTTCATTGTTAAACAATCCCTCCCGCCAGGTCCACTCCACTGTGTAGCCTTCATTCTGGACTCCTGTCATAACAATGATACCTAATCATATATCCCTTTTAAACAATTCTTTCCCTCATCTGTTTCAATGAAGTATACATCATTTATCCCCTCATTATCAGTCTCCCCTCAACCCAGTGTTGGTCTTGTTTTACAACACTGATACTATGCAATATTGCCCTTTTGTGACTGAGACATTTCACTCAGCATAATGGCCTCCAGGGTCCTCCATTTTGTACAATATTTCATGAGTTCCTTGTTTTTCAATGCAGTGTAGTATTCCATTGTGGAAATATACCAGAGCTTCTCTATCCATTCGTTTGTTGATGTACACTTGGGTTGTTTCCAACTCTTTGCTATTGTGAACAAAGCAGCAATAAGCATGGGTGTGCATCTATTCATTTCTTAGTGGGAGAAAAGTCCTTCTTAAAATCCTAACACCACTGCTTTCTTAACATAACTGCCATAATTCTGATTCATTGACATCATTACTAAGGTTAGGATTTACAACATGTAAGATAATTACAACAGAACACAAAATGAGAAATAATTACACAATACTGAAAATTCATGCCTATGCAGAATAAATAAATTCATAAAGACTTAGGGATAAATGTTTCATATTATTAGCTATAAATCCAGAAATACACATACCAGCTTACAAAAGCCACTGTGAGATCGGAGCTTGTTTGAGCACACAGGAGAAGAATCAGTCCTAATCAGCTGTTTTCATTATTTAAAGCAGCTATGATGTAAAGTCCCTAAATGGGTCACTTTAACAACATTTATTCTCTCCAAATCCAAGACGCAAACTTTAGAGGAACTCTCTGTCAATTGTGGAGAAAAGTTCTTGATTCCAGCATATCTGCAGGCCAGGTGTTCCTACAAGATCCCGTGACCCACCTCAGTGTCAAGGAGCTTCTTCACTCAGTGACTAAGGTCCAATAAGATTTACTCCACTCCTGGCAATTCTTTGTTGAAGGTACTGATGTTCAGTCCAGCTCAGATCACTTTTTTTCCCTTGATCTCTAATGCACCTGTTACAGATCTTGCCCTAGGGAAACTACCCTTCCATCTAATTGGGGCTATGGTGGAGTTGAGAAGTGCTGCATTTCACCTTTAATCTCCTTAAAATTATTTTAATTACTAGGTCAGGAGGGGTTGTTACATAGCTTCTGCATTATATCATTACATACATACATCTACTCTGCAAGGACACAATTCACTCCATGACAACAGGACAGAGAGTCTAATGACTACATTAGACAAAGGCTGTCAACAATTTTCTCAGTGAAAGATACTTGAGATGCACGTCACATGTTACGCCGATCTTTTTGTTTCTATCTCACAACTCTTTCAGATTTGGATGTTTCCTACTTTGTCTGTAGTAGTGCTTCTCAACCTTTCCTCACCTCTTTGTATAAGCATAAACATCCTATTACCTATTTCAAAAGGAAATTCTCTGTACTCCCTTTGAGAATCTCTCTGGGATCTCTTGAAGTTTTGTACCTATTACACAATGAAGACCTTCTCATTCTTCACACAGTTTTTTTTGAAAGGTGAGGAGAACCTTGTTACTTTTAATAAATCCTTTTGTTTTTATCAGTATTTTCTTTGGGCTTCTGAGAGCTTCATCACTATCTATCTAAATTCCAATGTCTTAGAGATAGAACCAAGTTATAGCTGACCCTCCACCAGTTTTTCAGAGACCATAACTCGCATGGGAGGATAGTGCCCTTCCTTCTCCCCAGAGAAGCTCGTGGATTTGCGTCACCTGCCTTTGTGTTGGCAGCACAGTTCTAGGTCTAGTACTATGCCACCAGAGTCAAAAGTCGAACTGCAAACTGGATGAAAACGTGCTCCCAGGAGAGTACACAAAGAATTTAGCGGCTTTCGAAATTCGATTTTATTTTTTAATAGTTTATTTTAAGACAATTTCACACTGCCACTTTGGAAAACAGTTTGGTAGTTTCTTTTAAAAACGAACAAACAAACAAAACCTAAACATGCAGTGAATACGTTAGTTAGTAACTGTCTAGAGACGCAGAAACTTGACAGTCTCCCAGAAACCTACACATGAATGTTGATAGCAACTTTAATTAATAGCCCAAAACAGCCTAGATTTCGATCAGTGGGCGAATGTTTGAATTGTGGTACATCCACACCATGGACCACTACTTAGCAATAAAAAGGAGTATGTTATGAACATACAACAGTCTAGATGAATCTTCATGGAATTATGCTAAGGGGCAAAATATCCATCTCAGCTACACAATATAGGATTCTATTTCTATAACAGCCTTCAAATGACAAAATTATAGAGATGGAAAACGAATAAGTGGTTTAAGGGTGGAAGATGACAAAGTAATAGCCTGAGGAAGATGTTCTGAGTGATCAAATAATTCTGTATCTTGATTACAGTGATGGTTACAGAAATCCACATATGTGATATATTAATACAGGACTATATACTTAATGCCTTGCTTTGTATTATACCATAATTATGTAAACTGTGTGAAAGGTACATGGCACCTTTTTTGTAGCTTTTTATGAATCTTTAATTATTCTAAATAAAAAGTTAGAAAGTTTCTTTTTTAAAAAGCAAAAGCAAAAGCAATAATTTCAAATGCCAGTTGGTATCTCATATTAGATCTTGGAATGCAAAAAGATATTATTGGGGGGAAATTGATACAAAATAAAAACAAAATTTGTGTCTTAATGTTTTTCATTCAAGCCTTTAAAAATGTTTCAATAACAGCTCACTGAACTTTTGCAAACTCTTCACACAAATTCCTTACATTTTCTTTATTATGTCCTTGGTATGTGTATTTTTATATTTTCTCCCTAAACGATTGTTAGTAAATTGCAGGCGCACTGTTCTATTGCTCCTTAATAATTTTGTGCATTTCCTAAAACCAAGAGCACTTTTCTACACAGCCACAATACAATAATGAAAATTGAGAAATTAACGTTATTAAATTTTACAGTCTCTTATGTCATGGACTGAATAATATCTCCGTAAAGGAAAATCTGAAAGTCTTAATTTTATACAATTTAGAGATATGCCCTATTTGGAAATAGGGCTTTTCTATTTGGCATAGTCACCGTGCTAACTCAAAGGCAGTTAGAATCCACCAGCAGCTCCATGGAATAAAGCTAGGTAATCTCTTAGGTGATGTACAGCTTCAGAAACCCAATGGAGGGTCAGCTACCAGCTAGTTGTGACTCACTGGCAATGAGTGGAGTTGATTGTTACACCAAAAAGATCACACCAGAGTAGACTGAACTTAAGCTTAAGCTCTTTTGAGTGGTGAATACAAAAATAAAAAATCAGGTTAAACAGACACACACAAGAAGAAGCTAGACTTATCAGCAACCAAGCCAAGAATTCCACCTGATTGAGAACCAGAACTCTTTAAGCACAATGATAATAGCACTGTCACTATGTGCAAACTCACCCTTTACCTTGGGATCTACACTGACTTGTAGCCAACCCTCCAGTGTGTCCTTAGAGGCCATAAGTCACATAAGAGAAGAGCGCAGAGCATGGCTTTGAACTACCAGAGAGGCATCACCTTTGGGTTAACAGCACAACCCTGCCAAGGCCACCAGAGCTCTCCGTTGTTTGCAACGAGTCAACAACATTGAATCTTAGGAACTCAAATTTTAGTGAACTTGAAATTTCTTTTTTTGTTTCAAATGTTTATTTCTCTTTCTAATTTAACAGTAAAGTCTGTATAGCTATTGTTGGGTGCCATCAAGTTGACCCCAAACCATGGTGATCCTGCGAACAACACATTGAAAGCTTGTCCTATCCTGCGTCATCTTCACAATTCCCACCATCCTCAAGCCCACTGTTACAGTCGCTGTTTCCCCATATATCATCATATGAGTGTCTAAATGGGATTTATACCAGTTTGGATGACAGGGCAAAGTGGCACAATTTGAAAGATCTACTCCTAAAATTCACAAGAATTCTTGACTTATCCTAGAGGGTTTAGTAGGCTATTTATGAACTAAAGAAATCACAATGGCCCATCAACAAATGAATGGATAGAGAAGCTCTGGTATATTCACACAATGGAATACTATTCAGCATTGAAAAACAAGGAACTTATGAAATATTATACAAAATGGGTGAGCCTGGAGGACATTATGCTGAGTGAAATATATTTGTCACAAAAGGACAAATATTGCATAGGGTCACTGTTGTAAAATGAGACTGACATCGGAGTTGAGGGAAGACAGAGAAGGAGGGGATGAACAATATACACTTCATTGAACAGATGAGGGAGAAACTGTTTACAAGGGATATATTATTGGTATTATTGTCATGACAGGAGCCCAGAATGAAGGCTGCACAGTGGAGTGGACTTGTGGGGAGGGATTGCATAACAATGAAAGAGTTTTTCTTTTACTTTTCAAGGAGGAGTGAATTGGGAGGGGGGGTTAGGGAGAAAAGTGCAACAATGAATGAATGGAAACCCTACGTCTTTGTAAACTTTCATTAAAATAATCTTTTAAATAAAATAATAATAAGAAGAAGAAGATAGACACCATGGGGGTATCTATAAGCAAAGAAACATCAGGGATTGCTAATAAATACTAGGAGAAAGGCTCAAAAAATATCAACATAGTCAAGACCTTGGACTTTTATCTGCCAGAATGGTGAGAAAACATATTCCTGTTATCTAAAACCACCAAAAAATAGTACCGTGCCCTTTTTTTGTTGTGTTGTTACACAACACTTTGTTCCAAACCACTGACATTTCTGTATTCCAATAGTAATCCCAATAATGTTTTTTATAGGTCCAAGACCCAATTGCAATACGCTGTATGTAGTCTGTTGGCCTTCTTCTGTCTGGAATCGTTCAAATGCTAAAAGATTGGTATTTGGAGCCCACCATCAATTCCAAGAGAAAGGCATAACAGTCTGCATTAAAATTACAGTCTGGAAACCCCATAGAGCAAACACTGCCCTACATTGTCTTGCTGAGTTAGAATCAACTCAGTGACAATGGATTTGGGCTTTAGTTGTTTGGGGTTTTAAAAAATTTCTTATTTTATATTGGTTTACTTACAAATTTCGTATACAATGTGTTTGACACTATCCAGAGCTTAGTTTTGATTTGGTTTTTGTTTGACATAGATTTTTTTCTAAAAAAAATCATTAACTTTTCAGATTATTAGTTGTTTCCTATATGTTCCTAAAACATACAGGCAATGTGAGGGGTTTTCTTCAGATCCATGAATTTGCACAGCTTCTGGGTACCTCGTGCAGGGCAAGGACAAACCGTGTGACTGCAGCCCCTGCAGCTGTCTCATGAGCCCTGACTGATCCCTTCACAGCAAACTTCTTACTCACTTAGGGGGAAAGCAGCCCAGCTCTCCTGCACCTTGACACTGTGGGGTATTGCAGCAGGGTGAGTGAATCCAGCACACCAGACAAAGCAGCGATTCAAAATCTTGCTGTGAGTGCTGAGGAAGTGAATGGCCCTAATGATTGAGTTACAAATCCTTTTGTAAGTCAACTGGTTTTCAATTTTTTTTTTGCTTTCAACAGAACTGAAGGAGGATCTGATGGAGTTGTCAGCTGGCAGATCATTAAAAATTAATTTTTGATGATAGATAACCATGTGATTTTTTTTTTGCAAATAACTTGGAAAAACTTAAAGAGTCGAGTGATGTTGGTCTAACAAAGTTCTTTCCATGCTTATTCACTCCTGTGAACAGTTTTTGCAGAGCTTACAACTATGATTTTTTCAAAAGAAGAAAATAAAATTGATGCTGAGCTTTACCTCATTTTGACAATAAGTAATAATACCTGATGGATGTGCTCACAACACCTAGTGAGAGTAGCAAAGTGCGTTAGTACTGCAGTGGTTAAGCACTCTGCACACTGAAAGGTTAATGGTTCAAATCCATAAGCTGCTCTGCCCAAGAGAAGAATAATAGTTGTCTTCTGTAAATATTTACAACCTTGGGAACTCTATGGGGCCATTCTACTCCGTCTTATAGAGAAGCTGTAAGTCAACATCAACTCAATAGCAATGGGCATGAGATTTTGATAAGGAGATGCACCATATATCTAGTTAAAATATTCACTCCTGATGCAGTTTTACTTATTTCTCATATTTTTGTTGTTGTTGTTGTTGTTGTTGTTGTTGTTGTTGTTGTTGTGTGCCATCGAGGTGGAACCAACCCATAGCTGATCCCCCAATAGGTTTTTTGGTTGTTCTTTTTCTTTGTTTTTTTTTTTCCCAGTGGGTTTTAACAGGCAGTTAACCACACGGGAAAAGACTGCCTATCTTTTTTCAATGAAGCAGCTGATGCATTCAAACTACGTGCCTTTGGGATTGCAGCACAGCTTCTTGTCACTAGGCCACCAGTGTTACCTTATTTCTCATGTTAAGTTAATAATTACTTATCAAAATTTACACTATATGTACCATTTTGCCCATTTAGGCACAAATAATAATTGTAATGATAAGTCAATCCTAAGGAAATGTCTTAACATTTAGATCACTAAATTCACAGAAAATATTTAATACATAAAATTTTAATTTAGTACAGATTGTTGACTCAAAAATATGGCAGAATTATAAATAAAAAGCCTTTAAACTTTTAAAAATACATTACTGCTAATTCTCTATAGGAAGTGAAGAAGGGGAGAGAAAAGAAAACAGGAGCAATATATCATATTGCCATAAAATTTCAATTCCTTTTGATAAAATAAAGAGTTAATGAAACGTCTTTATTTTATAGCATCATATTAAATATGCTATAAATGACACAACTGTTTAACCTCATATTTAAGTAGTTAGCTATCAATTTAGAAACAAAGAGTTAGTTGCCTACAAAGGGGAAGCAATTAGATTAAGTTCTGATTTCTCAGCAGAAACCATGAAAGCTACAAGACAATGGGATGGGTTATACAGAAAGTTGAAAGAAAACAATTGCCAGCCAAGGATCCTGTACATAGCAAAGCTCTCCATCAACTATAAAGGAGAAATTAGATCCTTTGCAGAAAAGAAAGAACTTAAGAAATTTGTGAAAACAAAAGCAGGAGTGGCAACACTAATCTCTGATAAAATAGATTTCAAAATAAAAAATACCATAAAAGATAAGGAAAGGCATTGTTGTTGTTATGTGCCGTCAGCGACTCACAGCGACCCTAGGTACAACAGCCCTAAACCCTGCTCTATCCTGCACCAACTGCACTGCCTCTGACACACCCATCCCGATTACCCCAGTCACCGAATCAATCCATCTCATAGAGGGTCTTCCCCTCCTGCGCTGTCCCTCCACCCTCCCAAGCATGATGTCCCTCTCCAAGGACCCGTCCCTCCTGGTAACATGTCCAAAGTATGTCAGATGAAGCCCCAGAATCCTTGCCTCCAAGGAGTAGCTTGGTTTAATCCTCTCCAAGATGAATCTGTTTTCCTGGAAGTCCATAGTACATTCAGTACTCTTCTCCAGCACCACAGCTCAAAGGCATCAACTCTCCTTCTGTCCTCCCTAGTCATTGTCCAACTCTCTGATGCATAACAAGTGAAAGGCATTACATGCTGATTAAAGGCAAAACATATCAAGAAGACATAACCTCGGTCAACATTTATGCACCAAATGATAGACCTGCAAAATACAGAAAACAAGTAAACAGAATTAAAGAAAGAAATAGCACCCCTATAAAGGTAGGAGACTGCAACACACCTCTGTCATCAAGGAATAGGTCAACTCAAAAGAAACTCATCAAAGATACAGAAGATCTAAACGATACAATCAGCCAACTTGAACTTGTGGTTGTATTCAGGGTACTGCACCCAACTAAAACTCAATTCACTTTCTTCTCAAGTGCACATGGTATGTTTTGCAGAATCCATCACATATTAGGACACAAAGCAAGTCTCAACAAATTTAAAAACATTGACATAATACAAAGCATCTTCTCAAGGAACTCATGCAATATTATTCAAAATGGTTGACTCTGGAGAACATTATGCTGAGTGAAATATCCCAGTCACAAAAGGACAAATATTACATGATTCCACTGTTGTAGAATGGGACTGTCCTTGGGGTTGGGGAGAGACTGAGTAAGATGGGTTCAATAATGTATACTGCACTGAAACAGAGGAGGGAGAAAACTGTTTAAAAGAGATATATAACTAGGTATTTCTGTCATCACAGGAGACTAGAGCGAGGGCTACATGGTGGAGGGGACCTGGGGGAGGGTTTGTAAAACAATGAAAGAATCTTTTCTTTTACTTTTCCATAATTTTTGGACTCATGTACTTATAACTTGTTAGTCAAATTTGTGTCTTCTAGGTTGCAACACCCCCATGATACATCTTCAAGGATATGAACATGTACGGCCAAGCACAATCAATAAGAGTGCATCTAAATTCCAAAATCAATCTCCATAATAGTCTATGTGTTTCCTACTGCCAAAGGGGCCCTTTAGAGTAGTGAGAGAAGATCTTCACCCTGAAACCCACAGCGTCCCTTTTCAGCAGGAAGTAGCTAAGAGAATACGTCATCCCCTTCTCCCTATGACTCAGGGTGAAGTCTCTCTCAGGGAGGAGTGATAGGGAATGGCAAAGGACACACTGACAAAGAAGATTAATCAGAACTGGCTTTGACAAGCACTGTGGCATTTGGACAAGAACAAACTGGGAGGAGGGTAGAGAGAATAGTGCAACAATGAATGAATGGAAACCCAAAATCTCTGTAAATGTTTATGAAAATTAATAAAATATAGAAAAAAAAAGCATCTTCTCAGATCACAATGCTATAAAACTAGAAAGTAACCACAGGAGGGTAAATCTTACAAAACCATCTACTTAGGAGATAAATAACTCTCTCCTAGAAAACAATTGGGTTACAATAGAAACAAAAAATGAAGTTCTAAAAGTTCCTTGAAACAAACAAAAAAAAAAAAATGAAAATACAACATACCTAAACGTCTGGGATTCAGCTAACACAGTCCTCAGAGGTAGTTTATAGCAACAGGCACACACATAAAAAAGAAAGAAAAAAGAAAAATCAATTATCTAACTCAACATCTTCATCAAAGAGAAAAAGAACAATAATCTAAAATAAATTATAAGGCCAAGAGCTGATGAGCTAGAGGACAGAATAAATAAATAAATAAAACTAGGAGCTTGTTTTTCTAAAGGGTCAATAAAATTGACAAACCACTGGCAAACATTAAAAAAAGAAAAAAGAGAAGACACAGATAGCTCAAATAAGAAATGACAGAGGTGACATTACAAAAGAACCTGATTAAATTAAATGGATAATATTCGAATACTGTTCAAAGCTACATACACTTGGGTCAATTAGAAAATCTAGAGGAAATGAGGAAATTCCTTGAAACTTATGTCCTACCTGTATTAAGGACAGATGTAGAACACTTGAACAGACCCATCACAAAAGAAGAAATTGAACAGGTCATAAAAAACTTCCCCATAAGAAAAGTACTGGACCAAATGGAGGTACAGCAGAATTCTACCATTCACAGAGTATATTACCAAGTCTACTTAAAGTATTTCAAATATGTAGAAAAAGAAGGAACATTCCCAGAGTCATTCTACAAAGCAAGCGTAATCCTAATACCAAAACCAGGCAAAAGGGGAGCTCCAATGGCCTACTGGCAAGAAGCTGAGCTGCAATCCCAAAGGCATGTGGTTCGAATACTCTGAATGCTCCACTGGAGAAGTAGGGGCAACCTCTTCTTGTGCCAGCTGGATCTGACTCAATGGTACACAACAACAACAACAAATTTTAAAAAAAGGCAAAGATATTACCAAGAAAGAAAACTACAGACCTTTTATGACTATAGATTTAAAAATCACTTAACAAAATCCTAGCCAATAGAATCCAAAAGCACATTTAGAAAAAAAAATTATCATGACCAAGTGGGATTCATAACAGGTACGCAAGGATGGTTCAACATAAGAAACATAATCAACTTAATTCATCATATTAACAACGTAAATAATAAGAACCATATAACCTTAGCAGTTGCTGCAGAAAAGGCATTTGACAAAATGCAACACCCCTTCCTAAATAAAGGCAATTTGAATAATTGAAATAGAAGATAATTTCCTCAACATAGTGAAAAGTATATGTGCAAAACCAAGAGCCAATATCATTATCAATGAAGCAAGACTAAAAGCATTTTCCTAGTGAAAAGGGACCAGACAAGGATGCCTACTGTCACCACTTCTATTCAGTACTGTATTGGAAGTGCTTGCCAGAGCAGTACAACAAGAGAAGGAAATAAAAGGCACCCAGATCAGCAAAGAGATGGTTAAACTGTTGCTAGATGCAGAGGATATGATAGTGTACAGCGAAAACCCCAAGAACTCAACAAAATAACTGTTACAGATAGTAGGCCAATTAATTTAGTAGAGTGGCAGGATACAAGATCAATATCTAAAAATTAGTAGGTTTCCTCTACAGTACCATAGAAAACCCAGAAGGAAACCAAGGAAGCAATACCATTTACAATAGCCAACCACAAACTGAGGTACTTGGGAGTGAATCTAACTAGAGACACAAAAGACCTGTAAAAAGAAAACTACAGAGATAGAAACTCTTAAATATTGTTGGTGAGATTGTAAAATGCTTCAACCTCTCTGGAAATTCTATATGACCCAGCTATTCCTCGGCTTGGAATATACCCTGAGAAAATGAGAACTGAGGCGACCAATGTTCATAGCAGTATTTTTCACCATCTCAAGAACATGGAAAAGCCCAGATGTCCAACCACAGATGAATGGATTGAGAAATTATCATACGTTCACATAATGGAATACTACATAACGAGCAGGAACAATGATTCTGTAAATCACTACCTAACTTGGGAAGAACTAGAGAGCATTATGTTAAGTGAATTAACTCAATCCCATAAGGACAAATACTGTATAAGACCATTATTGCAGAATGTGTATGAGAATCCAAGGGGGGAAGGGTGGGAGCAGAGAGGTGAGAATGGGAGGGGGTTGTTAATCATAGGGTCGCACAATTTGATGGGTGGAGGGAGAAGTGGGTAAAGGAAATGAGAAAGATCTGGTGTGAAAAAACAATGTTTGTGATCTTTGTAAGTAAACCAGTATGTAATAAAGCTTTACTTCAATTAAAAAAAAAAACATAGAAGGAGTTAGTGTTAAAAAATATTTTGGGGACACATGAGCAAATTCAGCAGAAGCTTTAAAAAAAATAAAAAAGAAACACTTTCCCTCCCCTTTGTATGCATTACCTCACAGAATCATCCAGGGCCTTTAGCTCCTCTTTTTTGTAGCAAACTTTTTCTTGCCAGGAAGAAGTATATTCAATGAAAGCCTTAAGCACATCTGCACACCTTCCTAGATGATTTTGCTGGGCTTTGCTCATAGTGGATTACTGCAGTGCAACTCGGGAGGCACATGGTTCACATGGACCAGTGGCTCCATAGGAGAAGGATAAGTAGCCTCCTTGTATGCAATTAACTGTCTCTGCAAATCCCACTGGAGGATCAGCTAGGGGTTAGTTCCAACTTGATGACACACAACAACAACAACTTTATCTTGATTGCCTTTCAAATGGGTCTTAGATCATGATTTGGGCTTCTCAAATCCATCTTTTGCTTGCTATCCTCTAGTCAATATTTCAAAGAGTCAAATGAGGCTGTAAATGAGGTGTTAATATACAAAATATTTCTTTTTAGTCATTACAGCCTGATTGTTCATCTCAAATGACTGTATATTACATGAAAATGCTGTTATTAGTAAAAGTATAGATAAGTATGTAGAAGATAAAACTTCATAAAATTGAGTTTTATTGTCTTTAAATTCCAACAGAAAATGAATTTATTGTTGTGGTTGTTAGATGTTGCCTAATCTGTTTTACTGTGGTGTTTCTTGTTGTGCCCAGCAAATTAAGAAACATACGCTGCTGGGTTTTAAGTGAGGTAATTTATTCACTGCACAGTGGGTCTCAGGTACATGGCAGGACTCCCCAAAATCCCAGCTTCAGCGAGGTGCTTTTATGTCTTTACTCTCCTTTAGATGCCAGGCTACATAGCCCCCAGCTACAACATCCTGCTGTTGACATTTTTCTAAGGCTACAGTGACATAGTCAAGGCTACAGTACAAAACATCTACATCTTGGGTTTATCAAGTGTACAGTGCAAAACGTTTACATCTTGGGTTTATTGAGGGTACAGTGCAAAACATTTACATAAACAATAGCAACTACTATTTTGGGAAACAGGTCAAGACAAAACTTTAGGGTTCTGGGCAAGAAATTTTCCACACACAGGGTTTGGTTATTCAAATGGAGTGAGTGCTACATAAAATGGAGTTTATTTGACTTCTCAGTCCTGTGTACAGCAGAAGAAATCACTGTCCAGTCCTACACCAGCCCCACCATCTGTGATGCGTGTCCAGCCATTGTTACAGCTATCTCCTTAAGGGTCTTCCTCTCTTTCCCTAACTCTCTACCTTTCACAGTAAGGGTTTTCCCCTCCTGACAACATGGTAAAGGATACAAGACAAAGTTTCACCATCCTTGCCTCAAAGAAGCACCCTTTAGGAAATCAGGGGAGCGAGTGGTCTTCCTCCTTTCCACTGACCCTCCACTTGACCAAGCACGACATCCTTCCCCAGGGACTCACTGTGACTCCTGAGAACATGTCCAAAACATGTGAGACCAAGTCTCTCCATCCTCCCTCGTGAGGAACATTCTGGCTGCACTTTTTCAAAGACACATTTGTTTGTTCTTCAGGAAGATAAATTAATAGAAAAGGAGATACAAATGCTGAACAAATGTTTTTACTTGTCTTTTCTAATTAAAATTAATAAAAGCACTATGTGATGCTGATGGAGTAATGTTGGTGAAGTTCCATGGCGAGGGTGTGGTGGGACAAGCAAGAAGCTGGGACTATGAATTTATCAGTCCCACAAATTGAATTTGACCTAAACTATAAACAAAATTTTTTAAGTCTAGCAGCTCCAGGGGAGAAATATGAGCATTGTCCTCCCATGCCATTCGATCTCTGAAAACCTGCTGGAGAGTCAGCCATGGATTAGTTCCAACTCAATGTGGTGAATGAATGAGTTCCTCTTTTAAGGAAGTCTAATGGCTCAGCATGGATGGTGAAGAGACTGAGCTTTCATTTACTTGGTTCCACAGTCAACACTCTTGGTAACAGCAGCCAGGAAATCAGGAGACGAATTGCACTGGGAAAGTCAGCTGTGAGGGACCTCTTAAGAGTACTGAAGAGCAATGAAATCAGGCTGGAGACTAAGGTGCACCTGATCCGGGCTTTAATCTTTGCAATTACATGCTATGCATCGGATAGTTGGACAGTAAATAGGGATGATAGGGAGAGAATTGATGCCTTTGAACTATGGTGCTGCAAAAGAGTGTTGGATATACCATGGACTGTTAAGAGAACAAACCGGTTTGTCCTAGAGAGGGTGAAGCTAGAATGCTCCTTGGAGTCAAGGATTCTGAAGCTTAGTATGACATACTTTGGGCATGTTGCAAGGAGGGACTGGTCCTTGGAGAGGGACATCATATTTGGGAGAGTGGAGGGTGGAGAGACAGTGCAGGAGAGGAAGACCCTCGATGAGATGGATCGATTCTGTGAGTGGAGTGGTGGGAATGAGTGTGTTTGAGATGGCGAGGTTGGCACAGGATAGTTGCAAGTGACTCGATGGCACATAACAACAACAACAATGGCATAGTACATACAATGTTGCACTGCTGACTTAAAGGTCAGTGGTTTGAATCTTCCAACTGCTCTGAGGGAAAACAATGTGCAGTTTCCTCCCATAAAAATATACAGCTTCTGAAGCATGATAGGGGGTGGAGACCAGTCACCAGAAGTAAGAATTGACATGATGGTAGTGGGCTTAGGCTTACTCTTGTAGCCAATAATTCCACTTCTATAAGTATAGTTAAAGGAAATGCAGTTATTAAATTAGTTCACTGCAGAACTGTACATTAGTTCACTACTGTATAGTATCTAGAAAGCACCTGAGATACAGGATTTGTCAAATTTCCCCAAATACCATGTTGTTGTTGTTGTTGCTGTTGTTGTTGTTATTTGCCATTGCCTCACTTGTGACTCATAGCGATCCTATGTACAACAGCCCTAAACCCTGCTCTATCCTGTGCCAATTGCACCGTCTCTGATACACCCATCCCGATTACCCCAGAACTTAACCAATCCACCTCATAGAGGGTCTTCCCCTCCTACGCCGTCCCTCCACCCTCCCAAGCATGATGTCCCTCTTCAAGGACCTGTCCCTCCTTACAACACGTCCAAAGTATGTCAGACGAAGACCCAGAATCCTTGCCTCCAAGGAGCAGCCTGGTTTAACCCTCTCCATGATGAATCTGTTTGTTTTCTTGCCAGTCCATGGTACATTCAATACTCTTCTCCAGCACCACAGCTCAAAGGCTTCAATTCTCCTTCTATCTTCCTTAGTCATTGTCCAACTCTCAAGACAAAGCCTGCAACTCATAAGTGACCCTATATACAAGAGCCCTAAACTCTATCCTACGTCAACCTCACTGTCTCTGACCCACCCACCCCCACTACCCTAGAGACTGAATCAATCCATCCCATTGAGAGTCTTCCTCTCCTGCACTGTCTGTCCACCCTCCCAAACATGACGTCCCTCTCCAAGGACTGGTCCCTCCTTGCAACATGTCCAAAGTATGTCAGACAAAGCTTCAGAATCCTTTCCTCCAAGGAGCACTCTGGCTTAACTCTCTCCAGGACAAACCTGTTCGTTTTCTTAGTAGTGCATGGTATATTCACCACTCTTCTTCAGCACCACAGCTCTAAGGCATCAATTCTCCTTCTATCATCTCTAGTCATTGTCCAGCTCTCTGATGCATAGCAAACAATTACAAAGACTGTGGCCTGAATCAGGCACACCTTAGCCTCCAAACTGACGTCATTGCTCTGGAAAGGTCCCTGACAGTCATATTTCTGACAATATTAGAACATTTCTACCATTAGTAAAGAGAAACATAAGTGTATGTGTAAGTGTTCAAAAGGAGATTGAAAAGAGGAGGAGTATGGAAGAAGAAAGAACAAATCACTATCACAGCAGATGGGTAGTAAGAAGGAACAGGAAAAGTTATGAGACAGAGTGGTGGTCACAGATCAATAGTAATCAATTATAGAAAACACATGTACAGAAGTCATTGTATGAAACAAAATGTACCTGAATAAAATGATAGATATGAATGATTGTATAAACATGGTGATTGTATAAACATAATGATTGCATGAATCACAATATAAATAAATGAAATATAATGTATATGGATGATGTGTGCAAACCAATTAAAAAGGTGTTCTAAAACATAAAAATAAGTAAAACATGACTTTTCTGATAATACTCAATGTTAGGAGGTGATTGATGCTCAGAATATGAAACTAAGCAGACTCCAAATGCACAGAAAAATTCCAAGAAGGAAGGAGAGATCATAGGTAAGAAAAAAAAACAGTCAATAGGTAAGAAAAAACAGTCGAAGTGGTAGCTTTAGGAGCAATATTTCATTTTCTTTTTTTATTTTTGCTAGTTTTGAACTTCTCTGTAACGTGTGTATCAATTGTATAATAAGGAAAAACACTGCTTAAAAAAACCTATTTAGTAAGTATTCTAATTTCTGACTGTCATTTGGAATAGAACCAGGCGTCCTGGTTAACGGGCAGCATATTTGTTTCACAGAGTTTTATAGAACTAGCTCCTTCTGCCCTGAGCCCCAGTCAGGACAGAAGCTAGACCCACAGTTAGAACTGCTGTCTGATGCCTCCCTCCCGCTCTCTCTCTATCAGTGAAGGATATGCCAGCAAATCCCTGAGGACTCTGCTTCCTTTCTTCCCTCTATCCTGAATAATTTAAATGGAGCTGAAGGAAGCTATTCTTTTCCATGATCTTGATATTAAAGGGTCGAGAGAACAGTGAGTGCAATGAATTACTTTCTTTTATCAGTATTATCATGATTAAGTGTCCTCTCTTACATTATTCATTCATTCAACAAATCGTTTTGAGTGTCTACTAGATACTCAGCTAGTCAGTTTGATGGAGACAAAGATTTATCTCCTCGTTCATCTGTTTCATCAGCCAGTAAATAGTATTTCTACAGCATTTACTACTGTGTGCCAAATGGCTGTTTAAGACCCTGTGAATATAGTGGGGACTGGATACAGGAACTGAGGAGATTCCTGCCCTCAAGGAGTTCATAGTTCCGTGGGGAAAGAGACAAATAAATCAGGATGAAAACAGCTTGCAGAATGTACGGTGCATGACTCACAGGGTGATTGAACGGAAAACGAGTTGCTGGGTGCCACTGAGGTGATTGTGTCTCATAGTGAAGCTGCCCAGGAGTTCCGAGGCTGGAATCTCTATGTTGTGTGCCATCGAGCTGGAAGGTAGGTTTTCAGGGGAAGTAAATCACACAGGAGGAGATTGTCCATCTTTCTCCTACAAAGCAGCTTGTGGATTAGATCCACATGCCTTTGGGTTAGCAGCACAGTCACTTACTGGTAGGCTGTCAGAGAGCTGGACGATGACTAAGAACGACAAAAGAAGAATTGATGCCTTTGAATTGTGATGTTGGAGGAGATTTCTGAATATCCTATGGACTGACAAAAGAACAGATATATTTTGGAGAAAGGTCACCAGAGGAGACAAAGATGACAAAGCTTCATCTCTCATACTTTGGTTATGTTGTGCTAAGAGAAGTTATTCCTTGGAAAATAACCTAATGTATGGAATGATAGTCAGCAAAGAAGAGGAAGACTTCCAATGAGATGGATTAATACGTTGACTTCAGCAATGGGCTCTAGTGTGTCAGAAAGAGATGATGAGGATGGTTCATGGAGCAGGGTTCAGATCTGTTGTTCACAAGGTCACTCTGAGTCAGACTTGACTTGACAACACCTAACAACAACAACAATCTCTATGGAGCGGTCTGCCATACCAGTTCTTCTACAGGGCTACTAGGTTTGAACTACCAACCTTTCGAATAGCAGGTGAGGGCTTCACTGTTGCATTATCAAGGCTTATTTTTAAATAGATAGCATAGTCAGGAGTCCTCTCTATGTGAGGGGCTTGAGGATGTGATGAGAAGAAGAAAAAGAAATGACTCGAGAGAGCTGTGCACCAGGTCCCAAGAAACAGAGCAGCAAAGGATGCAGGAGCTCTAATCAGGAGGCTGCTTCATGGGGAAGACGAGAGACCCTGAGAAGAGGTGGCAGCTCTTTTGCCAGAATGGTAAGTTTGATTGCATCTGCATCTGACACAGAGTTTGTGTCCAAGAAATACACAACCGAATACACAGAATTGTGGTTGTTGTCAGGTGCAGTGGAAGGAATACAACTCACAGTGACCTTATGAACATCAGACCTGAACCCTGCCCTATCCTGCATCAGCCTCATCATCTCTGACATACTAGAACCCATTGCTGCAGTCACTGTGTCAATCCATGTGATTGAGGGTCTTCCTCTCTTTCACCTACCCTCCACCTTTCCACTCATGATGTCCCTTTCCAAGGAATAGCCTTTCCTAGCAACAAGCCCAGAGTATGTAACAAAAAGCTTCACCATCCTTGTCTCTAAGGAGCACTCTGGTTGCATCTTCACCAAGACATATCTGTTTGTTCTTTGCATAGTCCATGGGATGTTCCATACTGTTCTCCAAAACTACAACTGAAAGGCATTAACTCTTCTGACATTTTTATTCATTATCCAGCTCTCTGATGCCTAGCAGATGATTTAAAAGACCATGGCTTGAATCAGGTGCACCTTAGTCTTTAAACTGACATCATTGCTCTTCAGGTCTTTGAAGAAGTCCCTGATAGCAGACTTTCCTAATGCCATATGGCTCCTGAAATTATTATTCAAATCAGAAATCACCATTTTTCCCTGTAGAATCCAGAACATATGTTTATCTATGCAAGTAATTCCATTTCTGTTGTATACTTATATACATCTTTGTTAAACAAAGGAATTTCTGGATGATACAAACAGTTAATGCACTGAGTTATCAGCTGAAAGGTTAATGATTGGAGTTCAACCAGTGGCAGCTCAGAAGATCTAATTCCAAAAGATCACAGCCACTGAAGATCCCATGGAACACAGTCGGGCTCTCATCAAGGTCTCTATAATGGGGACAACTTCACAGAATGGCTGATACTGGCAGCAAACAACTCACCTTGTCACCATAGTGTCAGAGTCTACTCCTTGGCCTTCCAGCAGGTCTTCCGAGGCTATAAATCACTCATCTTTCTTTCCTACAGCAGTTGGTGATTTGCACTAGAGGAGAGGTGCAGTCTCTGGGTTTGTAGCACCCACACTACCACAGGCTCCCTGGTACCACAAAACCAGCCATAAAGAGTGTCCAAGAATGAGGCATGATTATCACCATTTAAAAAAACAGTGACCAGATTTGGCCCAACAGTCCCAGCTATAAAGGGAAAAGCAGTAGAATTCTGTATGAATACAATGTTGTTCATGTGTGTTGGTGAGTTGGAACTGATTCATTGCTGACCCTCTGTTGAGTTTTCAGAGGCTGTAAATTGCAAGAGAGACTGCTTATCTTTCTCTGGAAGAGCAGCTGGTGGATTTCAACCACAAGCCTTTGAGTTTGCAGTGCAGCTCCTTACCCCTAGACCACCAGAGCTCGCTATGCACACTATAGGAAATAAGAAAAGGAAAACACGATTACCTGAAGTGAGATCCGAGCTATCTTAAAAGATAAAACTCTCAAAACAACTGTGAGTTATCATCTCATCCCTGTAACAATAGAAGAGCTCAACAGAAGAGCAGCAAACAACAAATGCTGGCGAGGTTGTGAAGAAACTGGAACCCTTTTTCACTGTTGGTGGGAGTATAAAATGGTGCAACTACTATGGAAGGCATTATGGAACTTTCTCAAAAAGTTGGAAATAGAAATATCATTTGATCCAGCAATTGTGCTACTGGGAATATACCCTAGAGAACTTCCACCCAAACAGATACATGCAAAGTCATATTTATTGATGCATTGTTCACAATAGCAAAGAGATGGAAGCAACCCAAGTACCCATCAATAAATGGATAGAGAAGTGAGATCTATTCACACTATGGACTACTACGCAGCACTGAAAAACAAGGAGCTCATAAAATATTATACAAAATAGGTGACCCTAGAGGACATTATCTCAGTGAAACATCTAAGTGAAATATCTCAGTCACAAAAAGACAAAGACTGCATAATGCCACTGTTATAAAACAGGACTGACATTGGGGGTTGGGGAGTAACTAAGAAAAGAGGGGTAAATAATAAACACTGCTTTGGAACAGATGAAGGGAAAAATTGTTTAAAAGGAATATATGATTAGGTATTATTTGCATGACAATAATCCAGAATAAGAAGTGCATGGCAAGGTGGACTAGGATGGGGAGGAAATTGTACAACAATGAATGACTTTTTTAAAAAGAAAAGCAAACTGGAAGCAGGGGTAGGGAGGAAAATATGCACCAAGGAATAAAAGGAAATCCAAACTTCTGTAAACTTTGGTTAAAATGTTGTTGTTGTTGTTGTTAGGTGCCATCGAGTTGTAGACAACTCATAAAGACCCTATGAAAGGAAGGCCGGAACTCTGTTCATAGAGTTTCCAGACGCAAGCCGTTTTGGAAGTGGATGCCACTCCTGCTTCCAAGCTTGTTTTAATCAGGAAGTTCCAGCAAACACTGTCCACCATGGGTAACCATTATCACATTTGACACATCAGTGTCACAGTATTTAGCATCACAGCACCCAGGAGTTACCTCTGTACAGCAATGCACAGACCACCTAGAAGAATGTTTGACAGTAAAACAATTTGAACCAGGCCTGAGGGAAGCAGATTAAAATCATCTACCTTGGGCTTGGTAGCATAACTTTCTGTCCACTAGGCCAACGTAGCTCTCTCTATGTTGTTGTTGTTATTGTTGTTATGTGTCATTGAGTTGTAGATGACTCATAGCAACCCTATGAATGAAAGGCCTGAGCACTGATCATAGAGTTTCCGGAGGCAAGCCATTTTGGAAGTGGATGCCTCTCTTGCTTCCAAGCTTGTTTTAATCGGAAGCTCCACCAAACACTATCGACCATGGGTAACCATTATCACATTTGGCATATCGTTAAAATAACAATAAAATTATTTAAAAACCCCACAAACTCAAACCAAACCCCTTCTGTAGAGCAAATTTCAGCATACAGTGACCCCATGAGACATCTAATGCTGTAATCTTTACAGGAACAGAGTGCCCCATCTTTCCCCAAAGGAGCGGCTGGTGGGTTAGAACCATTGAACATCTGGTTAGCAGTCAAGTACCATAAACCAAAACTCCATATTGAAAATAATGAGTCTCTAGAAATTAGACAGGAGGCGAGGGAAGGTATCAGAAGAAGAGGGTAATCAGGCAGAGGGAACAGTAGGAGGGAAGACCGAGAGCTAGGAGCGCCCAGCTCGTTTAAGGGAAGCAGCGACCAGTTCACTCTGGCTCAGATATAACAGGACATAGTTATGGATACACAGCTTTTAAAGTCCTCAGATATTTTAGGGACCTACAAAGCAGCAGGCACTATACTGGACAATGAGGGACAGTATGTAGTAAATCTGACCTCCAGGAACTCAGATTAGACGTCTGGCCAGATGCACAAGCCATCACACAGTAGGCTCAGAATGAGAATGGCAGAGAGACTTCCCAGAAAGGATGAGGTGAAAATGAGCCTTTCTCCCACTATCATCATAGTGATTTGTAAATAATTTCTTTAAAGGATATATTCCTACTGCTAGTGGCACCTCTCTGGCATTTTGACTCCACCAGAAACTCTGCAGGATAAAGACGAACACTCTCTTCTTGTACAATTTACAGCCTCCGAAACCTGCTGAAGGCTCAGCTTTAACTCCTTTCCAAATCATCAGAATTGAACTGAGATGAGTTACAAAATAACAGAAGTGAACAAAAGTTTAAAGAAAATTCCCCCACCTTTGCCCCTACCCCTCCTTGATGGTCAGCACTGTCCACCATCTTTAAGAAACAATTTGCATAAACCCTAGCAAAGCGATGTATTTGGGGATCTGGATGCAGTTCAGATCCACCTCTTGTAAGCAGGTGATTTGAGCTGAACCTTCAAATACAAATTTACCAGCAAAGAGAGTTCGGAGAATCAGAGGTTGAAAAGTGCTGGGGTGATGGGAACCAATTCTTAATAGGCAAGAAGTTCTGAGGACCTGGACCACTGTGGCATATGGGTGCTAGTCTGTGTAACTGAAATATGGCTTGAGGTAGAAAGACAGGTGAGCAGATGCTGGCTCTCCCTGATGCCTGGCTGTGGCCACAGATTCAATAGGATGGCAGAGAGAATCTTGTTGTTATCAAGTCTGTGCTGTCAAGTCACCCAAGACTCATAGCAACCTTATGTACAACAGCTCTGAACTCCGCTCTATCCTTTTTGTCTCTGACACACCTATCCCCATTACCTAGTGGTTAATTACCCATGACTGATGAATCAATCCACCTGATTGAGGGTTTTCTTCTCTTGTGCAGTCCCTCCACCCTCCCAAGCATGATGTCCCTCTCCAAGGACAATCAATTCTCCTTCTATCATCCCTAGTCATTGTCCAGCTTTCTGATACACAGCACCTAACTGCGAAGACCATGGTCTGACTTAGGAGCACCTTAGTCTCCAGAATCTAGCAGCAGAGACTATGACTCACTGAGGCAGGGAGGCAGCAGCAGATCGAAACTTCAGGTCGCTCAGCCTAGCAGTTCGTGATGTACAGTCGTCAGGACGGGTCTTGTATGTCAAGCAAAAATGGTGAACTCCTTTCCTCTAGTCAGTGGGAGCCAGAGAAGCTTTTTGAGTCAGAAAGACTCAAAGGGAACATTAACCTGGCAAATTATTTTCAGCTTTGAATTTTTTTGTACTTAATATCATATATTTTTCCTAATGGAAGATATGTTGAAATGAAGAGGGGAATATTTTAATGTAATATGGATGATAATACAGCTATGAGGGATACTTTTGTCCCAAGTAGATTCTAGTGGTAGGATTTTTCTTTGGATTTATAGTCATAGTCACTACTAAATGGAAGCACCTACCACAACTAGGACAGCAGATTCCCAAGAATCTGAGAGGCTGAAATCGCTGATGGGCAATACATATCCCAAGGATCTTGAGAGGGTTTAAAACATCACAGATTCACCATCGTAAGAACATGGAAACAGCCCAAATGTCCAACCACAAATGAATGGATTGAGAAATTACGATATATTCACACAATGGAATACTATACAACATACAGGAGTATTGATTTTGTAACTTATTACCTAACTTGGGAGGGACTGGAGAGCATTATGATGAGTGAACTAACTCAATCCCACAAGGATAAATATTGTATAAAACCATATATAAATGACTATAAGGATCCAAGAGGGGTGGGAGAGGTTGGAAGCAGAGGGATGTGGATGTGTAGGGGGAGGAGGGATACATCATAGGGTTGCACAATTTGATGGGTGGGAACGTGAGGGAAATTGAAAGAACTTGTTCTTGAAAACAGTGTATTCAAATTTTGTAAATAACCCAGTAGAAAATTATTTTTTAAAAATGTCACAGTTAGATGGATAATAGCAGAAAGGAAAGCAAATAAGGGACTCACTACCCTTTGGCAAAAATGTCAGCATTCCATCTGCTTGATTTCTAGGAGACTGTCTGCCCTAGGTACCTGTTACTGCCTGATGAATCACCCTCCAAGCTTAGTGATTTAAGACAATGTACTTCATGGTCTCACAATCTCTGTGAGCCAGAAGTCCAGGCACAGTTCATTTCTTTCCAATCCTCAGCCTCACAAAGCTACAACCAAGGTGTGAGTCAGGACCGGGGTTCACCTGCAGACCTGGCTGAGGAAGCATCCCCTCCCCACTCACTCACAGGGTTCCTGGTAGGACTGAGGCCTGTTAGTCTGAGTGCCCTTAACTTATGACTCCCATATGACAATTCATATCATGAAAACTTTTCAACTCAATCCCAGAAGAGAAAACTCATTGCATTTGCTGTGTTCTGATGTTTAGAAGCTAACCACTAGTGCTAGCCCATGCTCAGGGGGGAAGCATCACACAGGATGTGGACACCAGGCAGCAGGCATCATTGATGGCCATTTTAGGAGCTGCGTCCTATGGCAGTGCTTTGTGTCACTGATATGTGCTGTCGAGTCAGAGTCGATTCATAGCTGCCCCCCATCTCCACCCCTCCAGCAGGTGTTCTTCAGAGGCAGTAAATTACACAGGAGATTTCCCATTCTTCTCCAGGGGAGCAGCTGGTGGATTTGAACTGCATATCTCTGGGTTGGCAGCACAGCTTCTTGCCACTAGGCCACCAGAGCTCCCCGTGAAGATGCTTAGGGGGGAATTTTTATGTAGACCATAAGGGCTCAGACAAGGCCTGGAGGAATGAAGCCAACACGGTTCCTGAAGGCCACGATCCAGCCAGGAAACCACCTCACTCCCCTGATCTGCTGATTACTGCCCTCATTGCCATTGCTGCCATGCCCGGTCATGTGTATCTCATCCAAAATCCACTTCTTGAAGTCACGGCATCTGGGAACACTTACTTATACATGAGCTGCATCAGGAGGAATCTCCCTGCTGACACGGAATTCTTATGGGACGTTCTCTTACTGCTGCTCATATTTATAACATCAGCTCACAAAGGAAACATCATGATAAGTGAAGAGCAATTCTTAGGTGAGCTCTTCTCCAAGCTAAAAGGGATGGTTGATTTCCTGAAAAACTTCACTCCTGGGAAGACCTTTCTAATGTCAGGAAAAAGCCCTTGAGTGAGCAGCCCAGGCAGTGCCTGAGAATGGGCCCAGCATGAGACTGGGTAAAGTGCCATTCCAAACCACTTGAGGAAGCAAGCGACCATTGTGCGCATACTATGGGCCACAACTGATGTAAGAAACTAGCATCTATTGTCTTACTTTTGTTCATCAACTCAACAACAAAAAACTATATGATATGATTCTCATTTAAAAGAGGAAGAGCCTGAGACAAATTGGGTAAGGAGCTGTCCATATTCACAGCTGTTGGTAGGTTTCTTCCGCCAAGCCCAACTCTTAGACTCTCTGCTACATAGGGTTTTAAGGCTGTAAACATTGCCGAGAGCTCTGGTGGCCTAATGAGTAAGGAGTTGCAATGCCAATTCAAAGTCAAGTGATTCAAATCTACTGTTTCATATAAGAAAGATGGGTGATCTCTCCCCATATATGACTTACAGCCTCTGAAATCCGTTGGAGAGGCAGCTATATGAATCGGTTCTAACTCAACAGCAAAAAGTGTCAGTCACTCTCTTTTCGCAGAAGGAGACTGTTGGGCCTCTGTCTCTGCAAAGTACCACTAAGGATATCTGAACCATCAACTCTTTGGTTAGCAGCATGTACCAGCAGAGAAACACGAGGGCTCCTTACACTCCCAGTCACCTGGAATCTACTTCTGTACCATCAATGCTGACTCATAGAGGCCCAATAGGGCAGAGACAAGATATGTCTTGGAGAAAGTGTAAACAGAGTGCTCCTTAGAGACAAGTATGACAAAACTTCATCTCACATACTTTGGGCATGTTGTCAGGAGAGGCTACTCCTTGGAAAAGGACATCATGCATGAAAAAGTAAAGGGTCAGCAGAAAAAAGGAAAGCTCTTAATGAAGTGGATTGACACGGTGACCATAGCAATGGGCTCAAGGGGGCTGGGGATGATGATGATGGTGCAAGATAGGACAGGTTTCAGAACTATCGTTCATAGCGGCTCTATGAGTCTTACACAACTTCACAGCACCTAATAGCAATCTTTCTGGAAGTGGATTGTCACCTCTTTCTTCTGAGTCCGCTTATTGGGTTTACAGCCTAGCTGTCAAACATTCGTCATCAAAGTTTCTTATATCACATCTATTAAGTAGCAACACCAGGATTCAAGCAGTCAGTAAAACTCTAAAGTGTGCAGTCTTAATTTGCTAACAAGTAAATTTCTTATCTTAATGTATGAAAATGAAAGTAAAGGGAGAAGCTTCGTGTTAAGAAACCAGGTCAGGTGACGTCAAACTTGTTATTATGCATTCAATTTTTCTGTTATATCTATCACATACCGGAATCTGCTCTATAAAGAGTTCTTTTCATTATATAAACAAGATAAGCCACTTTCTACACATTCTTATTGTTGAAATGTAATAGTCAAATGAATTCCAATTGATTGATTTATTGTATAGCATTTTCAGAAAAAATTACACCCCTTGTTATACCAATTAACTGCTTTCAGTCTTGCAAACCAACTTTTAACTTTGACTATAAAGGGATGGCTAACTTTTTTCTTGTTGTAGCAATTGAAAAAAGAATGTTTTATTCTCTATGCCTTACAAATGAAGTCTAAGAGCCAGGGAGAGTGAGTGACTTGACCACAATCACCTGCCAGTCCGCAGTGAAGTCAGATTCAAGGTTGGCTCTCATTGGTTTCAAAATGCATGACCTTCAAACCACACATTTGCATGAAGAACCAACAAACTCACCTAGACATGTTCTTGATGATTTATCAGAAATAACTAGTTTAATGTGATCTAGTCTAATTAAAAATGGGTTCCTGGTGACTATGACAAAAATCAGTACTGTAAGCTTTTTAAAATTGCAGTTGTGTATATTTACCATTCCTATTCCTTTGCTTACTTCTGGAATCTGATCTGCAACAATGATGCATTGTAGCTGCCACCGATTATAATCTGGTGATCATTTTCCTTGCCTCTGATCAACAGATTAAAGCCACAACTGTGGATGAGAAGGTTTGTTAGGCATGGTTCTGATCTCCCTTATTCCAAGAAGACTTCCATTGTGGATTTTCTCTTTCTGAGATGATTTGTCTTTATCTTTCTCCTTTCTAAAACACAGTAAAAATGGTCTTCATTTTTTAAAAATAAATCTTAAAGAAAATAAACTGCAGTGCAGTACAAATCTAAGTCTTAAAGGAAATACATTCAGCATCTCCAAAATATGCATTGGTTTTTCAGTTTGAACTAAAGTTTGCTGTTTCTTATAACAATGGCTCTCAAACTAGGATTGAACTGTGTTCTCTTACATCTTTCAAACTGAAAACAATGTTTAAAAGCTCACAAGAACCAAAATATGGCCTTGAATTTAAAACCCACCTCAAGAACAAATTTGATGCTGCAAACACTAATCTTTGAAGATCAGACAAATTGTGGGAGGACAACATCCAAGAAGAAATCAAAAGGTCACTAAGAAGACAGGAAAGAAAGGAAAGACCAAAATGATGTCAGGAAAGACTCGGAAACATGCTCCTCTAGGCAGATATGTAAAAATGAAGGGAAGAATTTATGAAATAAGAAAGATAAGCAGAAGATTTCAAAGGGCAGCATGGGAAGACAAAGCCAAATACCATCATTAAATATTCAAAGATCTGAAGTTAGAAAACCAAAAGGGAAGAATACACTCATCATTTCTCATGCTGAAAAAACTGAAGAATAAATTCAAGCCTTGGGTTACAACACTGAAGGATTCTATTGGCAAAATCTTGAATGATGCAGCAATAACAAAAGAAAAAGAAAGGAACACGGAAAATTACTGTACCAAAAGAAATTGGTCAATGAGAAATGAAGCACAAAGACTTGTACACAGAAGAACATGGAAACAGTCCAAATGCCCAACCGCAATGCAATGGATTGAGAAATTATGGTACATTCAGACAATGGAATACTATGCAGCACGCAGGAGCAATGATTTTGTAAATTACTACCTAACATGCAAGGGACTTGAGAACATTATACTAAGTGAACTAAGTTTCATAAAGACAAATGCTGTATAGTACCATTATTGTAGAGCATGTATGAGGACCCAAGGGGAGAAAGAGGGCTTTAATATAGGGTCACACAATTTGATGGATGGAGGGAAGGATTAGTAAAGGAAAGGGGAAAGATCCAGTGTGAAAAATAATATATATGAACTTTGTATGTAAACCAGTATAAAATAAAATAAAATTTAAAAAATATCATTAGTCAGCATTGAAGGAAGGAGTATATGAATAAAAACTCACCTGCATTTGAAAACATTGGCAAAAAAGAAAGAACAGGAATTGATGGAATACCAATTAATACTTTTCAACAAACTGATGTGGCCCTGGATGTGCTCACTAGCCTATACCAAGAAATTTTCAAGACATCTACTTGGCCAACTGACTGGAAGAGATCCATATTTGTCCCCATGTTCCAAAAAGCTAATCCAATAGAATATGGGAATTATGGAACTCATTAATATCACTCATAAATAAAATCTTGCTGATGGTTATTCAAATCATGTCAGAATTTCAAGCTGGATTCAAAAGAACCATGGAAAGAGAAATATCATTGCTAATGTTAGATGGATCTTGGCTCAAAGCAAAGAATATCAGAAAGATGTTTACTTGTGCTTTGTTGTCTTTGCAAAGGCATTCAACTGCATAGATGATAATAAATTATGGATAACATTGAGAAGAATGAGAATTCCATAACATTTCATTATGTTCGCATGAAACCTGTACATACATACACCAAGAAGCAATTACCTGAACAGAACAAGGGAATACTGCATGGTTTAAAATCACGTGTCTCAGGGTTGTATCCTTACCTATTCAATCTACATGCTGAGCAAATAATTCAAGAAGCTGCACTAACAGAGGAAGATTGTGGCATTAAAATTGAAGGAAGACTCATCAAGAACTTACATATGCAGATGAACAATGTCATTGGACAAAGTAAAGACTTATTTAGAGCACTTACTAAAGATCAAAGACCATAGTATTCATTATAGATTACATCTCAACATCAAGAAGGCAAAAATCCTCACCAAATGACCAAAAGGTAACATCACAATAGAGAAAAGATTGAAGTTGTCAACAATTTTATTTTGCTTGGCTTCACAATTAACACCCATAGAAACAGCAGTAATCAAAAGATGTATTATATTGGACAAATGTGCTGTCAAGAATCTCTTTAAAGTGTTAAAGAGATGTCAGTTTAAATACAAAGATACACCTGATTCGAGCTATAGTATTTTTAGTTTCTTCATTTGAATCTCAAAGTTGGAAAAGTAATAAGGAATATGGGAAAATAATAGATACCTTTTAATTATGGTATTGGTTAAGAGTATTGATTACCCAATGGACTGCCAAAAGAACAAATAAATCTGCCTTGGAGAAAGTTCAATCAGGGTGTCCCTTAAAAGCAATGATGTGAAACTTTGTCTCACATACTTTTAGCATGCTATCAAGAGGGGCCAATCCTTGGAAAAAAAGACATTATTCTTTAAAAAGGATGAGCAAAAGAGGAAAATTGTCACTCAGATAGTTTGACACAATGGCTACAAGAGTCAGCTTAAGCATGGCAGAGAGCATGAGGCTACAGGATAAAGCAAGGCTTGTACCAGTGTTCACAGCACCATTGTGAGTCGTGGCCCACTGGAAGGTACCAAACAATAAAAACATATCCTAACTAATATACCAGTGGAACTATGGTAGCCTTGTGGGTAGGAAATTACACTACCAATCCTAAAGTGTGAGGTTCTAATCCACCAGCTGCTCTGAGAGAGAAAAATGAGGAATCTTTTCTTTTGCAACACCCAGCCTCTAAAAGTCATCTAGGAATCAGTTCCGATACCTGTGACAATAATCCCATTTAAGAATGGTTTTTTTGTGTGTTATGTTATGTGATGTGATGTTGTGATGTGATGTGATGTTATTAAGTAGGTAGGATTCACACAGGGCATATCTTGATTCAATCTCTTTTTAGATATAAAAGGATATTAAGCAACAGAAAAGAAGGAAGATAGATGCCATGTTGCATGATCATCAAGGGGCCAAGCAACAAAGACCTCTCCCCTGAGCCAATGGAGAAAACTCGCCTTGAGTTGGCATTCTGAATTCAGAACTCCAGCCTCTTACAGTTTGGGGAAACTTTCTGTTGAATCAGAAACTCCAGGAACAGGATCAAGAAATTTGAGTTTTAACAAATCTTTTAGGATACTCTGGCCCAAACCCAAGTCTGAGAACCACTACAATACACAGTGTTTAACTTTGAACTCAGGGGACTCTTTTTTTATTTTTTTTAAATTTTCTACTAGTTTATTTACAAAATTTGAATAAGAGCCAGAACATATGATTGCTCAAAGCCTAGGCAGCTTCACGACTGTCAGAAAGCTCTGATTAATGCTCTTGTTCCCTTCTTACATTCAATCATTCATTCATTCATCTAACAAATATATACGTCACTTTGGATCGGCACATATTAGAATAAAATAGAAAAGAAGGCAGACACAACCATGCCATTCCCAAGCTTTCAGTACAAATTGAGAAATATTAAATAATAATAATAAAATTTAAAAAAAAACCAGTCAATTCCAGTACAGTATAGTCAGGGCAATGGAGTGTTGGAGATCAAGGAGGCACATGATGCAAGAATACTGGAGCCTAGGGCTTTCGGATAAGGCCTTCTGTCATGGGCAGTTGTTTTTCTCAGCCTCAGATCCTGTCTGCCTGAAGGAAATTCTGACAGGATAAGGGGGGATGAATAAAATAGGAGTTGTAACCAACTGACAGCAATGTTTTCTTTTGTTTCTTTTAAGCCCAACCTGTTACTTCCAACTTGCTGGAGCACTTATCTTGAGACACATTGGAAGCATATGGAAGGTTGAAGCTCCATGTGTTCGCTTGGTAGGGGAGCAGAAAATTGGAAAAGCAAATATGCATAGCTCCTCTATCCCAACTGTTAAACTCTTATTGCCAATTGACATAATTTCTTGTGCTTATTTCAAAATCAGGAGGGTCACAAACACTGTGAAGACCATAATCGGGCCATTTAGGCGAGCAGCTGCTTGCTGGCCCATGCTCCTCCTCTTTGATTTAAAAAAAAAAAAAAATCTAATGGAACTTGAGGGGAAAGCATCTTTGGGAAAGGAATGAATAGCCTCTTCTTTAAAGCAATCTGTTTCAATCAGGCAAGCTCTTCACTAAACAGACTTCAGTGTATTCACTCATTCATTCGGCATTAAGTGCTTGCTATGAGCCGGCACAGAGCTAGGTGCTGAGGATGCAACACACACACCAGAAGGGCCTTGACTTCAAGGGAACAGTTGTTGAAAATGTAATCTGCTGGCGTAGTCTGGAGGGAGTTGCACTGCCACCCCAAAGGTCATGTCTCTCTGGTAACTTTAATCCACCAGCATCTCTGAGAGAGAAAAATGGCCAGTGTCTTCTGATCTGATTTTCAACCTCACAAACCCAATGGGGAGGGAGGGGGAGGTCAACTATAAGCTGGTCTGACTTGATCGCAAGGAACGTGAGTTATTCAGAATTGGAATTTAATGGGCACATGTCGGTGTAGATGAAGACAGAATATTGGGATATTCGTACACTGCTTGGTAAGAGGTATGAGTCTGAGCCATATTACTGAGAGATGGACCCCAGGTGAGAACAGGGTATGGAGGGTGTTGACATTCCCATCACAGACCTGTGTCCCTGAGACTAGAGAGAATGTGACAAGGCAGGGAGCATCAGAAGTGCCACTATTGTCAGGATCAGGCCATGTGGGAAGTTCTGTCATCCTTGTATCCACCTGACCTGAATGTGCATCGGCACATCTCATGGGAACAAAGCTTGCCAGGGCTTCATGAGCTTCGATTTAATGAGAAAATTGTCTGCAAGCATAGATATGGCTCCTGTGTCTACTCACAACCCATGGCCCAGAAGGGACACATGTAAGTAGCAATAGTCACATCCAAGCAAACATCACCACATAAACTATTTTTTTTTAAACTCAGTGTACACAATGTATTCCTTTCAGAAAGGCAGCATATTGTATTACTCCAATGATGTGACATTATTTGAATGACAAGAAGAGGTGGAAAGCTGGTAAGTGATTGTAGTGGTTGGAGATAAGACAAGTTGATGGCAAGGGGATAAGGTGGAATGACAAGGGTCTTCCCAGGGAAGAGCAATTGCTATGGGAGAGATAAGCGGGCAACAGCCAGGTAGAGAGGCCAGGATGCGGGAGACCCTGCAGTGGGACAGAGTTCATGAGACAAAAACGCACACAGCCTGGAAGAAGTGGGTAAAGTCGAGAGAAGATGGTGCAAAGAGCTGAGAAGGTAGACAGGCGCTCTCAGGCTGTTACCTTTCAGAGGCTGTCTTCCAGTCGCCAGCTTCAACCACCAGCCTTTCAGGAAGAGCTTAACTGTGCCCCTCAGGACTGGGGAAAACACACCATGATTTTCCTCGTGCCTCGATGTGATTATAACCTCAACTCCTTTCATCCTCAAAAATGTGATTGAAGTGAGGATGGCTCCATCAGCCACAGCAGGAATTTCATTATGGATATCACCCCACACACCACCTTCCAGGCCCTCCCACTTCCCCAATAAACCCCCAAGCTCACTGTCATCAAGTCAGTTCTGACTCCTCGTAGTTAAAACTCACAGTGCCCCTCCAGCGGGTTTCTAAGGCTGTAAGTCTTTATAGGAGGAGTCTGCCCATCTTTCCTGCACAGGGGTTGGTGGATTTGAACTGCCAACCTTTAGGTTAGCTTCTCAACATATTACTTATTATACCCCAGGGCTCCTTCCAACCCCGAGTCCACCACTCCCTATTCTTTAACAAGCCTTTCTTCCCAAATCCTCCAACTCCTCACTCCATCAGAGCCTTGAATAAAAATTCACCCAGCAAAGGTCAAGTCAGGGGGGAGGTGGGCAGCAGAGGGGCTGGGCAAACTACCTGTGCTGCCTGCATTGCCAGTCCTCCAGGCCAGCACCCTGACTGCAGAGTCAGCATTGCTCTGTCCATGCTGCACCTGGTTTTCTGCTACAAAACTTCAAGAATTCAGTGTTATCTTTGGGATAAATGTGCAAGCGCTTGGAGCAGAGTTTGTTCAGCTTTTTCATTCCCCTACAGGGCTAAAAAATCAGACTGTCTCCAAATGTCTCCTGTGCATTGTAGTGTCCTAAGCCAATAGTCCGAATAAGCCCTCTACTTCAAAAAGAGCTTCATAGTCACGCTATACCCGTCACCACTGAACACAGCTGACCCCTCCAGCAGATTATTTGAGGTTGTAAATCATAAAGGAGATTATACATCTGCAGCTAGTGGATTTGAACTACCAGACAGGAGCTGCCTTTGCATTATCAACGCAAAGTGCAAACTACAGGCTGCCGCCAGAGCATCCTGCCTCTCTCCTTCTATTTCAGAACTTTCTAAGCAGGGAAGTTTCTCTTTCTAACCTTTTTTTTTTTTTCATGAGTCCTGGTGACACAACAGTTGACTCCTAACAAAGCACTTAGTTTCTAACAAAGGTAGGTGGTTTGAATCCATGCTGTGAGGATTCCATCTAGGAAACACTGAGGCAGCTCCTCTCTGTCACATGGGATCCTCAAAGTCAAGGCTGGCTGCACAGCAATTACCAATAACTTTTATCCTCTTTCTTCTTATCCCATTCCATCAGCTCTTTGACTTTGCCAACTACACAAGATGTTACCTGTTGATAATTTTTTTAACATTCCTCTAAATTTCCTTCTCTGATCTGAGCTATGAAGCTTGTTCTTAACAATGTGTACTACCACAAAAGTATCATTAGAACCAAAGATCATTAAAAAGAGAAAAATTACAAATTTTTCTTCTTTTTTCAAGGGAAATCTTTTTCATTGTGAAAACAAAGTCATCTCTGTCCCTTTAAGTTAGGCCATCCCAAATGTGGATCTGCCTTAAGTTTGGCAGGGTTTTTGAAAAGGAATCATTTCCTGAGCTCACAGGGAAAGTTTTCTAGTTGTTCCTTAGAGCAGGCAGTTTTGATGTAAACTGACATTTCTCAGATGCCCATCTTGGGAATATTAGATGTGAAACCCAAATTTCTGGCAGCTGAAACCTCAGCCCAACTGCCAGGCCCTGGGCAGAGATAAAAGGAGGTCAATGAGCAGGCAGATGGGATTACAACAAGAGCCTTTTCTCTGGACCCAGGCGCTGGGCGTGGGGAAGGGGTCAGGCAGGATGGAGGGCTGGGGGGACCGTGCAGCTCCTCACATGCAGGGAGGCAACAAAAAGGGCACTTTTCCAGCTTTTCATTCAGTGGCTCCGTTTCCCTAGTTTTCCAGCCCATTTTGAGTACCATTCATTAAGAAGCGCCTTTCTTCTCCGGCCTTTTATCCCCAGGCCTCTGAAACCATTCACACGTCCCTCTCCGCAGAAGATTCTCCCACACTCAGCCCGCAGCCCGCAGCCGGGCCGGCCCTTTAGCGCCCCCTAGGCTCTGCTGCGTTCATTCGGCTTTTGACAGCAGTTTTGTGTTTGCGATGGGGGGGAGGGGGAAGCGGCGGGGGGCGGGGGAGTCCTAAAACCAGGAATAAAAATTTTAAAAATTATAAAAGCTTGAAAAGAATTCCATGAAGTAGAAACGAATAAACAATTCTTTTTTTTTCTTTCTTGAAGGAAGTAAGAACCAATAAACAATTGTTTTGCTGGATTGTGTTTTTTCTTTTAATATTTTTCCCATTTTGGAGTATTGAGGGGGGAGGTTAGAGTCAGGGAAAACCTGTTTTAACACATGCTTGGGGTGGGTTGTTTGGGGGGTTTTTTCTTCTTAGGTCTTTCAAATAGTTTGGGAATAGTGTGTCTCCATTTTTTAACTCTGAAAATCAAAAACAAAGCCATCAAACGCATGTTTTCCTCTGTCACGGGGGTTCTGAATTTCTGTTACCTGAGTTCTGATACTTTCTTTCGACTGCAGCATGACAAACAAGCCCAAGCTTAGTAAGGGCAGTGCTCTGGGACTGTGTCCTGGGCACTGGCTGGCTGCTGGGACCCAAATGCCAGCTCCCCGGCCTCGGAGAGTGACCACGAGCGAGTTCCTGACCTCCCCAGTACCAGGTTGCCATCAGTGTAAGTGAGGTCATGCTGTTGTTGCGTACCTTAGAATTGGAGCCGATCCATAGCTGACCCTCTAGCGGGTTTTCAGATGCAGTTAATTGTATGGGTTTTTTCCATCCTTCTGCAGAGCAGCTGGTGTCCTCAAACCACATGCCTTCAGGATTGCAGCGCAGTTTCTTGCCATTAGGCCACCAGAGTTCCCTAAGTGAGGTGCTAACAGTGCACATTTATGGGATTGTTACCAGGGGTAAGTGGAGTATTGCTTGTGTGGTCCATTAAGTGCTCAAGAATATACATATTAATATGTTGTTAGTTGTCATTGAGTCAGGTGACCTTGCACCAGTCAGTCCTGTGCCATCTCCATGATGCCTGTGGTCAGCCTGGGTCCACAGCACTGTCTTCCATCCCACTGGTCGTTAACCAGTAGCCATCACACTACCTTCTAGTCCTGAGTCCACAGCACTCACTGCGCCCAGAGGCCCATCAGCCATCAGCCACTGCCTCCTGTCTCATCCACAATTTTTGTTGTTGTTGTTGTTGTTGTTTTGGACATAAATCACCAGACCTTTCTTGTTAGTCTGTCTTAGTCTGGAAGCTTCACTGAAACCTGTCTTCCATGAATGACTTGCTGTCATTTGAAACACCAGAGGCCTAGCTTCAAGCATCATAGCAATGTAATAGAGACCACAGTACAGCAAGGTGACAGAAGGCTGGTGGATATGTCATTACTGTATATTTCAATATAGAAATCTATATGTATTCCAAAATTCTGGTCTGTTGACAGCAACCAAGTTAATTCTGACTCATAAGGTCTCTGCTATACAGGGTAAACCGCCCCCAGGCTTTCCAAGGCCTCAGCCATTGTAGAAGCAGACTGACGCGTTCACACTGCTGACATTTTGGTTAGTAGCCAAGTGCTTTAACCACTGCACTACTAGGTATTTTCTGTTATGTTCTCTATTTCCCTCTAGGGTATGTGAAGCAGGGCTGGGTGGAAGCCTACATAATAACAGAAAGCTTCATCCCCTTACATCTGAGGCCAACCCATGTCTTCATTGCAGCAGTAACCTCAGGCTAGGGCCCAGACAGCAAGGCTCACAGGACAGAATTCCAGAGCAATGGATTTTGGGAATTTGTTGCTTAAATAAATATAAATCTCTGGATTATTTTTATTTTCTCTTTAAAGAAAATTCAGAACATCTTGGCTCAAGAGAAAGTTCCATACTTCTGTTCATACCTCTAGCATTTACTGAAGGTAGATGATGTGCATGGAAGACACCAGCTTTGTGAGCCTCTAAGCCACTCAGGGTCAGGGTCCCTCACCCCTAGAAGCTAATGGTCCTATGCATACAAATCTAAAGACTCATCCTGAGGGAAAAGAGATTTTACAAAGCTCTACCCGTAGGTTTTCCAATGTCCCAATTTTATGCTTGTTGTCATGACTTATAAAAGCTTGCTGGGTTTGTTTTGAAGACAAGGGGAAAAATAACATTCTGCTATTTTAAACGGCTGCAAATATTTCAAATATGACCCAAGGCAGTAAAAATGCCGGATTTCCCAAACCACAAAGCCTACTCCTTGTTAAAATCCAATTGCCAGCTAAGGCTGGGGAGGAGGAGGGGCAGGGATAAAGGGTCAGGGTGCCAAGCCCTGAGCATCCTGCACTGTCTTTCTGCACAGTGACTGTTCTAGAAAGACCATGTTCTCTGTCACTTTCACTTCTGTGCTTCACAGCCAAAATGTATGAAGCTGCTGAAAGAGCATCCTCCCAGTGTAAGAAAGGCTGGTCTCTGACACTGAGATCTGGAAGTTTCTTGACTCCATTACAGCTTGATTTGGAGACTAGAGCTGTGGCGTCACCAGGGTTGGTGTCACACTTGTGGTAACTCACGGTGTCACCTCCTCTTGGGACAGCTTCCCACACCAGACCACACAGAATTTTTAATAACGTTTATTATCTATTTTGGTCATCGGGTAATATGGGATAAATCTAGTCGTAAATTGCTTACATGTAATATTTCTTAAACTCTGTGGCTACCAAAACCAAAACTGTTTAGTCAAAACTTTTCTACATCATATTGTGTCACTGTTAGTTACAATGTCATTAGTTAAGAAGTCTTTCTTAATTATAACAACTAGGCTTCCATTATCCAATCAAATGAATATGTATACCGTTATCTGATTGTTTATAATAAAGTATGTTGTATCTGTAAAAAAAAAAGGTCTTTCTTCTTTACCTTCTTCTTTTCTTTTAATTTCACTTCATTTTCAGAAAAATTACTGATAGAGACTGACAGAAGAATTTGAAGGAGAATGCTCAAGCTGCTTCAGAGGAATTGGTAAATAACCAAGGCCTCAGGAATTGATGAGATACCAGTTGCAATATTCCAATATTTCAACAAGCAGATGCAGACCTAGATGTGCTTACCAGGTTGTGCCAAGAAATTTACCTGTGTGCTGCACAGTATGCCATCATGTGAATGTACCATAATTTCTCAATCCATTCATTTGTGGTTGGACATCTGGTCTGTTTCCAAGTTTGTGCAATAGTGAATAAAGCTGCTATGTACATTGGTGTACAAGTCTACATTTATGCCTCAGTTCTCATTTTCTCAGGGTATATTCCAAGTAGTGTAAGAGCTGGGTCATATGGAATTTCTATGTTCAGCTTTTTGAGGAAGCACCAAACTGCCTTTCAGAGTGTTTATACTATTTTACAAACCCACCAACAATGTAATGATTTTAGGTTAGGTAAATTATTTACCTAACTTGGGAGGGACTGGAGAGCATTATGCTGAGTGAACTAACTCAGTCCCACAAGGACAAATACTGTATAAAACCGTTGTTGTGGAATGAATATAAGGATCCAAGGCGGGTGCAGGAGAGTGGAAGCAGAGGGATGAGGATGTGCAGGGGGAGAGGGGGTTAATCATGAGGTTGTACAATTTGATGGGTAGGGGGTGAGGAAAATGGAAAGAATCTATTCTCAAAAACAATGTATTCCAATTTTGTAAACAAACTAGTCTTTTTTAAAAAGTTAACTTGGTGGGGAGAGAAGTGCAGCAATGAATGAATGGAAATCCAAAATCTCTGTAAATGTTCATTAAAATTATTTTAAAAATATTAAAATAAAATTTTTTAAAGGCAAAAAAAAAAGAAAAAGTTAACTTGGGTAGCGGTAAAGGAGGAAGGGGTGTAAAACGTGTAACAATGAATGAATGAATGAATGAATGAATGAAAATCTAACTTTTCTGGAAACTTTTGTTAAAATCACAATTAAAATTAAAAAAATGTATTAAGAAATAAAGAAACTTACATAGCCAACTGACTGGAAGAGATCCATATTTATTCCCATTCCCAAAAAAGATGATGCAACAGAGTTTGGGAATTATTGACCAATAGCACTAATATCACTCACAAACAAAAACTTGCTGAAAGTTATCCAAAAATGATTGGAACACTGTATCGACAGAGAACTACTAGAAATACAAGCTGGGTTTAAAAGAGGCCATGACACCAGAAACATCATTACCAATGTCAGATGGATCTTGGCTGAAAGCCAAGAGTAACAGATTGTCTATGTTTTATAAACTATGAAAAGGCATTTGACTGTGTGGATCACAACAAATTGTGACTAACACTGAGAGGTATGGGAATTCCAGAACACTTGATTGTGTTCTTATGAAACCTATTCTTAGACTAAGAAGCAGTCATTAGAACATAGCAAGGGAACAGTAGAAGGGTCAAAATCAAGAAAGGAGCGTGTCTGGTTATTATTCAGGAAGGTGGACTCTCTGAAGAAGAATGTGGCATCAGGACTGAAGGAAGACTCATCAACAATCTGTTAAGCAGATGGCACAACCTTGCTTGCTGAAACTGAGGAGGACCTGAAGTATTTGCTGCAGAAGGTCAAGGACTGTAGTCTTCAATATGGATTGCATCTCAATGTCAAGAAAACAAGGATTCTCACCACTGGGCCAATTAGCAACATCAGGTTAGATGGGAGAAGAGATTGTTAACAATTTCATCTTGCTTATATCCACAATCAACACTCTTGGTTCCAGTAGCCAGGAAATCAAAAGATTAATTACATTGGGAAAATCTGAGGTAAGGGACCTCTCCAGAGTAATAAAGAGCAACAATGTCAGTCTAGAGACTAAGGTGCAGCTGATCAAGGACATGGTCTTCTCAATTTCTTGCTATGAGAGCTGAATGATGACAAAGGATGACAGAAGAAGATTCCATGTCTTTGACTTGTGGTGCTGGTGAAGAATACTGAATATATACAGAGCCATCTTAGATAGGATGAAACCATGCCACCCCTTGGAGGCAAGGATTTTGAAGCTCTGTCTCTCATTCTTTGGGCAGATTGCAGGAGGATATCATGCTTGGAAGGGTGACCTGGATGAGAAGGATTGACACAGTAACTGTGGTAATGGGAGCAGATGTGTTGGAAACACAGATGTGTTAGTGTGATTGGCTCAGGATAGGGCAGGCTTCAGAGCTGTTGTTCATAGGGACGCTATGAGTTACAGATGACTCATTGGCACATAACAACAACAACCTATTAACTACCACAAATGACATTGCTCTTATGTGCCGTCAAATAATAATTGACTCGTAGTTTATCCTCCAGGGGATTTTCAAAGGTTGTAAATTGCATAGGAGAATATTGCCCTTCTTTCTTCTGTGGATTCCATCCACCTGTCTTTGCATTAGCAGTTCAACTCATCACCACTAAGCCACCAGCTCCCTAATTACCACAATATTGTATTTGAAAACACCAGGAAGCTTCACACAATCAGCAACCATGAAAATATTAACGGCAAGAAAACACCATCAAGTGATTCAAAATATCATCATAATTGGGTGATAACAAATGTCCCTCCTGTGGGTTTTTTGAGACTGTAAACATGAGAGACTGCTCTTCTTTCTCCCTCTGAGGTGCTGGTAGATTCAAACTTACTGTGTTGGGGTTGGTAGTACAATTCTTTACCACTAAGCCACCAGAGCCCCCTCAGAGCATGTTGTTGTTTTTGTTGTTGTTATGTGCCATCGAGTCAGTTGCCTGCGACTCATAGTGACCCTAAGTACAGCAGCTCTGAAGTCAGCTCTGAGCAGTCCTGAGACAGTCTCACCAATTCAGACACACCTATCCCCATTGCCCCAGACACTGTATCAATCCATCTCTTCCTGGGTCTTCCTCTGCTGTCCCTCCACCCTCTGAGCATGATGTCCTTCTCCACGGACTGGTCTCTCCTGGCCAGATGCCCAAACTATGTAAGACAGAGCTTCAAAATCCTAGCCTCCGAAGGGAAACTTAGTTTAGAAAGTTCAAAAAATAAATTAGCATAGTGTTTTAGCTGTTATTAGGTATATTGATACCCATAAACTGGACTTACAAAAATGGGTTTGTGATTATAACTAACTACACAGATATTTTTACATAAAATAATAAATTCCTGCTGAAATGTTGCACAAAAATCCCAAGATGGTTATTTTGCTGCATCCACTTCCTCGGGCAGCACCAGCTGGTGTGGGTTGCTCTCTTTCCTCCCACCACCCTCCACTCCATACAGCCCTAGCAATATCTGGGATAGAGCCTGGAGAGTGGGAATGAAAAGGAATGCAAATATCATTGTTCTGGGGTGTTAGATATGGAAATCTCCAAAACCCCACAGCTTTCAAGTTGGTTCCAGCTCACAGTGATCCTCCATCAGATTTCTAAGGCTGAAAATTTTTACGAGTGGAAACTGTCCATCTTTTCTTTCAGAGCAGCTGGTGGGTTGGAACCGCTGACCTTTCAGTTAGCTGTACAACACATACACAACTACATCACCAGAGCTCCTCAAGTCAGTGTGAAGGCGGCCCCATCGTTTTCTTACCACTCCCTAAGGTGCTCAGAGCACAAGGACTATCTCAGTCTGCGTGCCACGCACCATATGTGATACTGAGCATTCAGCTGCCTTTGTGGAATGAATGATCTATTTAAAGAACAAGGCCTGAAAGGGAAACAAAATGGGCCTAACTAGCTTTATTTTTACTCTGTTTAAGTATGTGGGCTGTTTTATGTTAACTGTATAGTTTAAATTTTAAGCACAATATTTGTGCCTACATAAATAGTTGGAAAAGGTAAAATGTCATAACGTTGGGTGTTTGTTATTAAAGTTGGAGCTTGCCTTTGGATTATGACAACTTGATTTAAAACAAGGAATGGATTGTTCCTTACTCCACTTACTCTTAATTTCAGTGTTTTGCAACGTCAAATCCTTCCTTGGGATATAAACAGAGGTGACAAAGGCTTGGGGCCTCATGGAGTCGCTGCATGTGAGCCTAGCCTTTCTGGGTAGTTAGAGGGAGAGGAGGGGAAAGCTGCCTGCAGATTCAGCACAGAGTAACAGAGTAACAGGCTTGGCAAACCATCCAAGCAACAGTGACACAGAGAAAAACCAGCCCCTTCCCCAGTTCCAGGGAAGCCCAGATTTGATTAGAGCAGTTAGCTGTAGCAGGACAGAGACCTGACTTCCCCTGCCCGCATACCTTAACATTTTGATTAAAAATTTGAGGAGGTGTGTACTGAGTACCTTCATTTCAAAACACAACGACAGTTTTCTCTTCTGACTCCAGGACTAAAACACACACACACACACACACACACACACACACACACACACACACACACCTGTGAACTATTGAGTATCAGGCTATAATGTGCAGGCTAACACAGCAAGGTCTCAACTCCTTAGAGCAAGCAACCATGCAGGATGGAAAGGGTAGTATTTGCACAGAGACAAAAGTCAGAGGCAGGAAGAGGTCAGATAGGACAACCAGAAACAGTAAACATGGGGAGGAAACAGAGTGTTGTTACAGTGTGGGGATTACTATCAGTGTTACAAAATGTATATGGATTCTTAAATGTAAAACAAATTTGCTCTGTAAACTTTCACCAAAATCAGTGTTGTTGTTGTTGTTATGTGCCATTGAATCACCTGCGACTCATACCATCCCTATGTAAAGCAGCCCTAAAGCCTGTTCTATTCCGTGCCAATCTGACTGTCTCTGATACACCTACCCTCATTACCCCAGTGACTGGCTCAATCCATCCCATCGAGGGCCTTTCTCTCTTGCACTGTCCCTCCACCCTCCCAAGCATAACATCCCTCTCCAAGGACTGATCCCACCTTGCAACATAAAAATCACAATAAAAAAGTTATAAAAAAGAAAGACCTCACTATATCTGTGTGGTCACACATGGCCTTGATTTATGTATGCACATGGCACAGTCCACATCTGTATGCATCTGTGTCTACCGATGTGTCTCTGACAGGCTGTACCTTTAAAATTAAGAAAATCCTATGGAAAAAAACATGGAGTTCAAGAGGAAAAGACTCAGGAGAATCAGATCAAGGGCACAACCTTAGCCAGTCACTTTATCCGTATGTGAATTCACCCAACTAACTCTGTCGAGGCTCCTTCGAACACATCCTATGTTAAAACAGAAATAATACCTTCCCCAAGGAGTCGTGAGGCCAGAATGACATAATACTTACCAAACTGCATGGCACACGGGATGTGATCACTGAAAGTTAAGACCGGGTACATAAATGAGACATATAAACCTGGATCTACCCCTGAAAGGACCACCACAGGGAACAGACAGAGGGAAGTGGGTACTTAGCCTGGCCCCCTACCCAGCGAACAGGCTGGTTCTGTCAGGACCAAATCACAAGAAAAAGATTGGCAAACCTGTCAGGGCCTCCTCTTCCAATTCACCTGGTGCCCAATTAACTCCTGATTAGGCTGCACACCTGGGGTGTGACCTTGTCCTCAGATTACTCCACCACCTCTTCTTTAACCCTGCCCTGGGCTTCTCTCTCAAAGGAGCAAAGCTCAGTGAGTTTCCTAGCTGTTTGGAGGAATTTAAAAAAAAAATCAGGAACTGGCCAGATTCATCAACTGTAGAGTCCTTAATCTAAGGTCTTCCCCTTTTCTTGCTATGAACCTTCTAGAAATCTAATCTAGAAAAACCCAACTCTCAAAAAAAAAAAAAAAAGAAAAAGAAAAACCCAACTCTCGTTCATTTGCTGCTGTGAAGCTGGTTGTAAAGTATAGTGACCTTCCATTGACATCGGTCACAACGGGAGGAGTCTGGCCATTTTTCTCCCCGCCCCCCAGCTCTCTGCACCCCCTCTCTGAGCTGCTGTTGAATCTGAACTTTCACAAATATGAAATCTTTTGGATTAGCTGCACAACATTTAACAGACTATATTCCCAGAGGCCCCTAGTAAAGCCTGAAGACCTCAGAAAAAGGTTTTTAAATGTATAAAATGAAATACCAGCCTTTATGAATGAAGAATTTTATTAAAGCAGTATTTTTAAATGATCTTACAATATGTGAGGTTCTTTGGTAACTAATAAACACAATCTGTTGGCTGGTCCATCTTGTTAACCACCATCATTTTGAAGACATGGTGAATGAAAGTTTTAAGATATATCTACCACAACTGTAAAGCAACCAGCAAATACTTGTAATTTCTACTGGTGACAGAGAAGCAGGGACGGTCAATGAAGGTATACGTTGTTACCCACCATCATAAGGGAAACAAATTTTAAATCTCAGAGATGACAGAAAAGCAAGAAAACTTTTTTCCTCACCTAAGGGACCTCTCCAAAGTACTGAAGAGCAATGGTGTCTCTCTGGAGACTAAGGTGCATCTGATACAGGCCATGGTCTTTGCTATCACTTGTTATATGTCAGAGAGTTGGACAATGACCAAAGAGGATAGAAGGAGAATTGATGCTTTTGAGCTGTGGTGTTGGAGAAAAGTGTTGAGGGTACCATGGACTGCTAGGAAAACAAACAGATTAATCCTGGAAAGGGTCAAACCGGCGGCTTCTTGGAGACAAGGATTCTGAGGCTCCGTCTAACATACTTTGGACATGTTGTAAGGAGAGACCGATCCTTGGAGAGGGACATCATGCTTAGTAGGGTGGAGGGACAGCGCAGGAGAGGAAGGCCCTCTATGCGGTGGATTAATTCAGTGTCTGGGGTAATTGTGATGGGTATATCAGAGACAGTGCGATTGGCACAGGACAGGGCAGGGTTTAGGGCTGTTGTACATAGGGTGATGACGCAAGTGACTCAATGGCTCATAACAACATCAACAAGTGCACGAATATAGCCTTACGTTGCTGTGTACCATCGAGTTGGAACTGGCCCATAGTTGACCTCTAGTGGGTTTTCAGAGGCAGTAAATTGTAGGGGAAGAGATTGTCCATCCTTCTTCTGCAGAGTAGCTGGTGGATTCAAACTGTGTGCCTTTGGGATCGCAGCACAGCTTCTTACCACTAGGTCACAAGCGCTCCCTAATAGCTTCATATGATTATGAAATTTGGAGAATGATTAAGGAAACCAGAAGAGTTTTGAAAATCCAGTGGACTGTCCTAAGAACAAATAAGTCTGTCATGGAGGAAACACAACTGGCACTTCTTAGAGGCAAGGATATGAAACTTTATCTCACATGTTTTGGGCATATTATCAAGAGAAGCCAGTACCTGGAAAAAGACATCATGCTGTGAAAGTGGAGCGTCAGAGGAGGAAAGGAAGCCCCTCAGTAAGACGGACTGACGCAGTGAGTGTGACAAAGTCTGTGGGAAATGGTGAGGACGGAGTCGGATCAGGGCCAAGTTTCCATCTGTTGTACAGAGCCAACAGTCAAGGCTCTATGAGCCAAGAGTCCAAGAGAAGGCACCTACCAAGGAGTGCAAGGGGGGCAGGGTCTCCTGAACCAGAGGATTTCAGCACTTCTGTCTTCCCAGCCTCTCTTTCAAGCCCCGGAACCTGAGTCAACTTACCCATTAGTCTCAGTAGCACCACAGCCAGGTCCTGAGATGCTTTGATTTTCAATTCTTCTAAAACAGTTTGGTTTCACATCTTCTAACCTTAGAAGAAAAATTGGGGGGGGGGGCGGAGGGTTGAGGGAGAATTAAAAGAAAAATAGATCTGATAATAGTATTAAATATCATTTGTAATATGCTTCTATGGAGAAATCGCCTCCCTTATACAAATCTGTCCTGATGCAAGTCACAGTGAGCCCTGCCTGGAGCTGAGGGTAATACAGCTTCTGTTCTGGATATAAATGAGCAATGGTGGGAGTTAGGGGGTATTTTTGCTTTAGTGATACCAATGTCCACTTGGATGATGTTCTTCCAAGAATCTCTTCTTTTTCTGTAGAAGATTTGGGGATCAGAGAATCTAATAAATAAAAGCTTCATTTTCCCCTAGTTCTAAGTGGGGTGGGAGAGCAATGGTGGTGTAGTTCATAGTTGTGTTGCTAACTCTAAAGCTGTGCTACTCTAGCCATTCAAATACACCAGAAGCTTCTTTGTGGAAAGATGGGCAGTCTCCTACCTTTGCCATTTACAGCCTCGGAAACCTGATGTGAGTTGGAACCACTCGATGGCAGTGAGCTGGAGTTGGTGACTGATATGTCAGAAGTAGATCCCCTACCGTTCCTTCTGTGGCTTCTTTGGATGGACTTAAACGATCAAAGTTTGGATTAGCAGCCAACCATGTTGACAATACTCACACATCTTTTTACTGAGAGTTAAGTGCAAATTCACAAAATAACCCAGTGGGATCCACTTTACCCACCATGTTCGAGTGTGTAAAGTGAATGCTCTGTCTTATGCTAACTTGACTGTTTGAATACAGAAAACACAAAATAAAATTGTCCATAGCCTCAATAGTGAGATAAACTCTGCTAATATATTTTTCCTCAACTGAAAGCCACCAATGCGCTGGTAATATTTCTTTTGTCTTCATATGACACAGAAAGGCAAATAAAGAAAAAAAGGGAAAAAGACCATCTTTATTCCCAACCTCACCCTAGAGCCCTTCTCTTCAGAAAGCACATGGGGGCGGGGCGGGGGGAGGGGGAAGGAGGTACTTTTTTGCACAGAACCTTTCTCAAAAATAATTCAGAGCCAAACATCACAAAAAAAGGGGAAAAATAAAATGTCATCAATTCTAACTGATAGTGTCCTGTGTTATAGAACAACTCCATAGCTTTCAGTGGTGAGAATCTTATGGAAGCAGATATCCGAAGATTTCTTCTGCAGTGCTCCATAGATTTAAACCACTGATGTTTCGGTTAGCAGCCAAGAACAGATTTGTTGCACCACTCAGTCACACCTGTTGTTGAGTCTGAACCCTCCAGTAGGTTTCTGTGGCTGTAACTTGCAAGGGAGGAAATGGTGCATCTTTCCTCTGGGCAGCTGCTGGTGGACTCAAACCGCTTCTAGGATAGTGGCCACACAACTAGCTAAGCCACCAGAGTTGGCCTACTTCCAATGTCTGCGTTTCTAACCCTTTATCCTGGCTCCACTGTGCAGAGTGAGCGACTTTGATGGCTTTCTTAACTTCTCAAGATCTCGTTTGTCTAGCTGTAAAGCAGAGATGATCATACATATACAACGAGAGACGGCCTTTATGAAACGCTTAGCACCTTTTCAGGTGCATACTAAGTGCTTCATAAATATTAGTAATAGTTGTTAGTTGTTTTGTTTTGTTTTGTTTTGTTTTGGTTTGGTTTGGTTTGGTTTGGTTAAGTGCTGTTAAGTACAATTCATAGCGACCCTATGAACAACAGATCTGAAGCCTGTCCTATCCAGTGACACCTTCATCATCTCTGCTATTCTCGATTCCATTGCTGCAGTCACTATGTCAGTCTATCTCATTGAGAGTCTTTCTCTCTGTCACTTACCCTCCACCTTTCCAAGAATGGCGTTCTTTGACAAGGAATATAGCTTCTCCTGACAACATGTTCAAAGTATGTGAGACGAAGCTTCACCATCCTTGCCTCCAAGGAGCACTCTGACTGCACTTTGTAAAAGACATATTTATTCTTTTCGCAGTCCATGGGACACTCAGCACTCTTTTCCAACACAACTCAAAGGGATTGATCCTTCTATCATCTTTATTTATTGCCCAGGTCTTAGATCTGCAGGTGATAGAAAAGATGATGACTCGAAACAGGTACACCATAGTCTTTATGCTGACATCATTGCTCTGAAGTACTTTGGAGAAGTCCCTGACAGAAGATTTTCCCAGTGCTATACAATTTTTAATTTCTTGACCGCTGGTTCTGATGGTGTTGATCATGGATCCAAGCAAGATTAAGTCGTTGGCAACTTCAATCTTTTCTCCATCTCTCATGACATTGTTGGCCCAGGGGTGACAATCTTTGTTTTCTCAATGTTAAGATATAATCCATATCTCAGGCTGTAGTTTTTGATTTTCTGCAGCAAGCGTTTCAAGTCATCCTACTTTCAGCAAACACACGTGTGACATCTGTATAGAGCCAGGCTGTTGATGAGTCTTCCTCCAATCCTGATACCACACCCTTCTTCATAAATCCCAGTTTGCTGAATGACTTGCTCAGTTTAAAGATTGAACAGGTATGGAGAGAGGATACAGCTCTCCTTTCTTGATGTTAAACCATGCAGTGCTCCCTTGTTCAAACAAGAGTGTCTTGGTCTAGGTAAAGGTTTCACATAAGCAAAATTGTTAAGTGTGCTGGGATTCCCATTCTCCTCAATGTTAGCCACAGTTTTGTTTTTTTTTTTACCCATACAAATACTTTTGCATAATCAATAAAACACAAATTGACATTCTGGTGGTATTCTCTGCTTTCAACCAAGATCCATCTAACAGCTGCAATTAGTAATAGTAGTAGTAGAATAATTGCTATCATAGTGGTATTGTTATCTCTGGATTTGCTGTCTCCTTCGGCCTTTTCCTCTTTCTCTCGCTCCCCTCCACCCCCTCCATCTCCTTACCAGTTTCCTAATGGCTCAGGAAAGTGGACCAATAGAGAGTAATGTATTTCTGGCAGGTGGATATGAGGGAGGGGTGACAGAGGTTTTGCTTCACCTTTCTTCAGAAGAATAGTGAGCCCTACATCTCCCTGTGTATCCTTGAGAAGCCTGAGTACCTAGCAGCATGTGATTTCTTCTAAACCTGCGTTGTCTAATAGGGTAAACACTGGCCATATATGGCAATTTCAATTTCTAAGTTTCTATTTAAAATTCAATTTCTCAGTGACATTTACCACAACCCCAGTGTTCAATAGTTACATGTTTATGTGGCTTATGGCTAGCACATTAGATATCATGGATATAGAATCATTCCATTGCCAAAAACTCAGTTGCTTTTTAAGCCCTTATTTTAGCCCATAAAGGTACAGCCTGCCCTCTGTGGTCAGTGGGAGTTTTACCTCCTTATGATATATTGTTCCAGTCTTCCACCTGAGAGGTTCTACCGCAGGTCTGAGGATGAGCTTCATGGGTCTTTGGAGACGAGAACAACCTACCGATATCCATGCTTCAGGCCTTCTTGAAGGACAAGAGAACAACACGTATTCCTGCTTTGCTTTCTCCTTCTTCTAGGATGTCTCACTCATCTCTTCTTAGCACAGAAGGCACCCCGAGAAGTTCCAAACATTCTCCCTATAAACTTGCACACCTGCTTCCAAGTTTTACATCTCAATCCCTTTACACATCTGTATGTAGATTCTCAACACCCTGCCTTCTGCCAGAGAATCTGGTGAGACAGGAGATGACCTCCAGCCCCTGGGTCCAGTTGGTGCCCAGGCCAGCTGTCTAGAGAGGGTTCTTCACCTTCTCTCTCATATCATGACACTCACAGTCCCATTGCTAATCTCCTTTCCATTGTTCGTATACTCCTGAGCCTCCACAAGAAAAAGACTGATAATCCAATTACAAAATGGGCAAAAGACATGGAAAAAATTTTCACAGATGAAGAATTTGTATGGCAAACAGACACATGAAGAAATGTTCCAAATCAGATGCAAATCAAAACCACAATGAGGTATCATCTCACTCATGTAAGAGTGGCAAAGTTTAACAGGGCAGCAAGTAATACATGTTGGAGACGATGTGGAGAGAAAGGAACTCTTATACATTGTTGGTGGGATTGTAAAATGGTACAACCATTCTGGAAGGCAGTTTGGTGCTTCCTCAAAAAGCTGAACATAGAAATTTCATATGATCCAGCTATTCCAATACCTGAGAATATGAGATCTGAGGCACAAACTGAGATTTGTACACCAATGTTCATAGCAGCATTATTCGCCATTGCAAGAACATGGAAACCACCCAAATGTCCAACCACAAACGAATGGATTGAGAAATTACAGTGTATTCACACAATGGAATACTATGCAGGAGAAATAACTTTGTAAATTTACCTAACTTGGGAAGGACTGGAGACCGTTATGCTTAGTGAACTAACTCAGTCACATAAGGATAAATATTGTATAAGACCGTTACTATAGAATAAGTATCAGGATCCAGGAAGGCGGGAGGGGCTGGAAGCAGAGAGATGTCGATGTGCAGGGGGAAGAGGGTATTAATCATTGGATTGTACTATTTGATGGCGGGGGTGAGGGGAAATTGAAAGTATTTGTTCTAATTTGTATTTTAAATTTGTAAATAAACTAGTAGAAAGAAAAAGAAAAAAGAAAAGCCTGTATTTTAGTCATTACCATCTACTGAGCCATTACTACAGATCAGTGGCCCTCTCTGTGATTCAGTCTCCCACCCGGTGAACACTTGGCAATATCTGGACATAGTTCTGATCGTCACGTGTTGTGTCATCACAGGTGTCTCTAGCAAGTATAGACCAATGCTCATCTTATGATACATCACATAGCTCCCCAGAACACACAAGAGTTTGCTCCCTGTATCAATACCTCACAAGTTTAAGAAATCTTCATGGAGACAAGGTATTGAATACAAAGAATTTTATAAAAGACTATGTATACCAGAGCTCTGGTGACCTAGTGGCCAGAAGCTGTGCTGCAATCCTGAAGGTGCACGGTTCCAATCCACCAAATGCTCTGCTGGAGAAGGCAGGGCAATCTCCTTCTGTCCTACTTCGATCCAATTTGATGGTATACAACAAGGAAAAAAAAGGGGGTGGGGGCTCCTGGCCCAAACCTCTCCCCTTGGGGGGGAAAAAAAGACTGTATACCTCCTTTAGCAAAGAATTCGTAAAGGTGTATTATTACCATTTTCATTGAGTTTTATTTCTATTGAATTAGAGAATGATCTCAAAAAGTCCCCTCAAATAAGTATGGCCTGATCTCAAATTACAGCATTTTTAGAACCAAAATGCTATCATCTAAATACAAGAGTCTGAAGGATGAAGGAAGATGTCACTGCTGGTCACCCGCCTCCACGCCAATGGGAGCTCCTGCCTTGCGCAGAGCCCAAAGCCTCCTTGCACTTGTTGCTGCCCTGCGTTCACTGGGTCTCCCGGGTGTTCTACACCACCATCGGAAGTAATTATCCCCCCTGGACACAGGCCAGTTAAATTCTCCCATGGCTGCTTGTTAGCAGAGAGTGTCAGGAGGCAGGCTGGGTGGCATCCATTTCCTGTTCATCTCATCCAAACGCATGCGTCATCAGCAAGTAGAAATTTTTCTCAGGATGCCCACAGCTGCATTCCCAGCCCAGGCAGCCAAATAACTCTGGCCTCAGCGGCAGGCTGGCTTTCCCAGCTGTGCGGGGAAAAGGAAGAAGAGAACATTTTCTGAAAGGCCTGTCTAGGGGTCTGCTCCATAGCGCTGACCTAAGCCTCCCAGCCAGTGAGTTCTGGGTAACTTGGCTCTGTGCCATAAAATGACATCTGAGGCTGCTCATCCACCATAAACCAGTTGTAGAAGAGTCAGACTCGACCCATGAGACCCTGTGCCTGTCAGGGTACAACTGCACTTTACAGGGTTTGCAACGGATGGTTTGGTGGAAGTAGACCAGCAGGCCTCTCTTCTGAGGTCCACTCAGTGAACTCAAGTGCCCAACCTTTCACTCAGCCAAACAGTAAATATTAGAACTATCACCTAGGGCTTCCGGCCTGCTCACGCTCACAGAATACAAGCGCAATATCTGTTCCTTGAGATTCTGCCTTTCTATACTGGTTGGAAGCAGGAGTGGCATCCACTTCCGCAAATAGTTTGCCTCCAGAAACCCTGTGAACCTGAAGAAAGGATGAAAGTCACACAAGTGTTGAGGACTTTCATTCATAGGGTCGCTATGAGTCGCCTATGATTCAAAGGCACTTAACAACAACAGCCATTCTGGGAAAGCTTAAATGATAATAGAGGTAACGATTTTGTTGTAGGCCAATAAGTTTAGGAAGCTCTATTGCAGCAGGACTTCTGAGATCCTTGTATGTGTTGATATTCATTGTGAATGTGTGAGAAAGGAACACAGCTTGGAGTGCTTCCCCAAATTATTATAGAGGTCTTAATTCAGATTTTTCCAAAGTGAAGTAAACTCTCCATAGCTCAACTTTCAGCCAAACAAAAGATAGCACAATTTCTTGTTGTTATTGTTATGTGCCTTTTAAGTCAAGTATGACTCATAGTGACCTGATGAACAACTCATCTGAACTCTATCCTATCCTCACAGTCTCTGACACATTAGAGTCCATTGCCACAGTCACCACGTCGATTCACCTGGCTGAAAGCCTTCCTTTCTTTTGCCACATTTCTACTTTCTCAAACATGATGTCCCTCTCTGAGGAACAATCTTTCCTAGTAACAGGTCCAAAGCTTTATCATCTGCTTCCAAGGAGTACCCTAGCTCCTTCTCCACGATATACCTGTTTGGTTTGTTGGCATTCCATGAGATCTTTAGCAATCTTCTCCAAAACCATGGTCCAAAGGCATGAATTCTTCTGTCATACTTAGAATTCTTGTCCAGCCTTCAGATACATAGCAAGTGACTGAAAAGACCATGATCTGAATCAAGCATACCTTTGTCCTCAAACTGACAGCATTATTCCTCAGTAACTTACAGGCAGAGCTAGAAGGTGAATAATAACAGCAGAGAGGTACACATTCCTTAGAACAATCAACTCACAAGGTCAAGTGGACAGTCTGCCCTGGGATAAAACTCAGAAAGCAAGTAAGGATAAGAAATAAAGACGAAGAGGAATAGAACATGCAGGGAGGAAGTGGGAAGGTGGATGTAATATTTTTAAAATTGCGGCCAACACCTCAAAACAAAATGTGTATGAACCACTGAGTGGAAAATGCTCTGTAAGCCTTCACCTAAATCACAATGAAAAGTTTAAAAAGTAAAAATAAAACATAGAGACAAAGACTTGAACTCAGGTACAGTTTATTTGGGTGTTGATTCCAGTGGTTAAAGTGAGGCAATGGGGAGCCTGGGAGAGAGAAAGAATGAAAAGCAGTAAAAAAGCACATTAATGAGCTGGTTACCATCCTGAGCAACTAAAACTCAATGTTGCTAGAGAACCTCTGAGGAATCATGTAAAATGTGTCTCCAAAGGTGGGGGCAACAGGAGCGCCTGCTCCCCACTGGTAGAAGGTTGTCCCAAGAGGTTACATACCTTGCACGTCTAGGTTTGCACATGCTGCTGGTGGAGCAACTTTCCACAGCCCTGGAAAGCTCTGAGACAGCATGGTAAGGAGAAGGAAGCGCTGACATGGTGCTCTGACAGCGTGCATGGAACTTTCCACCCAGCCACCCTGAAACACAGTGAGCCAGAAGGATGCCCGTGGCACCCCTACAAGCCTGTTCACCACATGGTTTTGATTCCCCTCCAGAACATCTCAGATGTGTAACTTTCCCTAAAACATATAGGCGGCTATGTTGCTCTAACCTGACCCCCTTACTTTACAGATGAAGGATATAGGCTCAGAGGGAGTGTGCCTTGCCCAAGATGCAGCACGGTATACCAAGAAGAATATATTGTGTGTCTGAGTTGTCATCTAGAAAATGATGCTTACCATAGCACCTACTTCTAAGGTGAGTTAGTAAGTTGTGTGCTCACACACAGAAACAGCTCAGTAAACCAGAAGGTGAAGTGCGACCATAGTGCCAGGTCAACATATACTTGCAGAAAGATGTGATGCTTCCTTTCAAGAAGTTTATATTCTTAAAATTCAGTTAGTCCACAAATATGTCTAGACATCTATATTGTCCTGGAAATGAGGGTATAAAGGTAAAACAGGAATGATCCCTTCTTTCATGTTGTCTACAGTCTGATAGAAAAGAGAAAATTTTAAGTATATGATCAGGTAGTTAATTAATTACTTCAAATTCAAATTCAACAATACCTTCTGAACCTCAGTAGCAAGACCTCTTCCACTGCTACAGGTTTTTTAAATTGTGATTTTAATGAAAATTTGTAGAAAAATTGGATTTTCATTCATTCATTCATTCCTTGTTACACATTTTCCTCCCTATCCCCCACCAGTTCACTTAAAAAAAAAATTCATTGTTGCATTATTTCTTCCCTCTCCCAACCTTCTTCCTTCTCCAGTTCACTTCTCCAGTTCACTATGTTATGCACCTCTTATTCTAAATTGCTATCATGCAAATAATGCCTAATCATGTTGTTGTTGTTATTGTTGTTAAGTGCCATAGAGTCGTAGGCGTAGGCGACTCATAGCAACCCTATGAACAAAAGACCTGGACACTTGTATAATTTTCAGCCTTTCTTCAGGTTCATAGGGTTTCCAGAAGTGGATGCCACTCCTGCTTCCAAGCCTGTTTTAATTAGGGAGCTCCACCAAACACTGTCCACCATGGGTAACCATTCTCGCATTTGATGCATCGGTGTCACAGGGTTCAGCTCCACAGCTACCACGAGTTACCTCTGTACAGCAAGTGGACAGACCTGGGCTATACAACCTAAAAGAGTGTTTCACCAACCTACAGGATTTTAAGCTATCGCCTGGCGCAGGCTCCACAGGCTCCACCCTTACTTACCCTTAGTCTACAGCTCAGGGCGGGCCACCCACTTTTGAAGGGCAAAAAGAACAGTGACATACAATGAAAAGGACCCCAGAAACTTCCCTTACCTGAATGCCACCAAGACGAGTAGCCATTGAGACGCCAGCCATCCTGCCAGTTAGCCAGCTGACTTCCAGAGTGGAGGGAGACTAGTGCCTAATCATATATTCCTTTTAAACAGTTCTTTCCTACATCTGTTCCAATGCGGAATTCATTATTTATCCCCTCTTTTCTTGGTCTTTCTCCCAACCCCCATGCCAATCCTGTTTTATAACCGTGCTCTTATGCAATATCCATCCTTTTATGGCTGAGATATTTCACTCAGCATAATGTCCTCCAGGGTCATCCATGTCATGTAATATTTTATGAGTGTCTTATTTTTCAGTGCTGTGTAGTATTTAATTGTATACCACAGCTTCTGTATCAATTCATTTCTTGATCTCTTTGCTATTGTGAATAATGCAGCAGTAAACATGGGTGTGCATGTATCTGTTTGGATAGCAGCTCTGGTTTCTTTAGGGTATATTCCTAGTAGGGGAATTGCTGAATCAATGGTATTTCTGTTTCCAGCTTTTTGAGAAAGTGTCATACCACCTTCCATAGTGGTTGTACCATTTTACACTCCCACCAGCAGTGAACAAGGGTTCCAATCTCTTCACAACCTCACCCACATTTGCTGTTTGCTGCTCTGCTGAACTTTTGCTACTGTTTCTGTAGTGAGATGATACCTCATATTTGTTTTTATCTGCATCTCTCTGAGAGCTAGGGATTTTCAACATTTCTTCATGTGTTTCTTTGCCATCCAAATATCTTTTCTGGTGAAGTGTCTATTCATATCCTGTGTCCATTTTGTGATTGGATTGTTTTTCCTTTTTCTTGTTGAAATGTTGGAGTATTCCATAAATTTTAGGTCTGAGTCCCTTACCAGATATGTCATTACCAAATATTTTTCCCAGTCTGTGGTTTTCCTTTTTACCACATAGTAGAAGAGTTTTTATGTACATAGGGGTTTGATTCTTACAAGGTCCCATTCATCTATTTTGTTCCCTCCTAGTTGTAGGTTTTTCAGGATGTTTGGAGGATTATTCATGTTGTAGACGAGAGTGCTTCTAGAGTTCTTCCAAACTTTTCCCTGATGAGGTTTATAGTCCTTGGTTTTACACCTAAGTCCTTGATCCATTTTGAGTTGGTTTTTGTGTATGGTATGAGGTGTGGGCCTTGCTTCAGTTTTCTACAGATAGTTTTCCAATTTTGCCAACAACATTTGTTAAAGAGGCTTCATTTACCCACTTAACTGATTTCATCTCCTTGTCAAAAATAAATTGGCAATAAGTAGATAATCTCATTTTGGGGTTCTCAGTTCTATTCCATTGATCTATGTATCTGTCACTGTACCAGAACCATGCTATCTTGACCACCATGGCTGTGTAGTAGGATTTGAGATCAGGGAATGAAATGTCTCCTATCTTGTTTCTCTTTTTGAAGAGTTCTTTACTTATTCAGGGTCTTAAAAATATGGAACACTTCACAAATTTGCATGTCATCCTTGCACAGGGGCCATGAAATTCTTCTCTGTGTCGTTCCAATTTTAGTATATGTGCTGCAGAAGCCATCATCATGGCTATTGTTAGGCGCTCACTCTGGACGACAGAGTTCCTAGGCTGGTCCATAGAGTTCCTAGGCTGTAATCTTTAGAGAAGCAAATCACCTGTTCTTTTTTGCAAAATTACCTAGAAACTGCTGGTGAGTGTGAACCATCAACTTTTCCATCAGAAATCCATTGTGTCTCCATAGTGGTACATAGTCAAAGATAAATAAGTCAACAAACAGTGGGCATCTAGTTGATGAACCCATGACAACAAATGAGTTGATAACAAATGAAGAGCCTCAGGCTATGTCTTCATAATTCCCAAAACCCCAAAGCCGAAGTTTGGACAAAACTCCTTAACTGGTGTTATTGTCAAGTCCCACGCCTTATTATCAACTGCAGAAAGGGTCAGCTCCTTTTCCTGTGTTGAATAGTACCAGTAAAAATGGTATAGAAAAATATTGACTCCAGCATAAAAGTGCTCAATATTACTTATAATGACTACCATGTGTTAACATCTACCCTAGTGTCATATTGCAGAGCATTTTCTGTCATTCTACTAACTTTCAACCACCATTTACAAAACACCAACAATTTGACAAGCTCTGGACATGGTTGTGGGGGGGGGAAACAGAGAAAATACCTTCATAGGGCTCACGTTTTATTTGGGAGATTGTCCACATGACAAACAAATAAATTCTAAAGCATATTCATGTATCTGGTAGCTTTTGCTGCATAACAAGCGACCCCAAAACTTGCAACAACAAAAATTTACTTAGCACATGATTCTGTGTATCAGAGGCTTGGGCTGGGTAATTCTGGTCTTTTCTTGACTTGCTTGCAGGTCTAGAGGCAGCCAACTGGCTTTTAGCCAGGCTTGCTCAACTGGGGTCAGTAGGAGCAAATGAGGCAGTTCAGGTGCATGTGTGTCTCAGCACCCTCAGACAGGCTGGCCCTGCACGTCTCCTGCCCAGACAGATACAAGGGCAGGCAGTCAAGCCCTACAAGAGGGCAATGGGAAATTCACACCTGCTTCTCAAGTCTCAGCTTGCTTGCTAATTGTTGACATCCAACTGACCAAATAAAATCACATGACCTGTCTTAGAAGCAGAACGATCTGGGATGACAAAGCTGCAGGGCAGGAGATGCAGACACAGAGAAGATAAACTCGTCACTTTATAATTTACAAAAACAAAATGCACCTCACTGCCATGTGCTTTACATCTGAACGGAAGGAAGCTGCCCATCTTTCCTGTGTTGTCCATGGCAGATTTGAAGCCCCATATTAGAGCTGCCTTTTGTCAGCATCACAACACATAACTCAGTGTACCAGCAGGGCTGCTCAAAGCCAGTAAGTGGCTATTATGGACTCAGACCCTTTCCCTTGCAAGTCATGGAGAACTCAATTGAAGTTGTCGGTCCCAAACATTGAGAATATTATAGAGAATGAGACATGGGCCACTCTGAGCCTCTTGTGGTCCTAAGTAAATAATTAGAATAAAAATAAGATATCTCAGTCACAAAAGGACAAATAATGCATATTGTGCCACTGTTGTAGAACAGGACTGACATCAGGGTTGGAAAGAGACTAAGAAAAATTGGATAAATTATGTATACTGCATTGAAACAGATGAGGGAGAGAACAGTTTAAAAGTGATATATGATTGGATATTATGGTTATCACAAGAGTCCAGAATGAAGGTTGCATAGTGGAGTGTACCTGGGGTGGGGGGATTGTATACCAATAAAGGAATTTTTCTTTTACTTTTCAAGGAGAGGATCGAACTGGGAGTGGGGTGGGCAGGGAGAAAAGTGCAAAAATGAACGAATGGAAATCCAAAATCTCTATAAATGTTCATTAAAATTTAAAAAGTTAATAAATAAAAAAATATTTACAATCTCAGAAACACACACACACACAAATAAATAGTGGTAATAAGTAAGGAAATGAAACAAAGTGACGGGAGGCACTGACCATCATCTGACCATTCAGTTCAGGGAGTGAAGCCTGGGTGATTATATCACTAAGGCCACTAGAATACGCACACAAAGTAGTGGTGGACAGCAACGAGTTACTATCCAGGTAATACTCATGAATCACGTATAAGAATATAAGAATGTATAAGAATGTTTTGACCAATAATTTTTTGATCCCAGGGATATTTCTTTGTGTCATCCAACGTATAGATCGCCTTTTTTTCCAGCTACTTAACATATGAGAAACATGATTTGAAAACTAGAGATCACTTTATTCATTCCCAGGACCCAGTGAAATGCTTTCTGGATTATCCACAGCTTGCTCCTCTCAGTTCCAAGTGAATTTATCACACACTTATCCTCCTGCCTATTTGCTATCAAGTCAATTCAGACTCAGCAATATTGTAATGCCAAGTAGAACTGCCCCATGTGGTTTCTGAGGCTGTAAATGCTTCAGGAGCCTAATGGGTTCCAACCCTCAACCTTTTACTCAGAATTCTAACATCCTTAATCATAGTGCCACAGAGCTGATTGCACAGTGTCAAAATATTGCCTTTTCTTTCCAACTGCAAGTGTTTGCTTAGCTGTTATCAACAAAGTATTATTCCTTTCACTTGAACTTGACTGTGCTTTATGTCCAGGGAAACCACACATCTTCAAATGCCTTTGGGTTGGGTGGCTTCTTTCTGCACGTCAGTCCCTTGTGTTTTATAAACCTCATGCCAGAAGTCACCCGCCACATTTACAAGGTGTGTTCCCCGTTTGACAGGAACACATCCCTTCTTCCTCTTGTCCTTTACTCACTAGAATACTTCAAGTTCAGGGTTCATAGAGGTGAACACTGCTCAGGGCTGAGAGGTGTGGGTGGCTTTGGTATCTTTGCAGATGTCTCATGTTGCCCCATCTTCTTTCTCTGAAATACCCCAACAATCTGGTTTGGGTTGGTTCCACAACTGTCTGTGGGTTTCAAGCCAACGGAGCTGGTAATTGGCTCTGAGATGTTTCCAGAATGATCGCTGTGTTATGATACCCACACTCTTGTGAAGGTTGCAAAATCTGACGCAAGTCAGTCCTGAATTTCCAGTGCTGAGAAAAGAAAACACCTTGCCTTTTGCTTCCCCAAACTGTTTACTTAGGGCTTTGACTGGGCCCTCCACCTTGCGTACACAGAAATGATGACTCCTAGCCAGTTGGCATTTGCTGTTTGAATTTGTCCGCAAGCATTTCTTTTTCTTCCTTTACTCTCAGTGAATGTCAAGAATCTTCACTGGGAACTCAAAAGGAAGTTGAGAATTTTGGAAAGCCTCTGGCAGAGGAGATTATAAAGTCACTCCCTGCCAAAGGCTGGCCTGCCCTAGCAGGTTGAGACAACGCAAAAGCCATGTCTGCAATGAGAGCTGGCCGTTCTGTCTCCTTCCCTTGCAGCCTTGGCTCACCATCCATGTTATGAGGAGGGAACAAACACTGCATTTTTCACTTGAAACATTTGTGGGTTTGCTGCTGGCCATGAATCTTGGTTCAATTCAGTGACACAAGGTGCTTTCCAAAGCATTCGGGGCCAAATTGATCCTAAAGGAGTCATCAGAGATGGGCGTAAAGGTTAAGCCACAAAATGCTCATAATGGTGGTATTTATGGTGGAGAAAGTGGGGGAAGCTCTCTGCACACCCAGTGAGAGCAGACTGGCCAGTTATATCCGTTATATATAGGACAGCCATCTGATGCTGGCAACATGCCACCAGGAAAAATGGTGCTGGGAAAAGCTGGATGCTAACATGAAAAGCTTTTTCCTGTCCTGTATGTTTTATATAGCAGAAGGAAGCCAGCAAAATTTGATGGTCAAATAAATGGCCATTTTGGGATTACTACTATTTATATGTACAATACGATCTCAATTTTAAGATAGCTAGATCGATTGATGATAGAGAGGGGACTAGAAGGATATACCCTATATTATTAACAACTCTACTGTCTTGATAAGGAGGTCTGGTGGCCTAGTGGTAAGAAGCTGGGCTGCAATTTCAAAGGTACATAGCTCAAATTCACCAGCTGCTCCATGGGAGAAGGATGAGCCATCTCCTCCCGTGCATATAACTGCCTTGGAAAATCCAACATTGACAAATGTTCCCTGGCAAAGGTAAAATATTCCCCAGATGAGAGCTACTAGCCTAGTACATGAGGTTAAAATGTGAGAAACACGACGAAGCAGAGCACTCTGAGAATGAGTCAAGGTAGAGCCAGTGGGGTCAGGGACCTCATTCTGCAGGGGTGACATTTGAGCTGAGGTCTGAAGACTAAGGGAGAAGTAATCAAGCAGGGGGACAAAGCAGGGAGCGACTGAGACCATAGATTGAGACCCTGGCTGGAACACTGGGGGTCATTTTAGCTCCATTTTGAGAGATATTTTTTAAAGAACAAAAAACCTTCAAACTCCCTGCCATTGAGTCATTTGCATTTGTAGGAGTGTAGCCTTTCATTGGATTGCCTATGCTATAAACCACAGAGCCACTAGTGGCTTCAAATCACCAGAGACACAGAACCTTTGGTTTAGCAGAGCAGCTCACCAGGACTACACCACCAGAGCTCCACTGGAGAGAAGTCAAAGTCATTGCCATCAAGTGGGAACTGACCTGTAGCTGCCCCTCCACAGGGTTTCCAGGGCAGCAAATCCTATGGAAGGAGATGGTCCACATTTCTCCTTCAGGATCAGCAGTGAGCTAGAACATTCAGAGAAGATTAACAGCACAACTCCCCACGACCTGTGTCACCAAAGCTCCCTCAAGAACGTAGTTGTTGTTGTGGTTATGGGCCAATGAACTGACTACAACTCACAGGGATCCTATGAACAACAGATCTGAACCTTGTCCTATCCTGCACTATCCTCACTACCTCTAACATGCTTAAACCTTTGTTACAGTCACTGTGTTGATCCAACTTGTTGATGGTCTTCCTCTCTTCTGCTCACCGTCGGCCTTACCCCGTACGATGTCTTTTTTCCAAGGACCTGTCATGACAGCATGCCTAAAGCAAGTGAGAGGAAGTTTCACTTGCCTTGTCTCTAAGGGTACAGCCTTGGTTGTACTTCCTCCCAGACAGATTTGTAAGTTCTTTCGGCAATCCGTCGGACTCAGCACTCTTCTCCAACACCACAGCTCAAAGCACTAATTCATCTGTGGTCATTGGCCACTGTCCAACTTTGAGATGCATAGGAAGTAATTGAGAATACCATGGTTTGGATCAGATGGACCTTTGAACTGACAGATATCGTGGCCTTTTAACTCTTTGGAGAGGTCCTTGACAGCAGATTTTCCATATGTAACTGTCTTTTGATTTCTTGGCCACTGTTACCGTGGGTTTTGACTGTAGATCTAAGTAAGATGAAATCATTGACAACTTCAAACTTTTCTCCATGTATCATGATACTACCTATATGTCCAGTGGCAATGATTTTTGTTTTCTTAATGTTGAAATACAACCTGTATTGAAAGCTGTAGTCCTTGATCTTCTGCACCAAGTGTTTCAAGTTCTCTTAACTTTCAGCAAGCAAGATTGTGTCTTCTGCATAACACAGATTGATGGTGAATCTTCCTCCAATCCTGAAAGCCATATTTTTCTTCATCTATGAAGAAATAATACTTCTTGAATTATTTGCTCAGCATACAAACGGAGTAAATATGGACAGAGGACACAATCCTATTGCTTCAGGTGCCATCCAGTCAACTATAACTCATCGTGACAGCAGGATGGAATTCCTAATGTATACTGTCACTCTTCCCAAGTGAAGAAGTTCAACAGTTACTTCCTTACCAAGAAATCTGTCTGGGGAGAAGGGAGGTGGGGGGGGGGAGGGTGGAATGATCCATTGCCATTGAGTTGGAATGGCTTGACTTATAGCTGACACTCCCAATTCATAGTGAGTTTGTTGTTGTTGTTGTTTAATGGCGTCGAGTCGTAGATGACTCATAGCGACCCTATGAGCGAACAGTCTGAGCACTGTTCGTACATAGAGTTTCCAGAGGCAAGCCATTTTGGAAGTGGATGCCGCTCCTGCTTCCAGGCTCGATTTAGTCGGGAAGCTCCAGCCAATACTGTCCACCATGGGTGCCCATTACCACGATTGGCACATTACTGTCATAGGCTTCAGCATCACAGCAACCACGCGTTACCTCTGTACAGCAATGCACAGACCAGTGCTATACCACCTAGAAGAATGTTTGACAGGAAGACAATTTGAACCTGGCCCGAGGGCTGCAGTCCCAAGGGCCCTTTGGGCTTAAGGCCGCCTCCTGATTCAAACCCTAGGCCCAGGCTGGCTAGTGAGTTTAGAGGCTGCAAATTACATGGGAAGAGATTCCCTGTCTTTCTCCAGTGAAGTGGCTGGTGGGTTCAAAGGACTGAGAGTCATCAACACTGAGCCAGCAGTACAACTCCCTGTGGGCTGCAACACCAGAGTTCCCTATGAAGAGAGCTTAAAATATTAAAAGCCGCTCTCCTTTGCTCCCTTGTCCAAGATGGCAGAAGAAGCCACCCAGAGGGTGGTGTCAGAAATCCCTGCCTTGAAGACTAATGCCAAACCCCAAGATCACGAGCTATGGGTGTAGCAACTAAAGGAGGAATACCAGTCCCTTATTCAGTATGTGGAGAACAACAAGAATGCGGATAATGATTGGTTCTGACTGGAATCCAAAAAAGAAGGGACTCAGTGGTTTGGAAAATGCTGGCACATCCATGACCTCCTCAAATACAAGTTTGACATCGAGTTTGATATTCCTGTCATATATCCCATTACTGCTCCAGATATTGCAGTCCCTGAACTGTATAGAAAGACAGCAAATATGTACAGGGGTGGCAAAATATGCTTGATGACCACGTCAAGACTTTATGGGCCAGGACTGTGCCAAAGTTTGGACTAGCTCATCTCATGGCTCTTGGGCTAGGTCCATGGCTGGCAGTAGAAATACCATATCTGATTCAGAAAGGTGTGATCCAGCACAAAGAGAAATGAAATCAATGAAGGATCAAATCACTGAAGAAGAACAGAGGCATCTTTGATAAATGAGGGTTCTTATTCATCTAACTGCTTCCCCTTCCCCCTTCCATTCCTACTTGTTTCTAAGTCATTACAGCAGGCAATGCTGGGAAAACCAAAATGAGATTGCTACTGAGTTTCTAAATTAGGCTGCAGAAGAGAATGGAAAAGATTTGGAGCTTCAAAAACTAAGAGGAAATTACAAGCCCCTCCCCAGGTGGAGCAATGTAAGATCCTGGGGTAACTGAAAGTGGTGACATAGCTTTTTTGATTTCTGGAGATTACCATCAATAAAAGCTGTTTTCTCTGGTGAAAAAAAAATTAAAAGTCAGAGGATGAGATACAGGTTCAAGGAGACCTACTTCTCCACCTACTATTTAACCATCGGCAAGATAGATCATTACTACTGAGTCTGTTTCTCCATCTGTAAAATGAGTATAATAATTCCAATATCATGGGATTATTATGAAAATTCATATCCATAAAGCCCAGCAAAACCTTATATGGTCTACAAAGCATGACTGCCAGTGCTAACTCTGGTGGCCTAGCGGTAAGAAATGCACTGCAATCCTGAAGGCAACATGGTTTGGCTCTATCAGCAGCTCCTCTGGAGAAGGATGGGCAATCTCCTCCTGTGCGAATAATTGTCTCTGAAAACCTGCTGGAGGGTCAGGTATGGGTTGGTTCTGACTTGATGGTACACAACAGCAACAGTGCTAACTCTAGGGAGCTCTGGTGACCAAGGGGCAAGAAGCTGTGCCGTAATCCTAAACGCACACCTTTAGGATTATATGAAGCCACCAGCTGCTCCACGGGGGAAGGATGGGCAGTCTCCCCCTGTGTGATTAACTGCCTCTGAAAACTTTCTGGAAGGTCAGCTAGGGGTCAGTTTTGACTCCTCACTACACAGCAACAACGGTGCTAACTCTGGCATTTGAGCACTCACTCCTTAAAGGCCAGTCATTACATTTAGAACTTGACACACATTGTTTTCTTTTAACCTTACCATATACTTTCAATCTTAAACTGTTGTTTTAATTTAATTTCACACATGTGGAAACAGAGATATCAAGAAGTCAGGTCACTGATGTTCCTCCTGCGAGCCACCTAGTCAGTTCCAACTCCCAGCAATTCTACTACCAAAGAGCAGAATGCTGCTGCGTCCTGTGCCGGCTTCTCAATGACTGAAGCACGCCAGCCCGTAGCTGCTGTGTCTCTACCCCACACAGCAACATGGAGGCTAACTTTTGGTATTTTTAACAAATATTCTACTGAGTTTTTGGTGAAAATGTACACAGAAAACTAGCTTCCTATTTAACAACTTTTGTTAGAATATGCATTCCTTGTGTTGAAAAACAAGGAACTCATGCAATATTATTCAAAATGGTTGACTCTGGAGAACATTATGCTGAGTGAAGTATCCCAGTCACAAAAGGACAAATATTGCATGGTGCCACTGCTGTAAAAGAGGACTGACCTTGGGGTTGGGGAGAGACTGAGTAAGATGGGTTCAATAATGTTTACTGCACTGGAACAGAGGACGGAGAAAACTGTTTAAAAGAA